>NC_140228.1:21946905-22281621 GCF_951802725.1 Rutilus rutilus
GATTCAATAGCTTAACATGTTTTACAATCGCACCCGGTGGAGCAGCGTTTAGTGTGAAAAAGTATAGTGTTTCACAGTAACCCGCATAGTATGGGATAATCTTTCACATTTTGCCTGGGGTTTGTTTTGCTATTTCTGCAAAAACTTGTGCAGGCCATGTGAATTACCATGGAGAGAGCAGATAGAAATACTAAACAGGCCGTATCTGATAGAAATGAATAAACAGGACTTAAACAATAAGGGGAAATAATTTGTTACCTTTGATAATAAATACATTTTTCTTACAGTATATGTCTCTAGTCTGGTCGTCTCACTTCTGGTCTGTGCTCGTTCATGTGTTTTGGAGGAGGTGTGGCTTTGGACGGCAATTTGCAGGGAGGGTGTGATCGTACCCAGACAGCAACATAGTGTCGGCCCAGATCCGGCTCATATCTGGTACGTGTGGAATCCACATGGGTCTGGGTATGCTTTCAATACTAGCAGGCTAAAGTTAGCATTTCCCAGATCACCTATTGCACCTTTAAAAAGTGCTACATATTAATTCAAGCAGAATTTGCACCAGAATGTTCAGTAAATCACAGAAAACCAAATGTTTACATCTAAAATATGTGTATGATCTTCAAACGTAAGACGTTTGACGTAAAATGCAGCATTTGCTCCAAAAGGCAAGTTATTCAATTTTATCTTCAACATTTCATGAATTGATACAATTTAAAACACAGACACGTGCTTGTAGGTATAAACACAAGGAGCCAAATGACACTAATAACCTGTAATTCTGTTTCTGCAGGTAAAGGTCAAAGGTCAACACACAAGGAGCAGTACAACTGTGGCGATGGATGTGAGTATGCTTTCAATACGGGGTCAGAGCCTTTAGCTTACAGTTTTCTATTAAGTCAAAGGCAGACTTACCATTCACATTTAACATTTGCTGCAATGGCCTGTGAGAGGTCAGCTGGGAATTGAGTGAAGGAAACGGCATAACAGAAAGCTGAGGAATTTTCAAGTAGCTGAACAAAAAGCCTATTTAAAATCCCAATGAGTTCTCATGATCCCGACCTGGCCCCTCATTCAGCTGGGCTGGACTGCCACTTCTTGGTTTTACACACAAAACAGTACATATTGACATGTTTATTATACTTGTCCTTCTTAATCTTTATTGTTTTGCTTAAATTTAAAGTAGGTGCATACTAACATACTACTTTACTATTTCTGCAGTACTGTATACTGTTCACAGCATGCACATTTTCTGCATGGAATACCCAGATGTCCTACTATATTTAGTGCTTACACACTTGGTTCGATTGCCCGGTGCGAACCCAAGTTCAATTGCTTCAATTGATACTTGCCAAGAAAGACTGTTGACGGCACCCATTGACTTCCATTGTAGGATGCTGGCCGGGTTGAGACAGTCATATGAAATATTCACTTTATAAATATACAATAGCATATCAATACTTTTTTTATGGTGACAAAATATAGCCTATTTACCTAATATGTAGGTATGCATAATCTACCAAAAATCTTAAGATAATTATTTGTGATATTTTGGAAAACCCAGCTATAGTGAGTTATTTGTTACATATAATTGTATTCTACACAGTAAAATGTGGTAGGTGTTCTTGTTAGGAGCTATATGTTTAAATGAAACTTAAAATTAGCTTAATATAGGCAATTTGATTCTAACATGATAATTATATTTTTGATTTGAGCCAAACCAGTTAATTTACGTTACCACATTAAGCACATTTTTGTGTTAATATTGTTTCAGTGTACATTTTTGTTTAGCAAAATAAAATCCAATCAACTGATTTTTAAGTGAAAAACTTGATTAAATTTCACAGAATCACTTGACCTTGCACCAACAAACAGAATTTGTATGGGTTATATTAAGACCATTGGTGAAAACAGTCAACTTCTACTACTTCTGGCGAGATTCTGAAGTGTGCATACGATGGACACTTTATCACTGTAAGCTTCATAAAACATATTGTTTTATTTATTAGTTAAAATAGGTATAACTCAATATTTTAACTAATTGCAAAAGCTGAATAATCGATCAAAGCCTACTGATTAATTGGGTAAACAATTTATTATTAGTCAATTAATCGTTCTAATAATTGTTAGATTTATCTATTACCAAAATAATCTTTGGTTGCAGCCCTACCCTGAAATGTACAATATCAGAACACATTGTTCAGACATACTGTACACAATGCAGTGCACTTCACTTGACCTTCAATGTAACAAATGAACCAGAAATAATTATAGATGCTGTGTTCACTTTTGGTAATTTCTTGGTTAGGCTGCCATTTTTGCATAAAATGTAAAAGAATAACTGGATGCCACTCACAGATCTTGTGGCAACAATGAACTGTTTTAAATATTTATTGTGAAATAATGGCTAGACTCTGTGTGTGTGTGTGTGTGTGTGTGTGTGTGTGTGTGTCTATATATATATATATATATATATATATATATATATATATATATATATATATATATATATATATATATATGTATATGTATATATATATATATATATATATATATATATATATATATATATATATATATATGTATATGTATATATGTATATATATATATATATATATATATATATATATATATAACACAAATGTTTGCAAAATTATTTCCCCCCCTTAATTTTTAGTGGCATTTTTAAAACGACAAAGAAAGTTCTGTAATTTTTCAAGGTTCTGTTTTTCCCTCTTAATCAGTTAGCATCAAAGGGGCACACATGCATAAATAATTGGCTAATTCACTTAAAGGGGCCAGCGTAGATTAATTAAGTCTGAATTCTAATTATGTTTTCCTGTTTTCACCAACTGACATGGTTGTTGTTCAACATAAAGCTATTAGTTTAATAACAATTAGTATTTTGTGAAAAAGCGTGCTCTAAAAATACATGAAGATAGAGCTGCAGTGAGGGTCTGTACAAAGCGAGCTAGCACTTTCATCAGTCTTTGTTTCAATATGAATTTAAAATATCCAGATCTTATTGCAGTGTTTGTGAAATATAGTCACACATATATGAGTGTCATTGAAGGATGCAGGCATGTGCCATTTCTGTGAAGTATTATAAAGCTGATTATTGATAGTTACAGTTCTGAATTCTCATTGGATGAAGTGGCTTTAAAGCTTGTAAAATCACTATAATCACATCTGTGACTGCGCATCCTATATTAATGCAAATTGCTACATTGCGTGGCAACAGTAAACAGCTTTCATTTAGCCTAATGAGCTATACTACTTGGCAGATGAATGGTTTATTCCAATGATTAATATTAGTAAATATAAATTAAACATCTGTGACAATTATGATATTGCTGTAGCCGCCAGTAACCCATTCGAGACAGTTTTACAGTGATTTTACCATGATCTGAGGTGCCACTTTGCATTGTGCCTACGGACACCACTTACACATTACCAGTGTTAAAAAGCACTGTAACAACCTCTCGTGGCTTATTTCTTTATTATTCACTGTTACAGATTATTGTAAATGCAGAAAAACAGAGGTAACGGCCCAAATGTTCAATGCTAACCATAAAAAAGCACAGGTTTTGACTAAAAGTGTAGGTTATTATGGACACCTTATTCTTTATTTTCCGTTTAGCGGACAGAAAGAAAATAGCTGCTTTGTACAGAACTGGCTGAACAGTTTATGATATGAGAAGTCACTGTTTATGAGAGATGAGTTACAGAGTACTCATGTTAGTGTGCATCTTTTTTATAAGATCATCAAAAAATTAAGATCCATTCTTGGAATGTAGATGCTTTATAGTCCTGGATTTTGGGTTTGTGCATGTGAGTGTGTGTGTTTAAGCTTAAGGTTAAAGCTGTAACATAGAGGACAGAGGCTGTCAGCACATCAACAGGGCGAGAGAGAGATTGTCGTAGGGCTTGTTTACCGCAGCCAGCAGAAGAAAACAGTCAGACGTAAATGAGGGTTGACGGTTTCATGAAGCACAATTGGTTGAAGGCAGATTCAATGTGACTGCTCTGAACTGGGCAATGATCCGTACAGTATGCAAAATTCACTCTGGAACTGGTCTATGCCCACCAGCCTTACGCCCAGCCGAACGGATCCCAGGCTGGAGAAGGCATCCGTGGTCCCAATTCCTTTCGACAACAATCACATTCTCTTATAAAGCTCATGTATTTCTCTTGTCATCCATTAAAGGATTTCTTGCTCTTCTTTGTCCAGTGCGCAGCATATAGTGACATCTTGTTCGTGTTCATTGAAAGAAAAGGCAGAATTTTCATTCCCCACAGAAGACTGGATGCCTCTGGATGTCAGTGGGGCCGTTTTCCCTCCCGTTCTTGTTGTATAGTGTGTTTAAGGCAGATATCAGCAGGATTACTTGGCACCTTATACCAGCCCGACGCTGAATTACTGATGCACTGGCCATGTGTATTTGTTAAGTATTATGATATTAAAAGAATGTGGCAGTTGCTCAGTGTTTGGTGACAGAGTTTGGCACAGGGCCCCACTGATGAATAATGATCATTACCTTGTTTTATCACAGTAAGGTTGATTCATTTCGATGTTAAACAGAAGATTGCTGATCCCAGAGCATGTTTCTGTTTACATACGAACAGAGAGATGAGTTGAGTACAACTGAATATTCACTGAAATATACATGCTTTGTTCCAAACAAGTGTCTTAGCAAAAATGACCAAATGCTCTTGGCTAACAACATATGTTTGCTGGCACACATTACATTTGAGAGAAACAGACTTCTTGTAAACACTCTTGTATATATAATTTGTACATTGTATTTTTTATACACGTTGTTTGGCGAAATTAAAGCTTTTCTCGGGAATTTTTTATACTATATAATAAAACATAAATGGCATATAATAATAATAATTATTACAATTATTTCTAAAACAAAGTTGTAGCTACTTATTTGTGTTTGTCTTTGGTGGTTGCAGTATTGCATCAAACAGGGCAGATTAAAACAAGATATTTTCGAAGAAGCTTTACTAATTGTGTTAGTCAAGCTATAACACTAAATGTGGTTTATAATGCATGCACAGTCATGGATGTTCATGTGTACATGTGCAAAAAATCATCAGGGAAAAATAGAGGAATACGACAATGCTGGTGTGACAACTTCAGAAAGTAATTAAAGAGATTTGTTACTGGGAGATAATTGAAATCCACCAGTGTAAGGGAGCGCTGGACGGATAATATGAAATGTTGAATTGGTGAGGATAATTATGTGTCATTTTGCTTTTGGCAAAATCATTATTTGCTTATTTCTCAAGTGGTGGCCCAATTATCACTTGTGCATTTCCATGCGGGATATGCACCAAAAAAAAAAAAAAAAAATATATATATATATATATATATATATATATATATATATATATATATATATATATATATATATATATATATATATATATATAATATTCCAACAATAAAGTTTCAGTCATGATAGAATGACTATACATAAAAAATTGGAGGATAAAAAGATACTTAATTGACACATTTAAAATATCTGGTCAGTCTCACCATCTTCCTGTTGGAGAAATTGATTTGAAGACAGTAGGGGAAAAAAGCAAATGGTTTTTAAATAAGTTACAATTAGATTAGCATTAATCTCGGCGGTGCAAATGAATGTGTGGCTTTAGGGCTTGTTGGATGTTAAAGCAGATTTCTAAACTCTGCTCCAGATTGGAGTGTGTCCTGCTCAACTTTAATTGCTTTGTCATGTAAGATGAAAAACATTTCCCACTTAAACTGCTGTCTTTAAGATGATGTTTTATGTTTTGATTATTTGTAAGCTCTGTTAATGTGTTGCAGTGTTTATCACTGTAATCTGTGCCATTGAGGGCTCATTTACATATTTAAGATTTAAGTACTGCTGTCACAAATCTCGGATTTCATGAAAAATAAATAACTAATTCAATAAAGAATAAAAAAAGACTATTATTATTATTATTATTATTATTATCATTTATAATAACAAATGGGGCAAAATTGCCATGATTTTTAATCACTCCAGTGATTATTTCTTATGGTTGGTTTATTTTTAAAGTCAATTGTATGAAACTTGAATACAAAGAACCTTTTGAACATTTCCACTGTTATTGCCCAGGATAAAAAGTAAAGTTGAACACATTAAACCCATGTTCTTAAAGGGTCCTGTCATTTTTTAGACAGGTTTTTAGGCTTTTTAGCTAATTTTAACCGCAAAACGTATAAAAACTCAAACAATGCATGGCAGTAAACACTTTATTCCAGTGTGCTGTTATTGTGTTGACTTCACTCAAAAGCTACAATAAAAATAGGATGATAGAATTCACAGAAAGGGTGTATCAGATATAATTATTTAACACAAAATGTAAGAGAGTTTTGTTGTTTACATTCATTACATTAATGTTATACTTGTATCAATTTGTAAAAGTAAAAGTATGAGCAATATTTTTAAGAGACTGCCCCCTACAAATATTTTCGTACACATCTTTAATTTTAAATGTTCTGCCTTTTTTCATATTCCTGCATAACATGTTCAAGTTTCAGGTTTCATTGTTCAAGTTTCTGGTAAGCAGTGTGAGAAACCTGGTTTATGTTTTTAATTTGGTGCAAGGGCTCTCATCCTATTTTCTTCCTTGTGTGTTTAAGCCTTTATGCTGCTTGCAATGTGTTTATGATGATTTGCATATTCATATGTACGGCAAACCTCCAACATTTAGTGTGCATAAAAATGCATCTTTTTTTTGGAGGAGAAAACATTGTTTTTCTCGGGTTGGGGTGGGATTTTTGTGAGGGTGGGGGTTGGACATTGTAAGTATTTTAATGTGACCTTCATCAGGCATTCATGTCAACTTATCTATTTATGATTCCAGTTTCTTCCACTCTGTTGTTCAATTAGCGCTTGACCCCTTTAGCGGCGTTGTAAATTAAATGACATTTCCGTGTCGTCCCATATTTAAAATACTGCGTTAGTTGCGGATCAGAAATGATGATCTTCATTCTGCAGCTAATTTATTCATTTAACAATTTCCCTCCAGAAGTTGCAGCAGAAGGCTGTGGAGCAACCTGAGCAGAAGAAATCCAAGTCGGCTGAATTTCTGATGGGTGAGTCCCGCGTGATGAGTTATTGCTCATAATTTGTGTAAGGATTAATTAACTAATTACAGACAAATGGCTCTGGGCTAAATTTTGCTCTTGCTTGTCAGGGCGCAATTTGTAATTATTTTAATCATTTCTTCTTCTTCTTCTCCTTCATCTTCTTCGTCTTTCTCTCTTTCCCTCTTTTATACACACCCTTCCTCTTCGTGATTTGGGTTTAATTTTAACCTCATTGTGTTTCTGTGTCATTTTAAGAGGGAGGGATTTTTCGTTTGTGATTAAATGTGCTGTGGAATAATCTGCCACTCTGACCTTCTCTTATATTTTCTCATATTTTCATATGCACTCTGTCTTTCTCTCCTCAGCAGAAAGAGGCTTGATGGAAGGCGCCGTGAATCCTGCGTTCCAGGAGGACTCGGAGGAAGAGAGTGAGATGAGAGGTGGCGTGAACGATAGCACGCTTGTAGCTCGGCGACATCAGGCCACAGTTACGGCACGAGGTGAAACTTCACGCTCTCCCACCCTCTGTAACGCAGGCACGGCCTTACATTCCACTGCAGCCTGTCCCAACAGGTATCTGTGTAGCATAGGTGCATCAACAGATGTTGCAGCAGCGGATTTGACAAAAAAATGTGAGAAAAGATCTGCATGAGATGATATCATGTTTTAAACACGCTGCTCATCATCTAAAAGAATCCAGTTTAGACCTAGACCGGGAACATACGCCCTCCTGTCATAGCAGGTTATGAATCAGATATCTGTTTTGAAAGTGTATAATTGTTCAAATACTTTCTTGTAACCCTGTTTATTGTTCAACATCAACAAAAAGTAAGCCATTGGTAGATTGTCTTCTGAATGGAGATGAGAAATGTGCTTGAAAACATTAGATTTCATTTGGTGACACTAGTGGTGCAGAATTACACACTTCTGCTTTAATACTGATCATCATTAAAGAGCAAATGGACATTTTGTGAAAGTAAACACACATTGACATGACCCATGACTTTCAGCTGTGAGACAGTGATATCATTAATTTGAGAGAGAGCATGTATTTTGTTCAGCTCAGATGTGAAAATATCTTTACGAATGAAAAGTTAAAATGTAAGCAATAGACATCAAGAAAAATATATGTATTCATATAACTAATATTTGGAGACTGGGTGTAAGTGTTAAGATGGCCTAACATACATTACAGGCACTTTTTTTTTAGAGGAGGCAAGGGAGGCATTGTCTCCTCAAAAAAATGAGAAAATAATCGATATTACAAAAACAAAACAACGCAAATATTACAAAATGTGACATTAAAAAGTGTGTAAGTAACACTGTCCAACAGCGACACCAGCAGCGGGAGTCCGCGTCTCTCATGCATCAAAGGTCAAAAAACTGTTTCATTTTCTCATAATATACATTTGCACATCACCACATTTTCAATGATTCTCAAACGACTCCTCCGATGAATCCATCTCTCTAAATCCCTCCTTGCCGCAAGTTACTCTGCTCTGATTGGCCAGACAGCTCAGTCTGTTGTGATTGGTCTACTCTGCTCTGATTGGCCAGACAGCTCAGTCTGTGGTGATTAGTCTACCATGTACAGCACGTGTCTCGAAAACAAAAAACGGCCATTGCCATAACAACATCAGTTCTGCGTGTCCTGAGGCTTCCTACACCGTAAACTAAAATTAAACTAAACGATTTTACCATATCAATCAGAGCACGAGTCCGATGATGAAACATTGAAAGAACTAGTCATTCAACCCGAACCTCCATCGCAAGGACGACTCGAGCAGGACGTTTCTCAGTGATATGCTACTCACTTTGAGGTTCATTATGAGATGTTGCAACTGTAATTCCTCACCATCAGCATTAACAAGTGCATGTCCATCAACAATCCGATTATTTTACTTGTACTTAATTATTTACCGAGTATTTTTCTAATTTATTGTGGTGAACATGTGGAAACTGTATCAATAACAGTGCATACATTAGCCGAGCTCTAGCGTGAATGACTACATTAGGCGAGCTCTAGCGTGAATGACTGATGTAACATAAACTTTGGTAAAACAAATCTTGCTCCATGCTTAAAGGAACACTCCGACTTTTTGGGACTTTAGCTTATTCACAGTATCCCCCAGAGTTAGATAAGTCCATACATACCCTTTTCATTTCTGTGCATTCTGTAAGTGTTATTTGACGCACCCACCGCTAGCCTAGCTTAGCACAAAGACTGGATGTAAATGGATAATGGTAGCATACTAATCCCAATAAGTGACAAAATAATGCAAATATTTTCCTATTTACATGTTGTGATCTGTATAGTCACAGCGTGTACAAATAACAAGGCTATATGAGACAGAGACCATTTTTAATCGTATAAATACTGGGAACTATATTCTCAGTATAAGTTCAGTGATGTTTCATTTTTGTTTAAAAAAAAGTTATTAATTTAGTTCATTTATATAAATATATAGCCGCTCTGGAGTAAACCGTGATGTCATCGTCCAGCTCAGTTCAGTTTTTGTATAATGGTGTCAATGCAGGCAGATCAATATTACTGTTGAATATTAAATTAAATGTTCAATTTAATGTCCCCAACTAAGCAAGCCAAGCCAATGGCAACAAAGGTGTAACAAGGTGACAGTGGCAAGGAACCAAAACTCCATCAGGTGGCAGAATGGAGAAAAAAACCTTGGGAGAACCCAGGCTCAGTCGGGGGGCCAGTTCTCCTCTGGCCAATAAACAAACAGTGTATGATTATGATTCAGGCAGCATTATAGAAATCAGATTGGTTTGGAACAATCAGAATATTATCCAGTTCCATCTAGTTGAAGATATGGATACGCCGGTATGGAGATGGGTTTGTTGAGGATCAGTGCTGATGGCTGTCATGTCGATGAGGCCTTCACAGGGGAGAGTCTAGTTGACACAATCTCTGCTGACACTTCAGGGATGTGTTGTGGTCGTGTCTAGGTGCAGGTCCTCCATCTGGTCTGGATGTAGCCCGGATCCGGCTGACTACATCATGCGTTGTGGTCGTGTCTATGCGCAGGTCCACCATCTCATCTGGATACGGCCTGGATCCAGCTGATTACAGTAAACCTCGGAATAAGCAGAAAGACTAAGACGTAGACGTAGATGCCATTCTTATTATGATGTAATGGGTACATTGGGTGTTGTAGGAAGTGTTTCCAGTTCTGGCTGGCCTAATTTATGCAGCCTAATAATCATTTAGCTGATTTGAATAATAGGAATGTATCATTTTCTATGTGTATACCAGGTTAAAGAGATGTGTTTTTAGTCTAGATTTAAACTGACAGAGTATGTCTGCTTCCCGGACAATGTTAGGAAGAGTTCCAGAGTTCCAGAGTTCCAGAGTTTAGGTGCTAAATAGGAAAAGGATCTACCACCAGCAGTCGATTATCAACTGGCCAGAGTTTTGAGATTGCAATAGATGTGAAGGACTATAATGCATTAAGAGCTTGCTCAAGTACTGGGGAGCTAAACCATTTAGTACTTTGTAAGTAATCAGCAGTATTTTAAAATGTATACAATGTTTAATAGGGAGATAGGGAGCCAATGCAGTGTTGACAGAACCGGGCTAATATGGTCATACTTCCTGGTTCTAGTAAGAACTCTAGCTGCTTAATCTTGGACCAGCTGTAGTTTATTACAGTATGTGTGCAAGGCAACCACCCATAAGAGCATTACAATAATCTAGCCTTGAGGTCATGAACGCATGAACTAACTGTTCTGCAATTTTCATTGAAAGCATATGTCGTAATTTAGATATATTTTTAAGATGGAAGAATGTGGTTTTACAGATGCTAGAAACGTGGCTTTCAAATGAAAGATTGGTATCAAAGAGCACCCACAGGTTCCTAACCGACGACGAAGACTTGACAGAGCAGCCATCAATTGTTAGACAGTATTCTAGGTTAGTACGTGCAGAGGTTTTTGGTCCAATCATTAGAAACTCTATTTTCAGAATTAAGTAATAGGAAATAGTCATCCAATACTAGTCATCCAAATGTTTATATCAGCTATGCATTCCGTTAATTTCTTGAATATATAGAGCTGAGTATCATCGGCATAACAGTGAAAACGAATCCCATGCTTCCTAATGATATCTCCCAAGGGTAGCGTACACTCTGTTTACACACACAAAAATTACATCCCCAAGTCAAAAATTTCTATTGACTGGTCACATCTAAATTTTTCAATTAGTCTGACGTATTTCTCATTGAGCCAATGTTAACAGACTATTGCAACAAGAATTGCACTTGGGCCAATTAAAATTTTTAGATGTAACCAGTCACTAGAAAATTTTGACTTGGAGAGGTTAGAATTTTTTTTACAGTGCAGAGTGAACAGCAGAGTGAACAGTACTGAGCCTTGTGGCACTCCATACTGAACTTGTGATGGAGAAGACATTGTTTTAATTTACTGCTACAAACTGATAAAACTGATCAGATAAGTATGATTTAAACCATGCTAATGCAATTCCACTAATGCCAACATAATTTTCGAGTCTATTTAAAAGAATGTTGTGGTCAATGGTATCAAATGTAGCACTAAGATCGAGTAACACTAATAGAGAGATACAACCACGATCGGATGATAAGAGCAAATAATTTGTAACTCTAATGTGAGCAGTCTCAGTACTATGGTACGGTCTAAATCCTGACTGGAAATCCTCGCAGATACCATTTCTTTCTAAAAAGGGACATAGTTGTGAGGATACCGCCTTTTCTAGTATCTTTGACAAAAAGGCTAGATTTGAGATCGGCCTGTAATTGACTATTTCTCTAGGATGAAGTTGCACTTTTTTAATAAGAGGTTTAATAATAGCCAGCTTAAAAAATGTCAGTACATATCCTAGTGACAAAGATGAATTAATGATATTAAGAAGAGGATCTATGACCTCTGGAAGCATTTCTTTCAGTAGCAGTCGGTATAGGGTCTAACATACACGATGTTGATTTAGATGATTTAATGAGTTTAGACAATTCTTCCTCTCCTATTGCAACGAATGAATGGAATTTTTCCTCAGGGACACACTGTACTGCCTGATGCGATACTGTAGTAGATGGTTGCATAGTTCTCACTAATATTATCAATCTTGTAAGTAAAGAAGTTCATAAAGTCATTACTGCTCTTATTTCTTGTTAAATTAGCCACTGTGTCAAATAACTCTCTTTTGCTGGAAAAGAGAGAGTCAAACGTTTCTGTCGCAATATCGAGTTCTTTTAAGCTATCTGGGATGCTGAGGAGATGAAACTGATCAGGAATATTGTTAATAAAGTCATCTTTAGTGGCAGAAGTGATAGTTCTAACATATTTGTAATGGAGTCAGCTTTGCAACCTTGGCTAAATGGAGGATACACAAGACTAGATAATGATCTGAGATGTCATAGCTGTGCTGTAAAATTTCAACGGCATTAACATTGATTCCATGTGACAATATAAGATCTAAAGTATGATTATGACGATGAGTGGGTCCTGACATGTGTTGTCTAACTCCAAAAGAGTTCAGAATGTCTCTAAATGCCAATCCCAATGCATCTTTTTCATTATCTACATATTAAAATCATCAACAATTAGGACTTTTTCTGCAGCCAGTACTAACTCCGATAAAAAAGCAGCAATTTTTTTTGATAAAGTCTGTATGGTGCCCTGCTGGCCTGTATATTAGCCAGCACAAATGTCAAGTGCAATTTAGTATGTAAGCTAATCGTAGCGATAACGATTTAGATAAAAGCTAGCGATGTCAGATTAATGTGATAGGCAATATTAGACGATATATAATATATGTTGATGAGTAACAAGGAATGATAGTAAATAGAGATTCAAAGCAGAAAGCTATACGGAGCATACAGACACAAACCAGCAGCAAGGCAGACAGGAGCAATCCTGTTTAAAAAAATAAATAAATAAATTGTGCAGGTTTGCCGAATCGGTCTGAATGAAGAAAATTATGGCAATAATGGGAAGACTAATTAACAAGTAAAAAGTAAACAACTCACCCACTTAGATATCACTGCTTTATGTCACGTCAAAATAAAACTTGAAATGACCTTAAAACATATTGACTGTGGGGTTTTTTTTGTGAGCAATCAGCTTGGTGAAATTAAAAGGTAGCCTACATTTCCGTGTCTGTGACCAGTGTTTACCGAGCTTGATGACTGATGAAAATAAGTTGACTTATAAAAAGAACATCTGAACATCAGATCACAAATAAAATGTATTGTTTAAATTGTTACTGCCTTTAGTTAGTATTTTGGAATATATAATGTTAAAGTCCCCCTATAGTCAATCATTTGATCCCTTAAAACTTAGCTTTGATCACCAAAATTACATATTTAAACGTTTTTTTCATGTAAAAACAAACAAAAACCTTAATGCCTCAAAATAGCTTGGATGCAACTCTACACCCTTGCTTCATTTAGCATCTGCAGATTCATGCTAATAACATTGTAATATACATCATACACCCGCTATATTGCGAAATCTACCTGATTTTTCTTATCAACAAAAAAATACACCTGGATAACCTGGCATCTCTTGAGAGTGACTCCATTGCAATTCGCTGTTAATGATATGCTAAAGCCCACCAGCACATTTACATGATTGGTTACAAGGTAGTTTGTGACGTTGGAAACAAGGAGAAAATACTCAGCAATGGCGTTGACATGAATTTGCACATGGTTTGTCTTAAATCACATTAAAAAAACACCACATAGATATAGCCTATACATAACATTAAAACGTACTCGGTTACTAACGTAACCTCGGTTCTCTCTAGTAGAGGGAACGAGTACTGCGTCTTAACTAAGACGCTGCGGGAAAAGTCTCTTTTCACGAATATTGAAGCAAAAAATGATCCTTAATTTTAATATTTGTAAAACGCATTTGCAGCAGTATGCAGCCATAGGCAAGACGGCTCGTTTGCTCATTGGCTGTTCTACTAGCAAATGCATAAGCCTATCGAGCGCAGGCTGATGCAACATCAGACCAATGAGGCCACTTCCCGCCGACGCGGGCGTGGCCTAGCCCTATAAAGGTAGCTCGAAAAGGCTGACTCACTTGATTTATTTCATCGAAGAAGCGAACCAAAGTGAATCGTACGCACGGCAAGGAACGCAGTACTCGTTCCCTCTACTAGAGAGAACCGAGGTTACGTTAGTAACCGAGTACGTTCTCTTACGAGAGTTCTCTCGTACTGCGTCTTAGCTAAGACGCTGCGGGAACCCAATGTAAGACGCCGTGCGTGCAGGGATTAACAACCATAAACCTGGAGGCGAACCCAGGATTTACAGTGCACAATCACCAGAGGGACTCACAGAGAGTCCTAGAACAGGAGGAGGAACTCTCCGTTCTGATATGTGGCTGCGTCCGCAGACGCAATATATGACATCACTTAGACAAGACACCCTTGACTAAAGTGGGAATATGGGTCTTACGTAATACTGCCCGTAAGATAGTAGTAACGCACTGCGCTTGTATTCTCAGTGTTCAATTACACCGATAACAGCTTAGCCTGCAAAGCGGGAACCTCAAGGTTATAAAACCTGATAAATGTAGACGGCGAGGCCCAGCCTGCCGCCATACAAATATCCTGTAAAGATATCCCACTAGACCAGGCCCACGAAGAGGCAACGCCTCTCGTGGAGTGCGCTCTGACACCCAGTGGGCACTGAAGACCTCTGGAGGTGTATGCTAACGCCATGGCGTCAACTATCCATCTGGATAGGCTTTGTTTCGAAACAGCCATTCCCTTGGAACGTCCACTGAACGAGACAAATAGTTGCTCAGTCTGTCTAAAGACAGCAGAGCGAGACACATAGGCTCTTAAAGCCCTGACAGGGCAGAGAGAGCTCAAGTCTCCTTCCTCTTCAAACACCGGCAGGGCGGACAGGGATATAACCTGAGCCCGAAACGGCGTGTTGAGGGATTTCGGCACATAGCCGTGCCTAGGTTTGAGTATGACTCTCGAGTCACTAGGCCCAAACTCCAGACACGACGGGCTCACCGAGAGCGCGTGCAGGTCCCCTATGCGCTTCACTGAAGCAAGGGCCAGCAAAAACACTGTCTTAAATGACAGATGTTTGAGACTAATCGTCTGGATGGGCTCGAAAGGGGAACCTTTCATGGCCTCCAGAACCGTAGAGAGGTCCCAAACAGGGACCGACGGGGGTCTGGGAGGGTTCAGTCTCCTAGCTCCCCTGAGGAAGCGGATGACCAAATCGTTCCTTCCTATCGACTGACCGAGCGTTGTCTCAGCGAACGCTGCGATAGCCGCCACATATACTTTGAGCGTGGATGGGGCTCTGCCCTTATCCAACAGCTCTTGAAGGAAGGAGAGAACCTCCGTTACCTCACAGTCGAGGGGTGAGCATCCCCGAGCCACACACCAACTGGAGAATACCGACCACTTTGAGGCATAGAGCCGTCGAGTCGACAGTGCTCTAGCCTGAGTGATAGTATTTAGCACTCCTACTGAGAAATCAGCGGGTAACCGTTGAGAGCCCACACGTGTAGGGCCCACAACTTTGGTTGAGGGTGCCAAATCGAGCCCCTGGCCTGCGAGAGAAGGTCCCTTCTCAATGGCACCGGCCATGGGGCAGTGTCTGCTAACTGCATCAGCTCTGGAAACCAAGGTTGGTTCCTCCAGAGTGGTGCTACAAGCAGCACTGAGCATTTCGTTTCCCTCACTTGTTCTATCACCTCTGGAAGGAGGGAGACGGGGGGAAAGGCATAGAGCGGGCAGCGCGGCCACCTCTGGGACAGCGCGCTTTCGCTCTTGGAAAAGAACGCGGGGCAGTGAGCGTTTTCGCTGGACGCGAAGAGGTCCACTTCCGCTCTGCCAAATCTCTCCCACAGCAGCTGGACTGTTTGTGGGTGTAGAGACCATTCGCCCGCGGGAATGTTGTTCCTGGACAGCCTGTCTGGACCCACATTCTGTATCCCAGGCACATCAGCTGCTTTCAGCGAGCGCAAGTTGTGCTGAGCCCATACCAGGAGGCGTTCCGCCAACCTGTACAGATCTCGGGATCTGAGACCGCCCTGGCGATTTATGTAGGACACCACAGACATGTTGTCCGAACGGACTAAGACGTGATGGCCCTTGATATGGGGACGAAAACGTATCAGCGCGTTTTCTACTGCCAGCATTTCCAGACAGTTGATGTGTCGGAGCTTTTCCCGTTCTGACCACAGGCCATATAACGGTCTGCCCTCGAGCAGCGCTCCCCATCCCGAGGTGGAGGCGTCCGTAGACACCACTCTCACTCTCGAGGAAGTCCCCAGGCTTGCACCTGTTTGGTACCAGCCGTTCACCGTCCAAGGTTCTAGAGCTGTAACACAGCTCTGGTTGACCTTGAGGCGCAGTCGACCAGAAGTCCACGCTCTGCGTGGTACCCGCGCTTTCAGCCAGAACTGTAGGGGGCGCATGCGGAGCAGGCCCAGCTGAAGAACTGGCGATGCTGAGGCCATGAGACCTAGCATCTTCTGAAACGTCTTGAGCGGGAAGGACGCGTCGCAGCGGAGAGATCTCGCTGCGCGCTGAATGCCGAGCGCGCGCTGTGACGACAGCCGCGCCGTCATAGACTGTGAGTCCAGAACTATGCCCAAAAACGAAATCGTTTGACTGGGGTTCAGTGAACTCTTCGTCCAATTGACTCTGAGACCGAGTTTCTCGAGGTGATCGAGTAACATGGTCCTGTGCTCCACGAGCTCTGATCGTGAATGAGCCAGAATCAGCCAGTCGTCCAAATAGTTCAGCACTCGCATGCCTCTGAGTCTGAGAGGGGCGAGCGCTGCGTCCATGCACTTCGTAAATGTGCGAGGTGCTAGGGACAGACCGAATGGCAGGACTGTATACTGGTATGTCTGACCGTCGAAGGCTATTGCCTGTGACGTGACGCTATCTGTATTTGAAAATACGCGTCCTTCAGATCTATTGACATGAACCAGTCTCCTTCGCGAATATGCGCAAGGATTTTCCTGGTCGTAAGCATTCTGAAACTGCGTTTCACTAATGCTTTGTTCAGCTGTCTCAGATCCAGTATGGGTCTGCAGCCCCCGTCTTTTTTGGGAACCAGAAAGTATCTGCTGTACAGCCCCCGTTCGCTTTGAGCATGAGATACAGGCTCTATAGCCCCTTTGCTCATCAGGTTTGAAATTTCGGCTCGGAGTAGGTGTGCTACTTCCGAATTCACCGTAGTTTCGACACGCGCCGTAAAGCGGGGAGGGCGTCGATAAAACTGTAGCGAGTAGCCTCTCTTTATAATGCTTAGCACCCATTCCGAAACCCCTGGAAGCGCTGCCCATGCATCTGCATGGATGGCTAAGGGTTGGATGCGAAGCGCACTCTGTTGGCTGAGCAACGGAAGCGCTTCGGTGTGCTGTAACACAGGCGTTATGTCTGTGGCATTCGAGGCGTGGGGCGCGCTGATGACAGCGGGCAGAGCGCTCGTCCTCGACCCCGCTATGGCGCTTAGCCGAGTGAGGGAGGGCTGAGCGAGTCCCGTGGGACTCGTATCGTCTGTGAGTAAATGTGGGCTGGAAGCGTGCACCTTTACTACTTTTGGCGCGTTGTCTGTCTGAGCAGAACGAACGTGCACGGGTTTCGTTTTTACAGAAACCGTCAGACGAGCGTGACATAGTGTTCGTGTGCACTGAGGAGTGGGCACGTCTACTATGCAGTGCGCGCGATCGACTTGAGTCGATTTTATGGGCGCGAGCCCTGTGTGAAGGGCTGTGCTTGTGTGTACGGATGGGCACTGAATAGTGGGCATCAGCGTTACATTTATAGCACCATCGGCCGTGGCCGGGACACCAGAAAATACACTCTTTATGGGATATATCTGGGTAGCCGTGAAAACGGCTTTTGTGTGCAGGCAAGCGGGCAACTGTACAGGCTTGCGCGTTGCATAAGACGCTGAGACAGTCGCAATACCTGGAACTGAAACAGCGGCGCGCTTGGGTGGGAGCCCGGCCGCAGCGGGACTCGTACACCGGCGCTTTCCTAGGCGTGCTAGGATGTGTTCGGGGCTTCCGGTTTCACCACAATCCTCTGCCGTGGACCACGCGGCGCGGGGCGACGGCTGGTAGAGCGAGAGCGAGGTCTCGCGCTGCGTTGCTGTCGTGATGACGCAGCAGGAGGAGGGGGCTGTGGCTGAGAGCTCCGCTGGGTCGGCTTAGCACGACTCGCTGCAGAACTGGAGCGCTTCGGCAGGAAGTGCTTAAAGGCTTGCAACGCTTTCTGGTCCTCTGCGAATCTCTCTATGAACTCATTGACAGAGGATCCGAAGAGGCCAGTGGGATTCAGCGGGGCATCGAGGAACGCGGTGCGCTCAGACTCGGCCATGTCTGAAAACGTCAGCCAAAGATGTCTTTCAGCCACAGTGGCGGAAGCCATAACACGTCCCATAGCTTGAGCGGCAGACTTAGTAGCGCGAAGGGTGAGATCCGAAGCGCTTCTCAAATTGCATCAGGTCCCATCTCGTCCAGTTTACGGAGGAGATCTCCCTGGAAAATCTGCAGCGTGGCCATGGTGTGTAGTGCAGACGCAGCCTGCCCAGCAGCGGAAAAGATTCGCACGAGCAGCGATGACGTCGTGCGGCAGGCTTTGGATGGCAACACTGGTTTCGTCCGCCGTCCAGCAGAGGGCGGGCAAAGGTGCGTCGCTATCGCCTGTTCCACCGGCGGAAGTGACTGGTAGCCTCTGTTTTTAGCATCGTCCAGGGTGGAGAATGCTGGAGAAACAGACGAACGAGTTCGTGCTGAGAAGGGAGCGTTCCAGGCCTTTGCCACTTCTTCATGAAGCTCAGGAAGAAAGGGGGCGGGCTTAGACTCAGGAGAAGCATGCTCACCGGGAAGGAAGCTACCATCCAGCCGGGTACGAGAGGGAGGTGCTGGTGCAGACCACTCGAGGCCGAGACTCGTCGCGGCCAGCGAGAGCACTCGCATCAACTCCTTCTCGATGTTAGCTCGTCTGCTAGGCTTACGAGCAGCGAGCGCAAGATCCTCAGAGCTCGACCAATCGCCGCTGCCCGAAGCTAACAGAGAGCACGTGTCCTCATCCCCCGACGCGGCTTTGAAATCGACTTCCTCTGATGAAGCGGCGGCAGACTGCGGGCGCTGAGCATCAGGAAGTGATTCAGGCGAGGCCGGCGAAGCGAGCGGGCGCTCCGGCGAGCTCGGTCGGGCTGAAGAGGGCTCCGGAATCCGCTGGGAGCGGCGCTTTTTACGGCGCGGCAACGCGGCGGGGAGTGCAGGCTCGGAGAATACTGCCAGGCGAGTCCTCAGAGTCACCATAGGCATAAGCTCGCAGTGAGGGCAGCCGCCGTCAGCGAGCGCGAGCGCTGCATGATCTTCACCCAGGCAGGAGACACAGATGACATGACGGTCTCCCTCGCTGAGTGGGGCTCGGCACGAGCCGCAGGAAGGCATCTTTAAAAAGACGCGAGCTCTTTTACGAGTGTGTGTCGCGGGGCGAACACACACACACACAGAGGAACAGAAAAAGGATATGAGCGCCGGAAAGCGCAGCAGGTACGGCAGTGGAAGGCGGCGAAGGCCAGCGACTTCAGATGGCTCATCCCGCTGATGTGCTTGCACTCAGACGACGCTTGCTTCTATCCGAGATCCAGCGATGTGAGAGGTTCGCTGAAGAGATGAAAAATCAAGTGAGTCAGCCTTTTCGAGCTACCTTTATAGGGCTAGGCCACGCCCGCGTCGGCGGGAAGTGGCCTCATTGGTCTGATGTTGCATCAGCCTGCGCTCGATAGGCTTATGCATTTGCTAGTAGAACAGCCAATGAGCAAACGAGCCGTCTTGCCTATGGCTGCATACTGCTGCAAATGCGTTTTACAAATATTAAAATTAAGGATAATTTTTTGCTTCAATATTCGTGAAAAGAGACTTTTCCCGCAGCGTCTTAGCTAAGACGCAGTACGAGAGAACTCTCGTAAGAGAACTTGATTTTCTCCACAAGGGGACTCTAAATAAAATCGTGAGGACTGTGTCTCCTCATTTTGAAACAGCACTGCACACCACTGATACATTAATAATAATTATAAAAATAAATAAACAAAAAAAAAAAACTGATATTTGTAGGTGATTGCAGTTCTGTACTTCAACATGAGAGTTACTTACAATGAGAACTTTTTTGTTTGCTTTTTTTCTCATTTAACTATTTTTCATATTACTAATAACATAGATTTAATATATAGAATACGTACAACTGAAACCACAAAATAGGCAATGGACCAAGTAAATAAACAAAAAACAGAAGAAGAGAAAGTTGGAGTGGAGTTTAAATTTCAGACGGCTCCTGTCTTTGTGTGTGTTGTGAAAGCTCACAGAGCACTGGAATGAACATAGAGTGTTTTAGCTGGCAGGCATATTCCCGCATGTAAATAATTCAAATGATTATCAAATTCAAGCTGAGATCAAACCTTAGCTTTTGCCTATGCATAATTTCAAAAGTAAAACCGCTGTGTTCAATTCCTTTGATAAATACTACATCAACGTTCATTTCACACTGCAAAAGAAAAAAAAAAGAAAGAAAGGACAGATCATTTTGTCCTAAGAGAAGCTGTCTTTTGGCTGTTTTTGTAAATTCTGTCAGCATGTAGTTGAGAATGTATTTACTTACATGTACGAAAATGGCCTGATTTCCCCACCCTAAATCTATAAGCATGCTCCCTAACAGATCAGTGTTATTCTAGCAGCATCAAACTGCATTGCAGCTCTACATTATTGATAGTGTGCATGAAGAACAGAGGAGAGTTTGATTAAAGATGAGAAACACTGGAAGATGGCCAGGCCATGTAGTTAAATCAAAGATATAATTCAAAGACATAATTTCAAAGACCGCCAACGTTATGCAAATATGAATGCTCAGCCCCTTCCAACAAAAACAGATATGGAAGCCAAACTGTGTTTACCGTGGAAAGTGCTTTACTTCAAGACTCAAGTCACTTTAATTTATTTGATGGGTGAATGTCAGTCAAATGGGGCGTTCACACTGACAATGTTTAAATCGCTTGAGGTCGATCTGTATCAGGCGGGGGATCATTGTGTGCACTCCCATTGGTAGTTGCAGCCTCACATCGATGCTCATTTGCATGAAGTCAACACAACTTTGTTGCATTGCCAAAAGTCGCGTTTGTTCATGACGCCAGAAACTGAGACAGTATCAGTAGGAGGATATACTTTTAAATAAATTGATGAGAGAAATTGCAACTCTCACTATGGCTGTAGAAGGAATAAAAAGTCCCAGTTTGAGGTTTAAAGATCTAGTTGCCTTTTTGGTAGAAGGTAGTAGCAATGTTCATTGGCAGGATCAGACTGAAAAATACAGGTTTTGCATGATTTCCAAAGTTATTATTTTTTTACATTTTTACATTGTTTTAGAAGTCAAATTTATTACTGATTTTATTTCTGATTTGAAATACTTGACAGCTCTCATTGAAAAACAATTATTTCAGGTCGCTTTTTCGTTAGCCACCATCAGTTTTGCTAATTTGTAGTATAACTATAATTATATAAGTATAATTCTAAGCATACCAGCTCTTTTATAGTTGAGGTTTGCTTGGATGCATCTTTCACAGCTTTTCGAGCCATTTTCAATATGCCAAACCTGTGGTTGAGATATGTAGGTGTTGAGTAGTGAAGAGCAGAGAGCAGTAACTGTTTAAAAGGAATAACCCTCTAGCTGCTGGATTTCTATAAAACTCTGGTAAGACGCTTTGATGCCCAAAGGTCAGCAATAGCTAATAAGAAGTCAATGGGATACAGCGTTTGCTTTGTCGCCCCTTCTTTCGCTTTCTCTCCCTCTTTCTCTGACCGATGACCCCAGAGCAGTGTTAGGGTATTGTCTTTGAAATTCAGGGCTCCTTTACTTATACACGTTTCTTATTAGTTCTTTTGAACACAGGTAACATATGGCAGGTTGTGTTTAAAAGATTGCCTGCTCTGACCTTTCCTAGCATGCTAATTAGGCCCCTGAGCAGCGTCGGGCCCTCTTGAGTGCAGATCAGGGAAACGTGACCGAGCGGGGCCTTATCAGGTAGCCTGTGCCAGCCGGCGAGAGCGGTGTGGACTTTCAAAATTAACATTTTCACATCATGTGCTTCTAATAATCACTAACTTCACCCAGCCCACCAACCATCAGCCCCCTCACTTTCTCTTTTCTCTCTTTTGCCCGCCTGGACTTTCCACAGGAAATGAAGGTGCCCAAAATTACTTTGACCCCTCGTCGGCGGTGGAGGGTGACCCAAGGCGGTGCAGGATGACTGGGGTCGGAGGCAAAGATGAGCTGGAATTAAGTATGCCATTTTTTTCTCATAATAGGCCATCTCAGTTCATTAAAGCGGGGTGAGCGAGATCACTCACAGCCTGTCTCACAGTGTTGGGCGGGCTGGTCTATGTAAATACTTTTACCAGTGGGCCACAAGATTGAGCAGTGCTGTGACTGTCATTGCCGAAGGTCACCTGTCATTGGTCAGTTCCATTTCCGATCCCCATGCTTTCCTTAACTTCCTTTAAATGAAGGGGGTTCCTTCCAATATCGCTATGTGCACCTCAGCGCGTCTATTAAAAGCGTGCTCTGGGGAGCAAAGTCATATGCATGTTATAATGAAACATGGCTATTAACAGAAAAGCCATTTTGACTATATCTGTTGGACATCGCCATCCTGTAATATTCCACAATCCTCACAAACCTACAAACCTTTGATAATGACACTCCAGAGGTGGGGACACCTTCAAATGATATTTTGCATAAATTTCATTGCTGTCGAACGACTTACATTGGACTTACTAGCATGTTATTATTAGCTCTGAGCTATAATCATTTAATGTAAATGAAGGTCAGGAATTAGTGTCAGTTGTTGGAAATTCATGCCATATGTTTCTTTATGTTACATTTGGACTTTGCAATCCATGTGAAATCAGTCAGTGAGAGGTGTTTGAGAGCACAGCAATAAAATGTACCATCCGTCAGCTGAAATATTATTCAGATTTGATTTTTCTTCCCAGAGTTTATGAATGAAGATGAGAGGAACCTTTATGAGAAACTTTCCGAAATGTTTCAGGAAGAAGACGCCTCTACTGTTATAGATTTACCAGGTAAAGATTTTTGGAATTTTTGGAAAGAAAAAACACAATGTCTTAAATATCTCAATTGTTTCTCCCTGCCATCAATGGGATCAAATAGAAACTTTGCTTACTCAGACCTTTCTCTTGAGAAACTAGTCTCAAAAATCTCTCTTCTAGAGTTTCAAGAGAGATTTGTTTTTTATCATTAGGAATTTTAGGAGACACCTCTGAAACAAAGTAAATGCTTAAATGAAATATAAATCATATGAACTTTGAAAGAGCATCCACTGAGCAGTAGAATTTTACACTGGGCTGAACTTATAACAAGGCTCTGTTCTGTGAATGTTGTGGAAATAAATTACACCGGCCAGGTGTATAAAATATTGATTCTCCTCTATTTAACTTCATTATGAGATGCTCATGATTTTACATGTAGGATGTTGTTACCCAGCAGGATGCTTTTGTTGTAATTCCCCAAAATAGCATTGAGCTCTCAGGTAGGCACTGAGCTCAACTTCCTGTGCGAGAGCCATTGTTGTGTGTGACTCCACTGTTTGTCCCATTAGCAGAGGGTCGGATTAAGACTCTCTCCCAAGTAGAGTGTCGGGCTTATGCTGCTTTTGTCTTGGTGTAAAATGCTCTCAGTGGATCGGTTGAGGTACCGCACAGCAGTTGTAATTGGTTTGCCAGACCGTCATTGGGTTTAGGCCTCACGGTACACACGAATACGGTGTTAGCTGTCTAACACTCAACTGGATTGTTGTGGATTTAGCTGGAGTATATAGATTAGCCTCTTCACTTTTGTCTTAGAATGCTCATAAAATCCTTCAAAGAAACAGAAGGAAAGAGGATACAGGATTAACACACAAACAGTAGAAGGAGGAGGACGATCATGGGTAGCATCCATCCATGATGCTTTAACACAGTCACAATAGACTTGAGACAATTGCCTGCAAGCCTTCTTCACCGCCACCTCCTGTAGTCCAAAGTCTGCTAATTCTCTAAATATCTCCACACTTCTAACACTTAAATGGGTTTGGAGCATCATTAGCAGAATGGGCACAGTCCAGTATGCAATGAGTAAAACTCTGAGGGAACCCATTTTGCGCTTCAGATATTCTTTCCAGTGGCAGACAAAACATCATGGGCCTTATCATACATTCAACGCAATGCAGCGCCAGGCGCGACACAAGTGTTTTTTGCTAGTTACAGCCCGACGTAGTTATCATTTTCACGTCCTGCGCCACGTTGTTTAAATAGCAAATGCATTTGCGCCCATTTGTGTGCCCATGGGCGTGCTGGTCTGAAAACGAGGTGTGTTCAGGCACATTGTTGGCGCGTTGCTATTTTGAGGCAACTGAAATAGACAAAAATAGACAGTGGACATTCACATTGACCAACTGAAACCTGGTCTAAAGTCAATGGCGCAATATATATATTTTTGTTATTTAAAGAGCATGTTAGTAATGTGCGCCTATAGGCCACAACGCGCCACAACGCGCATACACTTTGACCTGTAGATGGTCTCCTCATGCGCTTTAACCTCGCACATGAGCAGATCCGTTTCCCTGTTTGCAAGCGGAAAAACTGAATGCTTCTCTAGTTTGCAAATTCTGCCATGTAAATAGCGAATATGCCATGGCACGAGCATGATACTCTGATTAGTTTATTGCACTTTATGCCCAAAACACACCCATTACTCTTTAAGAGAATATAGACAACCCTTTTAGACCATGTGCCGGGTGCGCCAACCATTTTTCCTGTCGTTAAACTAGCAAAAGTGGATTCGGACACGCCCTAAGTGCATTCGTGCCGTGCGCTCTAGACCATGCGCTTAGATCGTTAAAATAGGGCCCCATGACTCAATGCAACCAACTTTTGAGGTTCTCTGTTCCAAAACCTTGATAGCCACCTTGCTGTCTTCTTCTGGATTTGGAACACTCCAAATAGTATTTGTAAAAAATAAATAAAAATAGAGCTCCTCCTTCAGAGCAGTTGATTTCATAAGAGTTGAATGTTAGCAAGTTGTAATAATAGGCTAAGAGTAATAAATACAACAAACACAAATATTGGACTATATTAAAGTACATTTTTATTTGGACTGAATTTAACTATTTGTATCAGTACTTTTTGGTATTGAATAAATTACATTTATAACCAGCATCTTGCTGCTTCTGCCAGCTTGGATAAATGCTTTCACTGAGCCTGTCATAATGTATTATGAGATTGCCTTATGCATGAAGGATACATGCCGTGCTACCTTAGAATTGGGCCAAAAGAAGGTATATATCTTTTTGAACATCCATCACATCAGCAGAGTGCCTGTGACTGCCTTAAAATGCTGTCTAGGTAGGCAGCTCACTAGGTTTTTTAACAGACTTAATATGTATCTTTGCACTTGATCCAGGTGTTTCCCCATTTGTGTGTTGTGTAGCACTGTGAAGCTAGTGCAATCACATTAGGGCTTCATTAGCACTACTCTGTTTGATTAACTCACTGGTTTAATTAAATCGTGCTTCTGTAATTTGGTTCAGATGAGGAATGTGTCTAAACCTCTGAGCGGGGCTTAACATCACTATCATTGACTCTTCAGATTTGTGTTTGACGTGTCTTTGATGTATAACCATAGTGCATTTGTATGGTAGGTATGGTGGTGTCTGAGCATGTTGAGGATGTTGAACCAGTGACTGAGGATGGATTGAGGGATCGACGAAGGACTGAGCTACTGGAGAGGAGAGCGGAGGTCATCCCTCAGTATGTGGAGCAGCTCAGAGAGCGTGTGCAGAAAGACATGATTCCAGTGGGCAAACCCGTGCTGGAACAGGTCAGTTATATATAAGCCCATAAGCCTCTGCTGGTCAGAATGATCTGTGCTCTGAAGTTGCTCATGTCACAGCCGGACTTATTACACCCAGTCTACAGTCTGTCTGCAAATCGCGAGAGATGACACAACAAAGTTTTTATTTTAATCAACAAAGCTATCGGGGTTTGTTCAGAATATACAGTTTTTTCAGCACACAGTTTTTATGCTTTTGCTTGTGTTATTTTAGGCGTTTTTTCTAGTTTTTATTGACAAATGGAGGGAATGGGATTGAGACATGACACAATTTGGAATCAAACCAACCGCATGAGCAGCTCAACTTAAAATTTCATTAATGTGGTCTAACAGCTTAGACAGTTATATTCCAAAACTTCGCAAGCTGCTTTTTTTTGTACTGTCTAGGAAGTTGTGCTGCATCTGTGCAGCATCCTGACTAAAATTAGTGAATTGATTTGAATTTGTTGTCCAACAGGTTTACTGTACATGTATTAGCAATCAACATTTCTCACTTCTCACTTTAAGATTTGTCTTAAAGTACAACATAACCATACTGCCCATCTTTAGAAAGTGTTTTCATGCCTTTAAATGCTCACTAAGTAGACTCACACAATGTGACTTTTTACTTTTTACTTTTGTGAAATTTAATTTTGTACTCTATACTAGGTTTCCATCCTATACTAGGATGACTTTATATATAAATATGTAAAAAAAAAATAATTGTATATATTTATTTGTATACTGTATGTGGCCCAGATGTATTGTTTATGGTGAAAACCCTCTTTGAATGTGCATTATAGGTAATATAATGTACAATAAGTTCATGTTATTTATGTCTGCATAGAATTCATTGTTTTGTTTTTCATTTGAAACCAAAGCAAAAAAATCTGGAGCTTGTCAGCTAATCTGAGATTTTGCAGGTCATATTCTAGACGCTTCAATCTTCAACTGAATGTTATTCCATATGGAGGAATTGTCAAAAACACAAAATGCTAAATTACGTTGAACAAGATCAGAATTAGCCAACATATTCAAGCTGTAATCAGTCTTGGCAACATATGACTGAAATGCGAATGAAGAGATGCACATTAAATAGAGAATGTGAAGTTGAAGTGAGAAATGAATGCGTAAGGAGCGGATGGGATGTAATGGTTATGTTTGAGTCATGGCGTGTGTTGAATAATCACTCTTGGTTTATGTGCGACTGCAGATGAGAGCTTTATTCTGCTCTCCAACTGTTCGGAAAACACAACATTATCCCTACCGCACTCCACAGCTATTTCACAATGTGTGTTTAAGCAGCACAGGATATACCACTGTCAGTCAGCTAGTATAAAGCCTTTTAAACGTGCTGACTGAATTCTGCGGTGTGTGTCTGTAGGGTTTGCCTGAAGATTGTATTAACATGTCTCTTTAGATGTTCTGAATTCAAGTTAGCCGCACATACAGCTGCAGAATGCAGTCTGTTGGTCCTAAACAAGAACATGGATTTTCCTTTTTGGCAGGAAGAGCGTTCAGAGCGAGGGAAGACAGAGGAAAAGGTGTGGGCGAGGAAGCAGAGAGTAATGTCGTTCTTAAGGGGAAATTCAAAGGTACTGATGTGTGTCCAGAAAAAGGAAAGATTACTGTAGGTATGTCAAATGAGATTTCCTGAGGTACAGGAGCTGCTGCTGAGACCTTCTGCTGTCTTTCCCCATCAATCACACTACTATCACTCAAACACACCGTCACAGGCTAACATGGACAATGCTATACAATTATATACCATAGAACATGTATAAATAGTATGTATTCTTAATAGAATACATACACACGTGTGTGTGTGTGTGTGTGTGTGTGTGTGTGTAGACAGAACTATCCGGTTACATAATCCTTTCAAACTTTTTTTCAGCTTTTCAGTCTTTTTTTTTATGGCAATATAGCATACTACCATAATAATCTTACTATTTCTGCAGTATATAACATGTTTACTGTTAATAGTTTGCACAGTTTCGTTATGCAAAGAATCACCAGATGATCTTATTGCTAATATATTTAGTGTAGATTTAACACTGTTTGCGTAATGCATTCTATTTTGCAGTAGTATTCCGTTCCAATCATAACCATTGTGTTCATTTATTTGAGCAAGATACATGTTGAGTGTCATAACAACAGCAACATTTTCCTTAAATATTATTATTCTTACGCTGCATTGCAAGCACTGCTAGTAAATGAAACGTTTTACTCTACATTATAATTTTTAATGTGACAGTCTGCTTTATCATGGATCACTGTTAAAGTTTCTGTGCTACGTCACATTTTAAAATTGGGTTTCTTCATAATATTGAATACAATCAAAAGTTTTTTGTAATATTTAAATGTGTATTATTTTGCTTCTGCAGATCAGGCACATAGATGAGGAGGAAGCCGTTCTGCAGGACAGACTCTACTCTGTGTTCCAGCGGTGCGTGAATTTCTCTACATCCAATCTGATGTGAAATAATCATTAATCTGTGTTTCCAAAGCCATTTACATTTTGCTGACATTTGTGAGGAGATGTAATATACTCCACATTGTATTGTCTCTACCAGTGCATTCTGGGTAAGTTGCCAAAGGCGAGGAAATCTGTCCGTGTCATTGGACGCAAAGTAGCATCAATTTCATCCTGTTCACTTCAGTCTACAGCCCTCCCTCTCTCGCTCTCTCTCTGTTTCTGAGTGTCAGGCCTGCAGGCTCGGCTGTGTTTAAGTTTTTAATAATTGTGCAGCGCCACACAGACTGATCTAATGAAATCAGGGATGTTAGTTGGACACTGGTGCAGAGGTTTGTTAGATGACCCTCTCCATGTCCTCTTATATTAGCGCTGGGTGGCTGTTAGTCATATTAGACGTCTGTATCAGATCAAGGCCACACCACCAATATTCAAAGGATGCTGTGACACATCTTTTTTTTTCTTTTCTTTTCATTTTTTTTTTTTTTTTAACAGATTTCCAACACTTTCAGTCGCAGTATTGTAGAATCTGTCATCTAGTGTGGCCTGGATATCTGATATTACTTTATTTATTTATTTTATATGGTTTGGCTGATGTACTAATTGCTTAACATTTGAGTTTACATCAAATTATTTTTGTTGACATCCTCAATTGGAAGGATGATTTAAAGACATGTATTTATTTATTTAAACATTTTCTGCTATGTCCTCATTTAGATAGCAAAGTAAACGTGTCTGTATGTGTATTATCAGGGCGGAGAATCGCTTGCAGAATTCTTTGCGTCAACAGCAGGCTGAGATCCTCGACCAATATGGTGAAATTATTGAAGAGACAGAAAACACAGAGCCACTAGGCATCAAATCTGACCTCCAGTGGCAGGTACACACACACACACACACACACGCACACCATCTCTCTTGCAGTGAACATCTCTCTGCCTTTATGAAAAGCTTGTAGTATCACTCAGTTTTAATGTGCATTATAATAAACAACACACTATAAAACAGGTTTGAAAGCAATGCAAATTGTCTAAGTGCCAACTAGCAAACCAGTCAGAGTAGCAAATATTGCACCACAGCACAATATTTACAGACAGTATTCTTTTTAATTGTTGCCAAGAACAATATTATTCCTTTAAAATGTATCACTTCTTCCTATAACAAAGCTTAAAGATGCCAATAAATTATATACTGAGTAACTAGTAACTGCAAGATAACCTTGCCTCTGTTTGAACCATGTGGTCATAAAAGACTGATATCACTCCCTTAAATCGGATGTCAGAAAGATCAAACCATTATTTAAAAGGCAGAAATGTCACAACATAAAAAGGTTGAACAGTATGTAAAAATTCAGCAATTTAGTGAAAGCACAAATTATATTTGAACCCATTTAAATGAAACGCTGATTAATGGGCAAATGCAAATTGACTGAAATTATAAATAAAGAATACAAAGGTAGAAATAACGTGAATGTTTTAAATGTTCTTTTGATTTACACACTAATAGAGCTGAATCAAATAACGTGATTAAGTTCAGTATCCTGTTAATGATATCAGTCATGGGGGCAGACATATTATACATTTCCTGAGAATATGCAAAGAATGAAAGCGTATGAGAACAGGTAGCTGCACCTAAGTCTTCTGACTTAACCAAATCTAAAGGAAGAGGACATCAGCCAAAGCAGATAGTTCAGTTGTTGCAGCGAGGTTTTGCGTTGTAATGACTCCTGTAAGAGGGCCTTAACAGTAACTGCAGCCTTGGTTTGCAGACATAGAGTCAGCTTTGAGGGAGGCAGTAAACGCAGTGAGATTGTAGTATAATTCCTCAGCCTGGCATCCGTGCCCCCCAGTCACTGTTCCATTATCTCTCAAATTGCTGTGTTTCAGAGAGATAAAGATATTTTATGGCTTGCTGACTTGAAACAACCCGCACAGCCAGAAAAGCAATGGTCGACCTGCCACGCATAGTAATTTCATTGGTAAATGACAAAATCTTTGTTTATATGACATTTCCAAAATTACAGTGGCAGATGAATCTCAAATATAAAATGTCACATTTGGCATGCAAAACTATGAAAATATATTTCTGTACAAAATTCATGGAGGCATTTAATTTAGAACGTGTTTAATAACTAAGCCTGCCTGCATCGGTAATCCTGCCTTCAGGACTCAAAAAGATTGTCATATTTATTCACTAGCTCCCCCCAAACCCCCCCACCCCACCCTCCTTCATTCTCACGCCAAAAATTTTAAGGGTAAATGTTCATTGTTAATTAAGATTTACTAATTAAAATGAAAATAATTAAGGAGAAAGCTTAATCTTGGAATATTAGGCTATACTTAGAAAGAAAATAAGTTTTTGTGTGTGTATGCATGAGTGTGTTTTTTTTTTTTTTTTTTTTTTTTGGAGGGTGGTGGGTGGGTGGGGGGTAGGTTGTTTCCTGTTTGCAGTGCGTGTTTTGTCGATCTGTCAGCGAGGTTTCAGCAAAAGCCGGCCTGCGTGCCAGAAAGTGAGGGATGAGAAGTGTTAAGGATCCAGCGTGCTGCTATAATGTCATCTAGGCGAGTGTTATGGCGTTACGCCCCTTACACCGCAGCTGCAAGAAATGCAACGTCCTCCTCACCTTTATTTCCTGAAAATCTCTCTGTTTCTTATTGCATACTACTTTTACTGTTGCTGTAGTATTTAATATGTATACTGAGCACAGAATGCAAATGTTCTGTGCTGCTGCATGACCTACTACATTTTTCAAAATGTGCAGGACACATCAGAACACACTGCACAGGATATATATATATATATATATATATATATATATATATATATATATATATATATTAGATGATAACTGAGTGCTACTCACATGCTACTTAATGAGGAATGACGACAATTTTGCATACTACAGTTTGAAACTTGTCAAATAATGCCTCACTTTTCAAAATCAGTATACAACAGTGTATACTGCATATTATTCAATAAATTGTAGGCCAGTGTTCCATTCTGATCATAGCCTGTGTGCATCATTTTAACATTAAGAATAGCCAACTCATTATTCCATTCACATTTGATTAATTCCCAAACAAATCTCAAACTGCAGATTTTTTTTAAAGATTACAAGCGTTGACAAATCTGGTGTAAATATCCAGCATAAAGCTGTAATAAAGAGTAGAAGAGAATAGAATCTTCAATGTAAGTGAAATTGTTTTCTTTAAAGTCTTTTGTCTTTCTCTCTATAAATCATTGTTTTTACATAGTGAAATGTTTCTCTCACTCTCTTTCTCTCTCTCTGTGTGTAGGTGGAATGGACTCGGACTCCGCAGCCCATAGAGGTGCTTGTTTTGCGTCTGAGGGCCGTGAGAGAGAAGCTGCCCAGAGGTCTGTACTCACTGAGCGTGTCTCTCCAGACTCAACTGGGCGGCCGAACGCTGCGCTGGTCTCGTCTGCAGGAGCAGCAGTGGGCTGGAAGCACAGAACCCGTGGAACACCAGGGCCGATACTGTGACACAGAGCTCAACATTAACCAGAGCCTCTACATGGTAAGAAAACCCCAGCAAACTGCCCTCCTGAGACACCCGCAGAACTGCCGTTTATTTAACCCCAACAACAAAATGTCTGATGTTCATGGAACTGATTTGATGATTGTTAAAGAGCACAGCAATCAAACCTCATCACCTTTTTGTTAGGAATTGTGCGGTATTTTACTACTATCAATCACGGGCGCTGTTAAGAGAGGCCGTCTGTCATCTGACGTACAACACTGAGGGCATTTGTCATGTTTTTGGCAGCAATGATGAGATGTATTTTCACAATTTAATAAGCTGAATTTTTTTTTTTTTTATTGTATTAAAAATTATTCTGGTTTCAGCTCACCTAGGGCAAAGGTTTTTTCAGGATTTTTTTTTTTTTTTTTTTGCCTCTTGTTCAGTCTAATTAAAATGAGCTAAAGTAACACGATTTTTGAGCATTTTGTCAAATCTTAATTTCATTGTGTTCAATCTTCCTTATTTAAAACCGAAGTTCACTTAATCCATTTGTGTTAGAATTACATGAATCGTTTTTGTTGACATACAGTATAACTAACTGAGCAGTGGATAGTTCTGTAAATCTGTAGGATGATTTGCAAGTGACTGCATTAGGAGAGTAAATTTAGGGATTAAGTGCTATTTTATGTTTTTCAGTAATGGTTAAGACATTTTAGTGTTTGATGTTCAGTTATGTTGGGCATTTATAAGAGTTTCTGTAATGTTTTTGAATTTTGTGGTTGCCATTGTGCTGAAGAGTAGCACTTTTGCTTAGGCTGTGGGCAGCTATATGATGGTTACGCTGTGAGTTTAGTTGCTTCAGTCAGTGAGTAATAACTATGGTAATGTTAGTACAGTCAATAAATTAATTAAACCTCACTAAATTAAAAAACAAGTTGGGCCAACATAAAAAAAATAATAAAAAAATTGACAAATGTAATAAAGTTAAGTTTAACATACTACAGTAAATTCATTTGACCTAATCCAACTAAATTGCGTTGACCTAACTAAACTTTAATTTGAATGACATAAATTGTGTAAATAATTTCTTCAATTAAATTAAAGGAAAAATCTGTAAGATTTTTGTGTCCAATGTTTAAATCCAGAGAAATTAGCAATTTTAACCAGTGTAACAGCCCGTGTTATTGCGTCGCCTGCAATGATGTACCATTTGCGTTACCCTCGTACCATGCCTCAGACACAACAAAAATAGTTTAATCAGAAAAAGCCTAATTTGTGGTAACAGTAATTTTGTCCACCATACAATATATTAAAAATATAATAATTGCATGCCATTTAGCAACACAAGTCATTCAGCTTTAATTAATATGATATTCTATTGATCTAGCTTACTGCAATGCACAACAAGTGTCTGACATACAGAGTAACATTATAATATAACTTTCAACACACCCAGTGCATTTTTAGTATGATTGCTTTGACCATGTAAAACAATGCTGCATTACCCCACAATTTGAATTTGTCAAATTAAGTGACCCGTATAAGTAGTAATTCAGCACTTGTGGCTATTTCATTTAATAAAATAAAATAATGTTAATTTTTAAGAGATGTAACTGTATAAAAGTTCTGGGAAGAAGGAGGCTGATGTTAAACATAAATGTATTCGTACAATAAACATAAACAACAAAATGAAAGGAGCGGCAGCTGTTTTTTTATTTTTTAATGCAAAAAAAAACAAAAAAAACAAAACTGTATTGCATTATTACTTTAATACAATCTTTAATACAAAAAGAACAGCATTTTTTTTTTCATGATCTTTTGTAGTAAAATGTTTAACACTTTTGATCAGTTTAATATGTTCATACTGAAAAAAAAATAATATGAATATATATATATTTCTATAAAAAACAACGCATATAGTGGTGCCAAGAAAGCATTAGGCAAGGCAAATTAATTTATATAGCACATTTCATACACCATGGTAATTCAAAGTGCTTAGCATAGAAAAGTAATTAAAGTAATCATAAAAATATTACAACTAGTACAACTAATCATACTATTCTAGACTACCTGAATCACTAAATTCAGGGCTCCTCTGTCTGAATGGAGGTTGTCAGAGAGCTTCGGTTCGTGAGATATTTAGGACAATTATACAAAACATTTGACGATTTGTTGCCACCAATCACAATCAGGTATTTCAGAGAGCCACCAAATAAAAATACACTTTATAGATTGACTGCATTCTGCACAATGTTAGCTTTGGGTTTGTGCAGATTCAGAACACCCACACGAGGATAGGGAAAATGCTTTTGATATGGTGTGCCTTCTGAGCTTTTCAGTGATCTTAATTCCAGCGAAAATCAAATGTGTCGGTCATCAGACAGGACTAAACTCCAAAACAGAACCGCTCCAGTTATTCTCACTGCAGTTCCACTTGAGTTATTGAATATAAAGTCAGAATGAGGGTTATGAAATGTGATATTAAACAGTCAGTGTGTGTATGGAAGTGGAAAGAGACTGTATTAAAAACTGCTGCTGAAAGCTCAAGGTTTGACTTGAGGGACAGTCACTGTGAATAAAACAGCTGCTTTTCTAACATGACATTTAGTGTGTGAACGTAAATCAAATTTATAATTCATTATACAAGAGCTGACGGTTTATTGGGATAAAAATGAAGTAGAAATACTGTGAAACTTGAATTCCAGCGGTGTCAGAATTCAAGTAAAACTACTGAGACAAATAAGAAAAATAAATAACTACATGTGCATTTAAGAAAATATTAGTGCCATTCAGAGCAAAAGAACAGCGTTAAGGTTATAGGTTAGTTTCGCCAATGCTGCTTTAGAATGCATCTTGTTTTCTGTTGGCTGTGAATGAGAATCAATGCAGTCACTTGTGTGGTGAAAAGACAACTATATGCAAATATATACTGTATGCAAATATTTGCAAGTAAAGACTGATTATTATTTATGTACTGTAAGAAAGAAAACCAATGAAGGATCCGTGTAAGTCAATGGCAGACGTTAATTGTTTAATAAAAAAAGCACACCTATGATTTTTTTATTTTTTATAATCTCATAATAGGCTTTTTATGAGAATAAAGGGACATTTTTAACAATAAAGTTTTGATTAAAGCGTAGTCTTATATTTAAAAAAAAAAATTATAATGTATAATACTATAACTTTATTCTTCAAAAACTACTACTTGAATCTTGTAACCTTACTTTATTCTTGTAAAATGCCTATTATTTAATTATTAAAACATTGCAATTTTATTCTTTTAATATTACAACTTTATCCTCAAAATCATTTCAATTGTATTTATTTATTTTTAATTGATTTTGACATGCACACCAAAAACTGAAATAATTTTCAAAACGAAGTTTGAATGAGAGAGTTAAGTTGAGTTGTTTTAGGCTGAATTAATTCCATTATATATTATATAATTCTACCAGAAATTTTGTTCAGAAGTGCCTAGCAAACACTGTAAATAAAGATCCTAAAAATGTGATCAAGTTCAATAATTAAAGCCCTAAATCTAGCATGCGCTTGTGTAGTCAGGCCTATATCTGCAGACAGAAGCATCTGACACAAAGAAAATAAAGTGGGCCGCTTTAACTGAATACTCCTCCTCTCTCGTCCAAAACCGTGGGCTCTGATTTGGCAGGCAATCGTTTAGCGCTCCATTGAGATTGTCTAGTGTCAGTCTCCTCTATCCTCTACCAGCTCTTATTTATAGCCAATCCTGTTGCTGTTGATGTTAATGTTTCGAAGATTTCCATCAGATTTGTCTGTAATTGGCTCATTTGCTTTTTGCTGTTGCCCACATTACCGTGTGCTCTCGCCTCATCTCGTCTGTTTTCCTCGCAGCTTTCGCAGAGGAAACGAGGAATTAGCGATAGTAGGAGGAAAGCTACAGCTCATCATGTTTTTCTTGAGTGTCTCTGGCTGGTGCTTAGAGTTGCTCTGGTTTGATCCATCTTGCAGATTTGAGTCTTTCCTTCAAGTGGGATGTGAAAGCCGTGATGGTCCAGGCAAGGAAGCGGAAGATAAGAAGAATCTTTCACATCTTTGCCAATCTGAAGTCTTAGTCTCATCCCCCCCCCCCCCCCCCCCATCTCTTCATTCCATTGTTTCATAGCGCTTCCATCTAAAGCAAAAACAGTCGATATGTTTAAAAGCAAAATTAGACCAGCAGTCCATGAGGAAAGCCCACTCAAAAGAATAGTTCATCCCAAAATGAAAATGCTGTTGTTATTTAAACCCATATGTTGTTGTTGTTTTTTCTGTAAAAAAATAGTCTTGACACAGTGACACAGTCTGTAGAACTTTTTATTATTATTATTATTTTTTATTTTTTTTTTCAATGTATGCCTTCAAGTTTGCGTTCTCTCTTTTCCCTCTTTCTCTTGTGGAGTTTGCTCAGTAAGCACAGGTCTGTTTTGAATGAAATGCAATCGCTGTGATGCTTTAATAGATTCCCAGCATGCAGCAGTTCCACTTGAGAACTGACATAGGCCTGAAACACAACGTCTCAGTCATTTTATTGTTTTCACTCTCTTTTTTTAATCTTTTTTACCCCTGCCAATTGATACAGTCAGCAATGTTCTTGCTTATTTTTCAGTGAATTAAGCGTCTGAAATATTTTTCAATATGTCTAATGCAGGAGATTATGGCATGAATTTGAGGCCCGACGCAGGGAATCTGTGCCGTTTTTTAGGTGCGAGCTCAAAGAGATTAGAAGAGAAACACATGATGAATGTGATAAAACAAGTCTTCTCCGTTTTCCATTACTCCTAATGGAGGGATGGAATATTCCGGGAATGATTGATGAAGTCAAGCGCTTCTTTCTGTCAGTTCATTTTTTAAAGGTCTGTCTCTTGCTTGATGGGTAAATAAGGATCTCTTGTGTGTTAAACGCTGGTATTCCTCATGCCACATTCTCCTGATATACCACATTTTCTGTTAAATGTGCCTGGTTTACATGTTCTAGTGATGTCACGGCTGTCATGTTGGGATCGTCACATGCTGGCGCTCCTGCTGAGATGGCTTCCTAAAAACCAGCTGTAATCTCATTCTAATGTTTCATCATCTAGGTTCAAACTTTAGATCATATTTAACACATTTACATCTTTAGCTAGAGAAGAAATGCTGTAGACCACTGGTTTGACCATGGGACCCATGATTTTTATTACATTTTGTATCTAAAAAAAAATAAATAAATCTTAATTCAAAAGTGCCACAATTTTTATTTACAATATATTTAATTAATATTATATTAGTTTTTACTATAATATAAAGTTTGGATTAATGAGTAATAGGTTAGGTGAGTAACAGGGTTTTAAACAAACAAACAAATAAATGAATTTTTTTATTTTCTTGCCGTGCTGTAATTTTTTTTTTTTTTTTATGTCAATTTTTTTTGGTGTGACATCATCATCATCATCATCATCATCATCAAGCTTGTATACTCTACTTCTATAAATATATTTCAAACCTGTCTATTATAAGATGCACTTTTACATTGTGCAACAACATAATGGTCATTGTGTGCTGAATTTTGAACCATATTTTGGGGACAAAATTGAGCTAAACCTGACAAAACCTCCAAAAAGCTCCTTTTTGGGATGTCCACATTTGTAAAAATAAAGTAAATAAAGTTTTCAGTTAGGGTGTTGGTTAGAGTTATGTTACAGTATTTATAACTAGCTGTATATAAAAGCAATAGAAGTCTATGTTTCCATTTAGATACATATGTGTGTTTGTGTGTGTTTATATAAATATTATTTTTATTTATTTATTATGTAAATGGGTTTAGTCTTGCATAGGTCTACTCTGTGTTTAAAGTGTTTTATAAATCATTTTGACTTTGACCCTGAACTCCCTCTGTCTTGTTTAAAATAATGTTCATTTGTTTTAGATGATAGGTTTTAGATTTAGTTGTTGTTCTCAGAAACCCCTCTCTGTCTCTCTCAGGTCTTACCTGCGTCATGTGATCTGTTGCCGTCCAGTGTGCTAGTGTTCAAGCTGTTATCTCTGCCTGGTGATCACAGTCATGTGAGTTGTGTGGTGGGCTGGGGTGCATTTCCCATCTGCGACTGCTCCCTTCAACTCTTCAAGGGCAAGTTCAAGACCCCTCTCTTGCGTGGCAGGCCGAACTCCTCACTCAACCAATTCCGCAAAATCGAGCATCTGCTCTCCACTGACCTGGACCACTGGCTATGCAACCTCTACTTTCAGGTACACCTTTAAGATGTACTGAACATTTACTTCTTTGAAGACACACAGCAATCTAATAATTATGGAAGCTTGTTTCTGCCACAGAATAAAAATAAAAAAGGTAGTTGCGACTTTTTCTCACAATTGCAAATTTACATCTCGCAATTCTGACTTTTTATAAAGTGATGTAAAGTCGCAATCGTGTGTGATCAAGTCAGAATTGCGTGATATAAAGTCACAACTGACTTTATATCACACAATTCTGACCGTAAACTAAGAGATGTAAACTTGCAATTGTGAGATATAGTCGCAATTATCTTTGATTTTTTTTTTTTTTTACTCTGTGATAAAATGAATTACATAAATAATTAATACTATAATTAATAATAATAATAATCATCATCATTATTATCATCATCATCATTATAATTATTATTATTATTAATGCATAAGCCTTATTATTAGTTACTCATGCTAATAAACCACTGTAGTTATTAGGGCTAGGCATTGACACAAATTTCACGATTCGATTCGATTTTGATTTGATTTAGATCAAAGAAAGACGTATCTCTTAACTAATGCTGTAAGCTATACAGGGAACCATAGTTGGTATATCACTATAATGTTAAAGGTTAAAATTCACTGACTTGTAAGCTACTTGAATTTAAATTAGACATAATGACGTTTTTATTATAATAACGTTATATTAACAGGACTATAACATAGTTATGTTTCTAATTAACTGGTGACTGTCATTAAAATGACAGACTGCCGTATTCAAAAATACATTAAATATTGAAAACAGGTTAAGTAAAAATACAATGAACATGCATACATTTAACAAAATGCTCCTCTGCAGGGTTATTTTTTTTCTAGCTGACTAATGAGTTTTTGGAAGTTGAGTGGCTTTTCTGAGGTAAATGTAACATTACGTGACATTGTTTACAATCTGTTTTATCTACTTCTTTCCACGGTTAAAATACTGATTGAGCGATTTAAATGTGACATGATACGTATTTCTGTAAGTTGTACTGTATCTTTCAACATACCTTCTGATGTTCATTCATGTTTATTTCATGCTGTAACTTTTCGCTTGACCTGAGGCGCTACAGCGATACCGATTCCGATAGTTTGATTTTCTTAAAGAAAAAAATCTCTCCCGACTAATGCAGTAAAACTTCTGGGAACCCTCTCATTTGGTACATTACTACAATATCAGAGGTTAAAATTAACAACAAAGCCCAAAATATCATATTCATCTCCTATTTATTTTCAGATATAATAATTGCACTCAAATAAAATCAGTTGCACAAATATATTCAAACATATGTAATTAACAGTAAATAAGCTAATCTCTAGTGTTTTTGTAGCTAACTAATGAACTGTGAACATTGTATAACTTTCCTGAGGTAAATGCAAGGTTAAGTGACACATGGGCATATAATACGCAGGGGATGCTCTGCTTGCACATCCTGTGTGACGCCTGTTTCTCAGTGGATGCACAAGCAGAGCAGGGACAGCGCAGAAGTTGTGCGTATGAACGGGAGAAGCACACACCCATGGTGCTTTCACTCAGCTGAACTGCGACTTGGTATTGCAAATACAGACGAATATTGTCCATTGTGCCATCTTTTTCTGGTGTTCTCCGACCACTGTCTGTCCCGGGCTTTGATTTATGATGGGTTGCATACTCTGCTGCGTTGTGACCGTGTTCCCCTCATACTGTCCCACACAAATATGTATAAAACATGCTATATATATGTAATTTACATGATAAAAGTAATCTTAAAGTTAAGATACACCTCTAGTTTTAATCATGTAAACAGGCCTTTGAAGTTTGGGTAAAAACTCCTGGCAATGATGCATTTTCGTGTTTTTTTTTGTTTTTTTCACATCGCAGAATGTCAAGATGATTGCGAAGCACGGAACACCTCACTTATATGATTCGATGGTGAAATGTGTTATTTTTCTTGTTAACTCTGGTGTATTTTGACCAAGAACAATGCACTGTGGCTTTAATTTAGTGTGAGCGGTGCAGCAAAAATAGACTCGTCGCCGAAACAATCGCGAATTCTGCTCTGCTCCTGAATGCGCCGAAAAAAAATGCTCTGCTTACTCATCCTGTGTGAAACAAACCTTAAAATAAACAAGACAGATAGTGAAAATAATATTTTTATAAACAAAATAAGATATTATCGGCCGATATGGATTATTGGTAACTACATTGCTGCATCCCTAGTATTTATTTTTCCTAATACAATTTACAGAATTTGAAATGGAGACTTTGTTTCATGTCATTAGTAACAAAGTACAAAGCTTTTTGTGATTTATTGGATGGGTGGCACACTATACAAACTTTAATTCATCAACTGAAAACAGCATAGACTGAAAGATCGATTCTTAGGATTTAAGAATCAAGATCTTTTTTCATTTTTTTTTTCAAAATGAGAATCGATTAAAATTGAGAAATCAATTTTTTTGTATTTTTTTTTACCCAGCACTAGTAGTTACCCTGACTGAACTCTGTTCTGTTCTGAAAATGTCCTGTTTTGTATTATGTGTGTGTGCGAGATAGAGAGTGTAAATGGCTCTTGCAAGTAAATTGGAAATTGGAGCCAGGTTGTAAACAAACCACATCTTTACTAAACAGATCCAGATACATTTGAGAAGAAGCATTGATCCTTTTATTCAACATCTTAATGAAGTTAAAAAGCAAAGCAATGACTTATCTCAATCTAATACATTCATAAAAATAGGGAATTTTGTGTGTACTTCACAAAAAGTCCTTAAAATACATCTCCAACCACATGCTTGTTGACAATGTATACTTTGAAAATGCTTTCAGCTTTGTTTAACACATTTTACCATCAATTCTACAGAAATCTGCAGATTTCTCCCCAAATCAGTACAGAAAATGCCACAAATTGTCAGATTCCACCTGGGAGTGAAACAGTCCATGATTTTAGTATTAAAAAATGTTCAAGCTAGTCGACTTCTCTTGGCACTTAGTATGCATGTTTTGGATTGGATTAAATAATTTCGGCATTCCATTCCTATTCTTTCTAACTATCATTTCCTGTCAATTCTCCACTGTCTTAAAATGTCCAATAAATAAATAAATGCATTCATAAATAATACATAATTATAAATACAAACAAACAAATAAATACATAATAAACACAAACATACATGCATGCACACATATAGAAAGTCAAAATAGAGGTGCACTTTCTGACCCAAAAATATCAGGTCTGTTTTGGAAGGGTCACAGACAGCAGAGAGAGAGAAAAAAAGAACAAAAAAATAAAATGCAATTAAGCAAATTTGTGCAGAGGAATGATAGCAAAAAAAATACCCTTATCAGTATTTAAAAGGGAGGAGAAACACTTACATATGTTTTGTTGTTGATGTCAAAGGCTGTGTCCAATCACGCACAATTAAATCCCGGTTCCTAAATTATCTGGGTCCTGAAGCAAAACCAGTCGAGAGCCACTGCTCTACAATATCTATTAGCCAACTCTCATAATCAGTCTTTGTCAATCAGCAGACATCCCTCTGTGCAGGTGAAGAGACTCCCGCGGGGCAGCACTGGGGTGCCGGAACGCAGCTTCACCCTGCAGATCCCCTCTCACCCCCAGCTGAGCTCCAGCCAGGGGCTTCCTCCCCACCCGGACACCTCCACCCGCTCCTCTGCCTCTCTGCCAGGTAGGACTTCTGCACCCCCTCGACAGGAATAAATGCCAACGAATGTCACGGCCCGCCACAGACTCCCACACAGAAGCAGAATGGCAGCTGCCAGTTAGAATCTGGTGGGGCATTCATGCAGAGCAAATGAACCTTCTGCGTTCAGACTAAAGCACGTCCAATTTACGCAGCACAATACGTGACATTTAGGCCAAATTGTTTTCACTGTAAATGAAGCTCACTAACATAAGACACTCGGCTTTACAGATGATTGACAATTCTCACTGAATGCTATCATCATCATCATCCGTTGGTGCGTTAGCAAATGGCACATATTTCCTCTAATCAAAACTCTCAGCCAGAAGCCGGCTCACATTGCTGTGTTGAACCGTGAGCAGTCAACGTAAGCGGGATTGGGTAATAGCTAGATCTCTAATAGAGCTCAATCACTTGTGTGCGCCTCCATTAGCTTATTGATTTTTTTTTTTCAGTGCGTTCATTGTTTGCCGTTTGTTTGGGAAATAGCAGATGATTCTGGAATGGGACACGTAGAGAAGCTTTCAAAACGCTCGGCATATGTTTGCGTGCTGAACACTGTTTTGAAGAACTTCACAGTCACATTGAACAAACAAATGAAGCAAATCAAGTGGGTTGTACGTTGTTTTCACGTTACGTCACTGGGGGCCTTTTGCCTGTGTTGTTGTCTCCGTAATGTTTTTAGATGATTCCATCTTTGTTGGCTTTATTTTGTTTATAAATTATGTAGACAGCATGTATATGCCTAGTCTTTTGATGGTGTTTCAATACTTTTGTCATAAGCTCCCACATTTTCAAACATCAGACTTAATCTTCTTGTGCTTTGGCCATGAATGAAACCTCAAATTGTGTGACTTATTGAGAAGAGGCATGCAATTACTTATTATAAGCGTTTAGAGACACAAATTTTAGTTTGAAGGATGATAAAATGGGAGGAAATATAACAATTACACTCTAGGTGGTATCCGAGCCATATCTAGAGACCAGAATATCATCAAGACTTGGAGGTGGCCACTTTTAAGAGACTCTATCTCTTAAGCAATCACCCTTCCATTGCTTAGCAACCACCTCATTTAACGACGAAACTTGCTGCTTAACTACATAGTACTACACATCATTGGAGAAATTAACTAGCTAGTCAGAACTCTATCCTGAAACCGTAGTAACATGTTCGCACCTCTGTCGTTTGAACCACTTTGGTTCAACAATATAGGGCTGTCGTAAATGACGTCACTCGCAGGTGGAAGTGTAATAACTTCTACCGATTAATCGATTCAAGTACTCAATTATTGTCAGATTATTATACTTCACAAAACATATATATATATATATAATTTTTTAATTTTTTTATATTTATCACATTAACATGCAGTATCTAACTGGAGTACACTTCACTTCTGTAAGCTATATATACTGTTCATTCAGTCAGCAGATTTCTCTACAACATAATATCTCCAAAATGCTGTTGTAATGACCTTGGCATCTTAGGACGTACTACTTCGCTATTTTTGATGCCTGTTGTTTCGCTTTATTTGATGGTTGATTAATTGTGGGTTACCTCTTACTTTATACTCTGAGGTTCCCTAACCCATGTATGCTCATGCATGCTCCTAAAAATGGCAGTGATTCTTTACATGCTGAAATATATAGATTAAAGTACAGTATATATTTAAATGGAATGAAAGATATGGAATGTACTGCATGTTAGCTTACTTACTGTCCAAGAGCATGATCTCACAGGTCAAAAGCAATAGTTTCAACCTTACAAGTTTGTGATGCTGTTTTGGAATGTTTATTGGGACTATGGTTTCGGGAAACGATTTGTTTAGTAGCGATGGAACTTGTTAGTTAGTAAAGATGGAATGATAGTTGTTGTTAGTAATGATGGAACTTGGGACCATAGGCTAATGATGCTTTCTGGAAATGCCCTCAGAACACCTTAAAGCTTTGTTTATACTTTCGATAAACGATCTAAGCGCATGGTCTAAAGCAAACGGCACAAGTGTACTTAGGGCGTGTCCGAATCCACTTTTGCTAGTTTAACGACGGGAAAAATGGTCGGCACACCTGGTCTAAAAGGGTTGTCCCTATTCTCTTAAAGGAACACTTCGACTTTTTAGGACTTTAGCTTATTCACCTTATCCCCCAGAGTTAGATAAGTCCATACATACCTTTTTCATCTCTGTGCGTGCTGTAACTCTGTCTGACGCACCCACCGCTAGCCTAGCTTAGCACAAAGACTGGAGGTAAACGGCTACAGCTAGCATACTGCTCCCAATAAGTGACAAAATAACGCCAACATTTTGCTATTTAAAATGTCTCATGTTGTGATTTGTATAGTCACAGCGTGTACGAATAACAAGGTCACATGAGACACAAGCATCTTCTAACCGTATACATATTGGGAACTATATTCTCAGAAGACGAAGCACTGCTACTTCTGCGGAGTGATTTACTCCAATTCTGCTCGAACTCTGCTCCTCACCACGGGGTTTCTCAGGCGCTGCGAGTAAATCACTCCGCCCAAGTAGCAGTGCTTCGCCTTCTGAGAATATGTGACCATGTTATTTGTACACGCTGTGACTATACAAATCACAACATGTAAATAGGAAAATGTTGGCGTTATTTTGTCACTTATTGGGAGCAGTCGGGTCAATTATTATTATTATTATTATTATTTAATTTTTTTACAGATCGGGCTTTGGTTGGACTCGGGCTCATTTAGCTTTTCTCCTTTCATCGTGACCATAATATACATGCAGAGCGCAGGCTACTGTATGAAATATTGTTATATTGATAATATTATAAATATGCAACGCAATATGCGATCACGCGAGTAACGCGACGCGCGTGCAATGATTAGGTGACAGTTGACCATGCAGAGCATCAGAGGCGTAGGTCCGACGCAGAAGTATAAAACAGGCTTTACGCTCCAACTTCTCCAACTACGCTCCAACTCCAACTCCAACGTCGGTTGGAGCGTAAAGCCTGTTTTATACTTCTGCGTCGGACCTACGCCGAAGCCTCTAGGCTGTAGGCAACGCATTGGTTTTCATTTATACTTCTGCGTCGTTGTCCGCGTTGACGCGCGCAGAGGGAGCATGTGAAACCCGAGGGAGGGGTTCTAGCAGACCAATCACAGCGTAAAAGTTCCCAATACTTCAGCAAAAGCTGCATTTTGAAAGAGTTTTGATTTGATTACGGAGCCTGAAGCCTTCAACAGTGGATGCTATTCTTTTTCTTCACAACGATCGCGAATAAACAGTGAATGAACCTATACTCAGATCAACGGATTTTTTCTTCTTCTTTATTATATTTTTATTATTATATTTTTATTATTATTTAACGTTAACCAGTTGGCGAAGAGTTCTTTGAAACGTTGTTCTTCAATAAAGTTACTTGACATCAAAAAAAGGTAGGTCGAAAATCTTTATACTGCTGGATCACATTTGGCTATATAATATTCTCTACTGCATGCTTATGCTTCTCTGTAATGGACAGTCTGTATTAATATTTGTGGGCATAATTGTCGGTGGTGGTAGTTATGTTTGAGGCCTATAATCAAATTTTACCTAGTAGCGTGTGTGTGCGTCTAGCAGAGAGCTCAAAGTGATATCAGAGAGCGCGCGTCAGAGAGAGCTCAAAGTGATATTGATGTTGGTCTTGGGTCGGGTTCGGGATGAAAAATTGCAGACGTTTTCGGGCTGGGGCCGGATTAGGGCTTGAACACCACGGGCCAGGTCTCGGTTATGGCTGGATGTTTTGCCCCATGCAGGGCTCTAGGCAGTATGCTAGCTGTAGCCGTTTACCTCCAGTCTTTGTGCTAAGCTAGGCTAGCGGTGGGTGCGTCAGACAGAGTTACGGCACGCACGGAGATTAAAATGGTATGGACTTATCTAACTCTGGGGGATATGGTGAATAAGCCAAAGTCCCAAAAAGTCGAAGTGTTCCTTTAAAGAGTAATGGGTGTGTTTTGGGCCTAACGTGCAATAAACCAATCAGAGTCTCATCTTCCATTCCCCTCTCTAGTGAGGAAACGGATCTGCTCTCGCACGAGGTTAAAGTGCACTATCTACTATCTATCTATGAAGACAACCTAATCGACAAATTGTACGCGCGTTGTGGACCCATATTGTGGGGTGCATATTACTAAAGCGCTCTTTAAATAACCAAAATAAATATTGCGCCATTGACTTTAGATCAGGTTTCTGTTGTTCAATGGCGCAGTCTATTTCAGTTGCCTCAAAATAGCAACGTGCTAACAATGCGCCGGAACACACCTTGTTTTCAGACCAGCACGCCCATGGGCGCACAAGTGAGCTCAAAGGCATTTGCCATTTAAACAACGTGGTGCAGGACGTGAAAATGCTAACTGCGTCAGGCTGAAACTAGCAAAAAACACTTGCGTCCCGCCTGGTGTATGATAGGGCCCTTTCATTTAATTTCATGAACATTTTTATTAACCATGGACCTTTAATTTAATTAAAAAGGCTTATATATACTATTGCAGACTCATTTTGTAAATATATGCAATTCATTTAGACAAACACAAACGTACCTGCTCGGCCAGAGTCCTCTTGAAGTTGTGCAAACATTTTTGCCGTGCGGACATGGCGAGTATAAACACAGGAATGCTCTAAAACCACTCTGAACAAATTAACAACTGCACTGTAAATCCATTGAAAACCACTCAGAATACCATTGTAATGAATTTAGTACTGTCCTGGCAACCACTTACAACACTCTGGAAAAAGCAACTCTCTGCATTGCAATGCCCTGTCTAACATTTGCATTTACGCATTTGGCAGATGTTTTTATCCAAAGTGATTACAATGAATTTAAATGATTTGTTCTATCAGTGTGTTTGTCCTCATGTTTTACACAGACAAGCATCACTTTTTTTCTTTTTTTTTTCTTCAGGAAATGTAAAAAAGAAGTTGTGTAATTTTTTTTAGAAGTTGTGTAATTTATGCTCAAAAATAGCCAGCCCTCCCATTACATAAAGATTAGTTTGGACAGGAAAGAGGCAAATAAGCAGTTTCCTTTCACTCAAGTCCATGTGTAGAGCAGTTTTTACTTCAATAAGTGCACCTTTCCCTGGCACACCTTCCTGTCTCAGAGCGTTCTGTCCTGACTTGGGTCACGGAACATTCTGACGCCACTGAACCAACATCAAGCAGTCTCATTTGGTATTGATCTAGCGCAAAGGCCATTGTTCTGTTATTAATCTTTTTGTTTTTTCTTTTTTTTTTTTGCAGAGAAAAAAAAAGTTTTGGGGCTTTTTGTTTTACTCATCTTTATTTAACAGAGCAGAACAAGAAAAAAAAGTTTCTGGGGTGCTCAGCTTTAAACATCACATAGGCTTTTTAATTACAAATGAGTCGTGACAGGTCTGCTGGGTAGCAACCTGTCCCATTTTAAGCGTGATGCTAGCTGACAGCTCGGCGCTGTTCTCAGAGCGCCGCAACATGTGGAAGAAATTGGTCTTTTACATTTCACAGCTTGTCACTTCCTCTCTGCTGTGAACTTTGACCTCCCACTGTGCTCCTAACACCCCACATGGGAAGTGTCCCCATGCTATGGCACTCTGGGAGAGTTGTGTTCCACTTACTATATATGCCAAAAAAAAAAAAAAAAAAAAAAAGTGGAAGGAAAGAATAGAATGAAAAAGAAGCAAGTTCACAGACAAACAGAGGTAAACTCAATCTGACTCGAATAAGTGATCAAAAGGTGTCCCTCACCGGACATCACAGCGTCAAACCGCTGAGCAGAGATGACGTTAGCATAAGGATCAGTTCAGGTTGCATTACTGCTACACACTCTTATGATATTCAGATGGAGGATTCCCATCAAGTGAGAGAACGGGATTGGGCTGACAACCTTGCATAACTCTGAAATAAAAATCAAATTCAGTGAGGAAAAAGTGCAAATAGAGAACATCCAGCTTTGGCTCCATTGCTGGACTAACGTGTTTTATCACGTGTTTTATTTTTCTGTGGTAACTAACCAAAAGTCGTGAAACACACACACACACACACACACACACACACACACACACACACACACACACACACACACACACACACACACACACACACACACACACACACACACACACACACACACACACGTGTGACTGACAGCTTATATATATATATATATATATATATATATTACCTAATTTAAAACCACATAGAATGCTATCTTTATTGCAACATATGACATAGCTGCAGGCGTTATGAGTTAACTGACCTTTCACATTAAGTGAACGATCCGGTTACACTAGGTCTGTTTGAATTCAAATGACTAATTAAATTAGGCCTTTCTGCTCTGATCACCCTTAGTGGATCTGTAACTGCATGAAGTGGGCTGGGCTTTTGGAAGCTATGTTTGATTGCGTCCTGCCCCTTAAGTAAATGCATCATAGTACACTGGGCCCTTCAGCGCAATGACAATTTCGAAGATTTTCTCTTAGAGTGTTTCTGGAACACGGCCATGCTCTTTTATATTGTTGTCGCTGAGGGGCCAGTCCCGGTCACAGCGGATAACCCTAATACAGGATCATACTCACTAAATCACACTGCATTCTTTCCCCAATTAATTTACCACTGCCCGTCTTTAAATGGATGAATTAACCTTGCTTACATCAAACTTGTTTTTTAGCAGATGAGAAAATGTAGCCTCTTGTGGTAAGTGTGATGGAGTCGGACAGACATTCCCAAAGGCTGCTTAGCTTATGTGAATAAAAACAAACTGCTCTGATGTGACAAGCCTTGTATAATGCAAATTTTTTAAACATGATACCATTGTAATTGTGCAGATATTTGCTAATCTTCAAATATATATATAAAAAACTCACAGGATTCCCACGGTCATAAAATATAATATAATATAATATAATATAATATATAAAAATAACATTTCGTGAATATATGTAATTTTTTGTTCAACAATTCAGTCTATCATAAGTTGCTCCTTGTTAGAGCAAAGATTTTTTTTTTTAATACTTACATTTGGTATTAAAACATTTCATTGTTCATAGTTTATTTAAAAATGTGTTCTATTCTGCATCCCTTTGTTTTGATTATCCCTATTACATTGGGTAATTATGAGAATCATGGATTATGCTCATGGGTAATCAATAATTCACTAACCTTTGAATTTCTGCAACTCTGGAACCGACACCAGGGCAATTAGAAACCTAGGTGAGCGCACAGGTCTCCGTCGGTCACCCAACCCTTCAGGCCCGGTTCTCACTCTCTCTGCATTCATGGTGAGCAGAGGATAACAAGCCTCTCTTGTTCACCCTGGGAGAACGTGGGTTGTGGCTGCAGCACTCCAAGTTCATGGACATAGCCTACAGCTGTCAACGCTGCGCTAATTCAGACCCGACACCATCTGAGCATCAGGCTGGAGGAAGGATAATTAAAGGCAAAGTTGCAAAGTTGTGTTGGCTGGCCCATTAAAACATGCATGATCGTGGCGCAAAGGCAGGCAGAATGCTCTGCTGACAGGGATTACAGTCTCTGGACACAGAACAGAGGTGGAGGGCAGGCTTTTGCTCTACATTGCTGCAGGCCGTAGATCGGAACAGGCGAAAGCTTAGAAAAAATTCATGCACTGCACATGGCAGAGACAGGGGTCTTCGGTTTATATAAGGCTAATGTCTTTATTATTGTGTCAGTATCTTTTTTTTTTTTTTTTTTTATCTGATGCTGCATATATAAAGTATCACTGTTGAAAAAAAAAACAAAAAAAAAACCTTAATTGATTGCAAATTGTTGCATTCTGTGCTTGATTTAAGTTATATATTACCTGTAAAAATCTATAGATTGTTCTATGGTGCTAAACTTTTGCATAGTTGTCAGACTTTGTATTGGTTACCTTTTACCTTGGAGATGTAACGCCATTGCTACATTGCTATCATTACGAAGATCAAAACTTGCACCTTGGAACCTATTTCAGAGTTTGCGTTCTCAAGCCACCAAACACCGTTGTCGTGCAAATGAACGGCCAGAATGCATTAAAAGTTTTGTTTTCAGTTAAAACGGAGTTGTATAAGCTGCTCTTTGCAACGGAAGTGAATCAATCAACTTTAGCTGCATAATAACTTTATTCTAGAGCCGCTGTAAAGCCAAAACCATCTCTGTAACTTTAATTTCCTATTATCACTGTAAAGCTGCTTTGATTAAAAGCTTACATTGTCAAAGCTAAGTAATGCATTGTTGCCATCCAGACTCTTTAATGAGCAACATGTTGGACAAAATAATAATAAAGTGCAGAAAGTTTAAGCATAGAAAAGAAAATAGGCTATTAACTCCCCTGGTACATTGGAATGAACTGTTGGAGGCAATCATGTGAAAAAAATATTACAAAACTATTATGAATCAAGCACACCGATGTTGAATGGCAGCGAGCCACTGGGGCTGGTCTCATAACTTGAAGGTTTTGAATAAACCTTTTTTATAAATATAACTCCATATGGTTTCGTGGGTCATTAACTGTGTCTCTTCCAAAGAGAAAACAGTCTGACACGTCTTCCGTAGAAGACAAATTTCCCTTCCGACACTTTTTGACTTTTTAAAGCTTCAGCAGTAGAAAATGCAGATATTATGTTTCCGTTTCGTACGGTATTTCTTAAGCCTTGTCACCACAGTGAAAAGACAGCACATCAGAGGTAAGCCATCCAACTGAACAGGATTATGCATTCATTATAATGAAATAACCACCCATATTTATGTTAAGATAGGGTAGATCTAATACTTTTACCTGTAGGCATCTCAAATGTTTACTAGAAAAACTTGTAATTAAAACCTACATCTGCGTTCAAATTAAGTGTAATATCAGTTTAAAAACAGCACAGAGGACATACCAGCTCTGAACGCTCTTGCTATTAAAACCTATTTGAGTCTTCTGAAGCCTTCCTGAAATGTTGCCTATATTTAAAAGTTATTATTACTGATATATTTAATCCCGCAGCAAGAGAAAAATTATATCATCTGGGAAGTTTCCATATTTATTATATAGATATGACTGGCTGAGGCGAAGAGAAAAACGCAATGAAAAAAGTTTCTCATGGTAAAATTTTTACATGTATCAAGCTAAGGTTTACTTAATTGGAAGCTCCAGGCAATGCAGGAACCCTCTTTTTAAATTCTGTGAATGTTAATATGCTAAATAATGCAAAGCTCCTGCACTTCAAGCATGAGACACACATCTGGCAGCTTACCATTTAAATTACAGACGGAGAGCGAGAGAAAACACTTCAAAAGTAATTTTCCAAAGGAAGGAAGAATGGCAAAATGTATTACAACTAAATTTAATTTTTTTTCGATTTTTCATCATGTCTAATTGTGTGCATTAGAGCAATGAAAAAAGGAGAGGTTGGGCTCAGAGATCTTGATGATGTGTGTGTGAGAGAAGAAGAACGGAAGATATGTGAAGAGAAAGTTTCATCACTTTTTCTTTAGCTGTACATTTCGTTTATGTTGTTGAAAGTCTATAGACATTTACTGTTCTCACCAGTTGTGCTTTATGTTTCTGCTTTATGTATATAGTATATCATTTATATCCTTTTGTTTTCACTTATTTCGGAATTTTTGAAAAAAGAAGCTACAATTATGTATTTAAATTTGCTGATTTGCTTTTAGGTATTTTATTTTATTCTACCTTACATCAAAGGTGTGCTATACAAAAGGTTTTAATTTTTTTGTATTTTTTGTGTGCTTTTTTTGCTTTGTCTGCTAAGGTATTATATTACGCAATCCTTGTTTAATTAATCAAACCATAAATCATAGATCATAAGATATATTATGACTTATACAAGAATAAAGGGACGTTTGTAATGTGATTGCAGATAAGAGCCCCACCGGAGCTGTGTCAGCCTATGAGCCGAGCATCCAGACAAACCGCCCCGTCGCTGAGAAAACCAAGGCCGGCATTCGTAAAAAGGTAACTTTGTGCAGAGACATTCTAACCTTGAACATGGACCATTTCTCTCACTTCTTAGTGGCATCATGCCCATTCAAACTCGGGGCACGTTCCTCCCCTAACATTTATAAGTCGAGTAGACTTAAAAGAGTGAAAAAAAGAGAAAAAATACTATAATTTGTTAATAAAGATATTTGTTAATAGATTTTGTTAATGAGTGTTTGTACTGCCATACTATTTTTGGCATAGTATATGGACTGCACACAATAAAATAATTCTAAATGCATGGAATGTTATGGAACTATAAAAAAAAAAAAAAAAAAAAAAACACATGAAACATGAAACAAGCATATTTCACAAACAAGTATGATAATAATTAATATACTATAGTATAATTCTCAATCTTTTTTTTTTTTCTTTTTTTTATTGGGATTCACTGGTACACACACACACACACAATACAAATTTTCTGCATGGACTCTTATGGAACTATTTAAAATAAAATATAAAAAAGACATGAAATAATCTTGAAATAATGAATACTATTTCAATCTTTTTGTTTCAATTTTATTGGGGATTCACTGGTACACACACAGACACACACTCATTTTTGCTATCTTTGTGGGGACTCTCCATAGGTGTAACGATTTTTACACTGTACAAACTGTATTTTCTATTCCCTAAACTTTCTGTATTTTTACATAAAAAAAAAAAAACACGGAAAAAAAAAACCCCTTCATTTAGTATGTTTATTAATTAATTTCCCTTGTGGGGTCTTCTGGTTGGTCCCCACATTATAGGTGATCTCAGATTTGAATATCCTAGTGGGGACATTTGGTCCCCACAATGTAATATAAACCTACACACACACACACACACACACACACACACACACACACACACGCATACGCATACGCATACACACACACACACACCCATACGCATACACATACACACACATACAGTTTTTATTTTGGGTAATTACATTACATGTTTTTTTTTTTTTTTTTGTCATGTCTATCTAGCCTAAGGCACCAAGTGAGCCAGGACCGCCACTAGTGCCCTCTCAAAAAAAAGAACGAAAAAAAGGTGCTCCCTGCTGCTCCTCCCTCTTGCCTCCCTATGCTCCCCTTATTATCTGAGATTTGTCAAAATACATTTCACACTAACAGGTATTTTTCAGTCTTCAAAGCTAGTTTTGATGTGCTCGACAAGCCAAAACAGCTCAGATTCTGTGAAATCAGCAGTGCCAGCCCGGCTCTCCCTCTCTCTAACCACTCCCAACATGCCTTTTCCCGCGCTCCACAGGACTTACGCTAAATGAATCAAAGCTGTGGCATTACCTGCCACACTTTGAAGTGGTAATTGCAGAATGACTTCTCAGTGATGATCTGGGGCTGCTGTCTTATGTTGCATGGCTGTGCATTGCGTGTTCTCTCATTCTACTTTTTGTCTTTGCATCTGCAGATTAATTCCAGGTATGGACTTAGAAATTGTCCTCATTATCCATATTATGGATGATCAACATCTGTTTATAGCAATACGTATCAATGCAGAAGTTGTGGATTTGAATTTCAGGGAAAGAAAATGGGTTGCTCCATTTTATACATGTCTAAAGATCCCATTCATTTTTAGTTTACATAATATATTAATATATTAATATGTTGTGTCATCAGGCCAACATGATTTTACCATTTTTTTTTTCTTCTCCCGTTTAAAGCAGTGGTGGATGAAGTACACAAATCAAGTACTTGAGTAAAAGTACAGAGTACTAAAAGTACTTCTTTTTTTTTTTCATTAGTTGCACACACACTCAAGCTCCGAGGATCTCCCATTCTTGGTTCATTTTGAGCCAAGAGAAATTCAGTGAAATATTAACTGGAGACTCGCTTTGACCGGATCATTTGATTCAGTGAGTTGTTGATTTGAGAACAGATGCAATCGAATGAGTCCAATTCAATTTGCTAACTGATTAAACAGGTTAATTGAAAAGAATCAGCTCGTTCACGAATCAGAGCTCTTGTCAGCTCTGTTACCATTTTGTATAACAAACAACTGATCATTTGAAAGGCATTCAATTTCAAGAAGATATTCCTTAAACACATTTCCTGGAACACATTTTACTTTTGATGTTATATTTATATTCCTGCCTGTTTCTTATTATCAAAGTCAGACAATCTTCACCAGTATAGTGATGATGTGAATAATGTCATACCTGCCTAAACCTGAAAGCCAGCCATTAAATTCAACATAGTGACATATATAGTTTGACAGTTATCTTCAATATGGGGGAACTCATTGATATGTAGATGCCGGCAGTATCTGCTGTAGCAGTGCGTCTGAGCCAACCCAAGGGCCTAGTGCACTAGGCTGAATGACAGACTAACAAACAATATTAGCACCCAGTGTTCTTCTCTGCTACAGCTCAGAATGACTCCTTTTGTGACAAGACTGCTGAAAATACCCCCATTAGACCCCCATCTTTTGCCTTGTTTTGTTCTATCTACCTCTGTTTCTGAGTGTATTTGAGGGACTATGAAGAATGATTATATTGCCAAACTCTAGTTCTTTAGTACTGCTGGGTTGCTAGTACTTAGTGTATCTGGGGGAGGGGGGCTTCCAGAAATATTTGGTCCAGCCCAGTGAAGTTAAGTGACTGCCCTGAAAGAGAACAAAAAGTAGAAAATGAATATGTTTGTCATTATCCAGTTTGAAAAAGTTTGGAATCTATTTTTAAATGCATATATATGTTTTTACTACTTTAAGAAAGTACACCTCTGTTTTCATCAGTGTATTGAAGAGAGATTATACCGTCTGGGGTGTTGGGCATACTGAAAAACGTCTACGTTAATGTTTATCTCGTCACATTTAATCAGGTATGAAATACATTGCCTGAATCACATAAATGATAAAGGAAAATGTTCAATTCAAAAAGGTGAAATATGACAACAAACCTAACAACAAACAGAGCGGTGCGTAATGGAATGCAGCAGAGCAGCATCAAGAATATCATTTACTGGGGAAACAATTTGGCCATATCTGATTATGGGTTGGACTTGGCCATATCCCCTCAATGTCTATGGTGGTCATGTCCCTGGTGTTGGAAGGTTCAGAACACAGACTTTAATAACCTGCTGACTCAGTTAGGGTTTTGTTTGAAATTTATTGATTGGTGTTGATTTTATTATTATTTAAAAGCCACGAGTGTGGTTCATTATGAGGGAATAACTGGCTAATTCTGCAGATACTGATTCTGGTTGTTGTCTGTCACAACTGTTTATTTTTTTTTTTTTTTTTTTTTTTTTTTATATACAATTGGGTCCAAAATTGTATTTATTTTATATTTGTATTATTTTATATATTTATTTCATTCTTTTTATTGCATTACGACTCTTCTGTGCTTTAAGTGATTTCAGCCTTTTGGCTAACTTCTGGTATTTTTCTAATTTTAACCACATGCTTCTCAAATCCCACCCTCCAAAAGCACATTGGCAAAATCATAAGCGCAAAATGATTGACAGGCGGCAATTCTGAGAGTTTCTGATTGGCTAGTTCCCCTGACTCACTGAAAAACCTGACACCTTCAAAATAGTGGGAAGATTTTGTGTGTGGTAAAAAAAAAAAAAAAAAAAAAAAGGGCTTCCAGCAGCTTTAATATTGTCTTCTTCAGATTTCCAGCTGGCTAGTCTGGAGATGTTTTGTGGCAGATTGTGTTGTTTAATAAATTATATATATATATATTTTTTTTTTTTTTTTTTTTTTTTTATTTATATATTCTGTGAATATAGTGATTTGATGTAATTGCATGCAGTGATTTTAGGGCAGCCCTTTATAAATGACATATACATAATTTGAAATGCCTTCCAAAGTCTACACAGCATCCAAAAGCCGTGTCCCACAACCCAGAGAGCTAACTGCCTTCTAAGGGGCTGTTTACACGACACCATTTTCAAGTAAAAACGTAAAACTTTTTATGCATTTTGGCCGTTTGTTTACACGACTAAGGCGTTTTATAACGTAACGTAACATGTTTTGAAAACAGGTTTCAAAGTGCATGTTTTTGAAAACGGTCTCCATGTTAACAACAAAAACGCAAATCTCTGAAGACGATGACATCATGCACATGCATATTACGTGTTCAATCTATTGTGTTTCATCGCCATCTAATGGCCTGGCAGCAGAATACAGCGTTTTTAGTCGTTTTCGCAGATCCGTGTGAATGGGGATAGTTTTGACACGTGTCGTCTGTACGCGGAAAACTCAAAGGAAAAACTTCTCTGTTTTAAGCATATTGTTGTCATGTAAACGTACTAAGTGGCATGGAACCAAATAAATGACCAATTAGGAACACTCTACAGACAGAAAACTCATGGAAGACTCGACTCAACTGAATAGTTTATCATTAGCATGTTGCTAAGCTAACAACACAATACTCTATAATAGTGGTTCTGAACGGGGCGTTCAGAGAACAACGGGAGGCGTTGGAAGCAAGATTTTTTAAAGGGGGGCGTTCAGGTGTTCATGGGGGGCGTTCACGAGTTTACACCAAAGATCCAGGCAAGACAAGATTAAACATAATAAACTTAATTACTTGGTAAATAATTGCCTACAACATTCTAAAATCTGCCAGTTTAATGTGACATGTAAGCTATATATCGTTTCTTTTGCAACAACTCTATTATTTTTCCAGTCCTAGACCAGCGCTCAAGCACTGACTAGAATCCGGCTTTCTCAAAACAATTTAAAGTTTGTCTCGACGAACTTTTTAATCTACACGCAGCGGAAGAATGGAAAGTTGACAAGCCATTAAAAAAGGATTGACTTAAGAACCACTTATATATTTTCAAATAGTTTCAATAAATCATGTTCCCATTTGCTTCGGCGACAAATTTTTAAATTAATTTAAACTAAATTCTAATTATAAGGTAAAACTTTTACATTTTTAGGCATTAACTAATGCCAATGCCTAATGCCAAAATGTTTTCTTTGTTCACCTAGTAATTTACTGGTCAATCATTATTGTTAACTCGCAAGACTTTAAGGAGAAAATGACAATTTGATGGATAATATAAATATATAATGTAATCACATTTTGGTTATGTATTAATTCCGCCGTCACATCTGAGTGGGAAATGCTGCTTGGATAGTTTCAAGATGGTTAAAAATAATTAATAAGACAATAATAATTTAATTGTTCATATGTGTTTATTCTTGTCACATCCACATGCAGTCTAAGTACCGCAACCGCTTGGATTTGCATGCCTCAGGCACACTACAGCTAAACACTAACGTCTCTGCAACCCGCAGTAAAGAAATTAGCAGAAAAACATCAAGCACAGGGCTCACACTAATTTTCAAATCAATTTTGAAAGATGTGAATTCGAAAGTTTGAAAGAATTCGAAGAAGCTTTTTCCCTGTTAATGTTCTCTGTTGAAAATAATTTCTAAGAATTATTCTTGTTTGCTGACTGGCTGTTCGCGGTACAGCTGCTATTAATTAAATTGTGAATGTCAAATTTGTAACCGTTGCATTTGTTGGCTGCTCCTCGCTGATTGGCTGCTATTTGCGATAAGCCACACAATTAAATTTTGAATGTCAAATTTGTAACCGTTGCATTTCGTTAACACTGATATATAGGCTAACTACTTCAGATTACTTTTTTGCTCTCTGGGAAACTATGATAATAATATTCCCACTGTTCAGTCAAAAAACTTTTGGCGCTCTAGCGGTAAATAAACAAAATTGCAGTCGTCTTGGTACTGTGCAGGTACTGTGCTACTCCGCAGCGCTGCCGAGTGCCGACTCGAACCAGTCAGGGGCCTTTCACATATTGCGTTTTCTGCGCGTGCAAATTCGTTATTTCAAATGTAGGCGCGCGGCAAGCACGCTCATAATAGAAGCAACGCGGTCGGTTGAAAACATCTCAACTTTTCAGAATGTCGCAAGCGCACAGCAGGTCATGTGACAAAAACCAACCGATCAGCTTCGGCCTTCCGGCGGAAAGAGACCTGGATGATAGGGGGCGCTGGCCCAAAAAAGGTTGAGAACCACTGCTCTTTAAGCACAAAATACACACAGTATTGGATAAAATAGACTGTTTTGTTTATATTGATCTGTTTTCCTGATATTTTGAAACTGAGTAATATAATTTAATGAAATATCTACAAATAACCACAATTTCCCTGTGTCTGTCGCATATTTATTTATTTATTTTACTGATTTAGTTGCAAGACTTCGACAAAATGTCTTGAGGCAGTATTAATATGAAGCCTTTCTTTTGGAATAACCTTTGTGTTGGCAATACACTTGTGATACTATTTATAGATTCTCATAATGAGTCATAATTACTACTAGTTGATTTCAGTAGTTTGTGTATGCCAGGTGTGCTTTTATAAACATGTCATTTCTTTTTTATGTCTTTCTGCTCATTTCATCCTATCTCTGTCTTTGCCTCAACTTTGATTAGATGTTGTCTGTAATGTGAATGTCATTTGTTTCCTGCGCTGATTGTTTTGTGTGTGTGTTTGAGAGATGATGCCAGAGTGAAGTGTACTGCTATCATTGTATTCCCAAGATAAATCACTGCAACTGTTTCCTGCTCTGATTACAAATGACATGCACATGTCTCTCCGATCAGAGCGGCAGACAGAAGAAGATAATCGAGAGAAACAGTGAGGCGCTCAAACCTCTCCCTAAAGATCAGCTGGACCAGTTCACCTTCTCTGTGCGGTAAGTGTCATTTCTCAAGGCCAATTTCATGCCTATGGATATAGTTATGTTCAGAATGGAAATACTTGCATACTTACTGCATACTGTGCACGTGGAACAGTAGGCATTATGCCATGACAAACAGAATCATGACAAACAGAAATATCTTTGTCATCACATGACCTCATGATGTTTACGTAAAGTTACCATTTTGAAAATAATAATAAAAAGATATAGTTGTTTTTATGTCTTGACATACTGAAAATGCAAGTTCAAGTCAATTGCATTGCATTGTGGAATAGTGTTACAACAGTATACCGTTATTTTGGCAAATGCATTGGGCATTCACAAAATGTGCATGTGCTGGGCACAGCATGCTGCAGAAGTAGTGCACACACTACAGTGGTATGCTGTGCTGAACATTGTGTCTCAGTGTGTGGATAAACATTAAAGGCCTACATATAAACATGCACACACAACCCTAATCTTTTGAATACATCATCTTTTATGCTGAGATTATATATAAATCCCACCACCTAATTTTCCAATATTTCTTTGAAAATTGTTATTGTTGAGTTGTAACCCTATAATACTGCAGCTTTTTCTCAGCGCATATATTAACACTCATGAACTTGCATGATTTATTTGAGGCTCAATATGAATGTCGCTGTCCTCAATATGAATGTCGTTTTATTGTCAAACTCAATGTGTGTTTTTATTGAAAGGATCATGGTAACGTTAACATCGGCAACACATAAAACCTTGTGCTGTGGATAATTGCTTTTTCTCTGGTGATGCAAAGTGCACAAGCAGGCCTACGAATGAGTGTTTTCTCCGTTTTATTGTGGCTTACAGCATTTGATATTAATGAGAAAACAGGAGTGAAAACACACCGACACAAACATCAGCACCGTACAAATCTTATAAACGACCTCGTCAAAATTGCATTTCACAAAACACTTACCTAAATTTCACTGCACGTGTCTGCGATGAAAGCCGCTCGCCTAAATCCACAGAGGGAAAAATTGAGGTGTGTTTTTATTTTGATTTTGCCCGAATTATTGCCAACGCTGTACATTTCTCTGAGAAGAAAGAAAGAGCGACTCGTTTTATAGGATTTAGAGCTGCCTACCTCTGCTCATTTTTGAAAATTGGTAATTTGTTGCCGCTGGACTAGTATTAAACAAGATCAGAAGCTATGCTGCTGCAAGTATGAGAGGAAATCAAATGAAACTCAGGCCACACATCAGAGAAGAGAGGGGCTGGAGCACAACGACTAACCCAAAGCACGATAAAGGACTTCAAAAAGTAATGCCAGACATCAACAGGCACAGTTTAGCCTTGCTGTTTTTTATGCGAGCAGTCTGAAATACAATTCAATCGACTGTTTCTTAGTTTATTCATATTGTTTTGAAATGCAAATTACGTAGTTCTCACAGAACAATCCTAGGGAGATCATACTGATTTTAGAGAAAACTATTTTATTCATTTTATTGGATGGAAACTTTGTTACACCATTATTAGGGTGTAAACATTTGTGCATGTGTTTAGGAGATTCTTCAATTAGGGAATTGTTTTTCTTGAATTTAAAATAACTAATTAATCACATTTATATGTGTGCATTACATGTATATCATATATGCTTAAAAAAAAGTTCAATTTGCTACAATTTCTCTATTTTTGGGATTGTTTGCTGCCCAGACTTTCACTCTACATTCAATTTATAAAAATTATAAAGAAAATGATAACATTCTCAAGGCAATTAAAGTGTATTTACCCACAACAGTACTGAGGGTTACACTTTATTTTAAGGTGTCATTGTTACAGTGTAATTATATATTTAAGAACTGAGTAATATTAGGGAACTACATGTACTTACTATAGGGTTAGGGTAGGATTAGGAATTGGTTGAGGGTTATTTGCATGTAATTATGCATAATTTACTGTTATTGTAAGTACATGTAACATATGTAACAAGGACACTGTAAAATAATGAGTTACCGTACTGAGTAATGTAAGGTAACTACATGGGTTAAGGTTTAGGGTTATTAGTACATTGGTATTCAATTCATCTGGTATTAACATTGTTTTTAGGGCTGTGCAACGATTAATCACATCCAAAATAAAAGGTTGTGTTTGCATAATATATGTGTGTGTACTGTGTATAATTATTTTGTATATATAAATGCACACACATGTGAAATATTTGCATGTATATACTGTATATTTATATATAATTTGTATTATATATAAATATTTTATATATGCATAACTTTTTCGAAAATATATACATGTATGTGTGTGTATTTATATATATATATACAAAATAATTATACACAGTACACACACACACATATATTATTTAAAAACAAACTTTTATTTTGGATGCAGTTAATAGTGATTAATCGTTGCACAGCCCTATTTTTTTATTTATTTTTATAACAAACAATCACTGGTCCTAATACTGCTCATTGCCAAGCAAAAAAAAATCATGATCAAGAATTTATTTATTTATTTGTTTATTTTTTCAGGATATGTTATAATTGTTTAAACACAGATAAAACAGTTTGAAGGGTTTCATTTTGCAAGATCATCTAAATGTACCTGAGCTTGACAGATCGGACATAACCCCCACCCCCCTCCCGCGGTAACATGCTGTCTTCATACATGCTGTATGGTTTTAATATGATATGTGAATGAGTGAGGCATATTACTGCCATCTAGAGAATCAGCAGAGACTCTAATGTTACATTTGATTTTTTTTTCTTCTGATGTGAAATGTGTTTGGCTCAAACAGAGGTGTTGACAGTTCACAGCCACGGTTTATTGATAACTGCTGTCCCATTTGTTTGCATGGAAAATCCGTATGAGTTGTTGCCCAGCCCGCTTGAATGACCTCTGAAAGTACAATGTGTGCCGACTAAAACTCCAAACAAACAGTGTTGAGCATGCCGTATTACTAAGTAAACTGTACATAATGAAATGTGAGTTTTTTTCATGACAACTTGTAAATAAAATCAATATTTATCTCGATTATTATATATGTAAAGTATTACTTGAGTACTAGCTTGTTGATATTTAACAAATTTGCTGAGAAGTGCCCTGAGGAGTAAAGCGTGTGTATTGACTGTTGTGCAGTAGCACTTGCGTATTTGGACGAATTTGGCTGATTTTCTTTTCTTGAGATCTTAAAAATCATTTCATTTAAAGGCTCATGATTGAATTCTTGACATGTTTAATACATTCATGTAATACATTCGTGCATGTGTGTTAATCTTACAAAACTAAAATTGTAATAATGATTTTTTTTTTTTTTAAAGAATGAAGAAGGTCAGGTGTCCAGCAAGGGAAATCCTCCAATACTGTTTTAACATTTACACCTCATTCTGTAATCTAAGAGAATGACCAGAGTTTGCTGTGCTATTTTCAGAAGCTAAAGACTTATTAATAATAATACTTATTATTATTACGCTAAAGACTTAAGTATTGTTTTTCTTTTTTCTTTTTACATTGTTCCCAAATTTCATATTATAATTATTTTGCTATTAATGAAAAATCTGGATGTGGCAAATAGTACAAAGAATATTAGAAGTGGAAATGAAGTATTAATGGTGATACTGTACATTATGTCATTAATATTAAAATACATTCCAATTTCTGGAATATACATACCTGTATATGGTTATAAGCACAATATAATGCTTACATCTGGTGTAGGCACAGTGAAAAAGTCTCAACCACCCCAACTCTAAAACAGCACAGACAAAAACGCATGTCTCAAGGCTAGTGGTTTTCAGTGAACTGAGAGCAGGGGATGCTGGGTATTGCTCAGGGAGCTGTTTATCTGAATGGGCAGAGCTGCTCTTGTTCTTTCTCTTTGACTTCTATTTTTCTCCTCATTTGATCCTCTCCCAGATTTACATATCAAACACCTTTGCCAGAGTAATAACCTTAAACCACACATTACAATTTCAAAGAGCAAACAAAATCCATCAGAGCGCAAGTATTGATAAGTGCACACAATGACTTTCAGAATGAAAAGAGCGTAAAAAGTATAATAAAAAGAGTTTGAGGTTTGAAGACCTTCCACCTTATATGATGTGCTTGTTTGTCAGTAATCTTTTTTTTTTTTTTTTGAGATACAGATGAGTCGCCATTTAATCAAAATGGGGACACGATCCAGTCAATTCCCGATGGACGAAATCAAGTCCCGTCCTACTTTTTTTTTTCTTTTTTTTTTTTTTCTCTCTTTCGAGAAGCCGGCAGTACATCACAATAGGGAAGAAAAGTGCTGAAAAAAATCTAGTTGGGCCAAGAAAATATGTGTTATGATGTTTGGCCAAAATCTAAGGCATTGTCACATTTTTCCTTCACACACAGCAATCCCCGAATGCATCATGTTACAATCGTGGACAAAGTTGAGGGAAATATTGATTGTAAATATAAATCATTTTTCATTCAGTACTAAAAAGTAAGTTCAATCTCATTAAACATAAACCATTTTACCCAATATATTTGTGTGCTTATTGTATACTTTATTGTATTATTAGATTAGCAACATGCTAACATCAAAGTCTACTGGAATCACTTGTCAAGTCTTTTGTTTGCTTAATGTGAGGAGCAATAGTGTGAAGTATGCACAGGTCAAAAGTTTAAAATAATTATGATTTTTTTATGTTTTTGAAAGAAGTCTCTTCTGCTCACCAATACTGCATTTATTTGATTAAAAATACAGTAAAAACAGCAATGTTGTGGAATATTATTACAATTTAAAAAAATAATAATCTGTTTTTATTTAAATATATAAATATAATTTATTCCTGCGATGGCAAAGCTGAATTTTCAGCATCATTACTCCAGTCTTCGGTGTCACATGATCCTTCAGAAATCATTCTAATATGCTGGTTTGGTGCTCAATTGTTATTGGTACTCAATTAGCATTTGCTGCTTAATAAATATATATATATATTTGTTTTGTGAAAATCATGATACATATTTTTCATGATTCTTTGATGAATAAAAAATTCTAAATAGAATAGAAAATAGAAATATTTTGTAACATGTTTGATCAGTTTAATGCATTGCTGAATAAGTGTTAATTTCTTCTTCTTCTTTCTTTCTTTCTTTCTTTTTTTTTTTTTTTACATCTTACCACAAACTTTTAAATAGGAGTGTATCACAAATAAATTCCACAAAAATATAAAGCAGCAAAAATGTTTTGAACATTCATAATACTAAGACATTTTTCTTAAGCAGCAAATCAGCATTTTAGAATGATTTTAAAAAGGATCGTGTGACAATGAAGACTGCAGTAAAGGATGCTAAACATTCAGCTTTGCCATCACAGGAATACAAGTTATTTTAAATTTGAATAATACTTCACAATATTACTGTTTTTACTATATATATATATATTTTATCATAATAATTATTCCAAACTTTTGACAATTGGTGGTGTATATTATATCAAACGCGTCCCTTGGTTTGGTGTTGGAAAGGGTGCTGCTTTAGAAGGGCTCTGCCTACAGCGAGAAAGTTATTGTTAATGACTTATTTATATTGTGACAGAAGTTTCTTTCTTGTTTTTTCCTTTGAATGTTTCCTTTGAATGTTGCCTTGAGATATCGTTCTGCAGTTTCTCTGCAGATAACTCTTGTCAAAGATTCCTTTCTCACTGAGCGGGACAGTGAATGTTTTTATCTGCATGTGTGTGTTTGTGTTTTTTCATTAATTACTGTACATATTTATGTTGCGCCGATGTCATCATGTCAACGAAATATGTTTCCCCTTTTTCTCGTTTTGGGGAAACCTGTTTTAATCAAACTCAGTCTCACACAACAATTATATCTAATTAGCCCAATTATCAAGACTCTAATTACATTGAAATATACCCCCCAAATCTCATATCAATTATATCTGTGACTTTTCCTGTCCTAAAAAGAGGAAGATAAAGGGTCTGTGTTTCCTCTTGAGGATGAGCAATGCTTCCAAAATCTCTAAAATCGTTCCTATCTCCTTTCACAGAACTCCTTTCCATCCTTTCACAATGGATTCCTTCACGGTTTGTGTTCCAATTTTCTTCTGTCTCTTTACCTTGTCTGTAAATTGTGTGGTTTCTCATTGGCCACATACACACTGTAGTTTAATATGTCTGTCAGTTTCTTTTAAATCACTTGATCACATACGTTCTCTTTCCTGTGTTCCCTTGTGAAAAAGAAGTACAGTTTAGCATACCTTTAATATAATGAGAAAAATATTAGTTAAGTGCGATCTGAATGTAATGTTTTCGGGACTTAACTGCATGTTAATTGCATATATAACTATATATATATATATATAGACCCTTTCCAAAAAATTTGAATATCATGGAAAAGTTTATTTATTTCCATAATTCCATTCAAAACGTTAAACTTCCATAGATTATAGATTAAGGGCCCACAACTTAAACGATTTCAAGTATTTAGTTGTTTATTTGTACATAATTTGGGCTTCCAGCTCATAAAACCCACGAAAACAGGATTGCAAAAAATTTGAATATTACATGAAATCACACAGTAATTACACAGTGATACCATGGTCATTGAACCAGGTTTTGGTTATTTTGTCAGTGTGGGCAGGTGCAAATCCTGCTGGAAAATGAAGTCAGCATGAAGTGCTCTGAAATGTCCTGGTAGACGGCTGCGTTGACTCTGGATTTAATAAAGCACAGTGGACCAAAGTCCTCTTTTCTGATGAGAGCAAATTTTGCATCTCATTTGGAAACCAAGGTCCCAGAGTCTGGAGAAAGAATGGAGAGGCACACAATCCAAGATGCTTGAAGTCCAGTGTGAAGTTTCCACGTCTGTGTTGGTTTGGGGAGCCATGTCATCGGCTGGTGTTGGTCCACTGTGCTGTCCACTCAACGCAGCCGTCTACCAGGACATTTTCAGAGCACTTCATGCTTCCTTCAGCAGACAAGCTTTATGGAGATGCTGACTTCATTTTCCAGCAGGATTTGCACCTGCCCACACTGCCAAAATAACCAAAACCTGGTTCAATGACCCACACTTACATCACACCATACATTTTTTTTTTTTTTTTTGTAGTTTACATTTATATTATTCGCGATTAGATGAATCTTGGAGCGTTTTTGACCCACTTTAGTAGGACTTATATGTAAATTACTTATTGTCTATGAAATATGGTTAAACTGTACTGCCAAATCTACTAACAAACATTTATGGTAAACTAATGTATACTGTAATGTAATTTTTGTTGAAACTTTTTATTTGTAATTAAACATTTGTAAAGATGAAGTTGGAATTTAGTATATTGAAAATGTTTACTTTTGAAAATGAAAAACACACTATAGTTAATATTATAATCAAGTATGTTAGTCAACATATCAAAATAATTGTACTTTAAAGTATTACAAAATATTTTTAAAACATAACTATTTAAAATTTACTTTGAAATAAAATGTTTAATTTAACATTAGAAAGTGCATTTTTTAAAAGTGTACTTACATCTCAACTATTTCCCTCGTTGAAACTTCCATGGCCCCCAGAACATTTTTATTGTATGAATATCTGATCATACAGTACAATTTGTCAAAAGAAAGAACTTCTAGCTTCATGCATTCTTTTTTAATCAACACTTGAATGTACACTGTCGTTCACAAGTTTGGGGTCGCTAAGTTTGCTATGTTTTTAAAAGAGTCTCTTCAAAGCTGCATTTATTTGATTAAAAATACAGTAAAAATTGTGAAATATTATTCCAATGTAAATCAGCTGTTTTCTATGTGAATATATAGTAAAGTGTAATTTATTCCTGTGATCAAAGCTGAATTTTCAGCATCATTACTCCAGTCTTCAGTGTCACATGAAATCATTCTAATATTATGATGATTTGATGATCAAGAAACATTTATGATTATTATCAATGTTGAAAACAGTTCTGTGGAAACCGCCATACATTTTATTTTTCAGGATTCTTTGATGAATAGAAAGTTCAAAAGAACATAATTTATCTGAAATAGAATCTTTTGTAACATTATAAATGTCTTCACTGCCACTTTTGATCAATTTAATGTGTCCTTGATGAATAAAAGTGTTAATTTCTTTAACTTCTTTCCAAAAAATTACTAAAAAATTCTTACTGACCCCAAACTTGTGAACGGTAATGTAGGTAATGAAAAACACCCCCAACGTTTTCACAGTCCTATACCTCATTCTGGGTTAACATTTCTTTCAGTAAATTAGGCAGTTTTGATGATGGCTTTTATCGCTTGCTTCGGGTTTTTTTTTTTTTTTTTTTTTTTATCTGGAGATTCTTTTTGAAGATGTGTAAGGGCACCCCCTATAACAGTGAAAACATGGATTGCCGGAAAATTCTCTCAATGTCAGGGATGGTGGGGAAAGAGTTAATTGCCTTAAGAAACTGTCATGAACCTGCTCTTTTTACATACACTTTAGATGCCTATTATTTAACTAATAGTATATTATCTGCAAGTACAGTTGTATACTTTGTATATCTGAAGTACACTACATGTGCACAGTCAATTAATTTAAGTGCACTTCTGTTTTACTCTTTTAAATAGCCAATAAACTTTAGTTTAACATGATCTTCAATGGCTTCTTGTTTGCAGGTGGTAAAGATTACTGAAGTAAAAATAGGTTTCAAATGGCATTTGCAGTGGCATTGACTTAAAAAACAAACCCTTTCACTTTAATTCAATGTTGTTTAAAAAATATCAACCCTTAGTCCTTTTTTGTTATATGTATGCTAATTGTAGATCTCAGTAATCATCTTACGGCTGTTCATTGTGAGCGCAGAGAAAGCCATGTGTAAGAAGAGCATGCCTGAAGTTTCACATCCCACGTTCCTCCATCTTGGAGTCACAGGTCAATCAATTCTGATGTAATACTGTGGGTAGTTTTGTCTGGAGGTGTGTAGAGTCACCTCAGGGGCTGATGGGCCCTTTCCTGTGCTGAGAGGCTCCTGGGAACCATCAAAACTCCACACAAACACACGCTAGACTTCTATGGCCAGGTCTGTATAGATGGCCTCTGACTTCACAGAAATCAGAACTGTCAAATCTGACGGGCTGTTGGCCTGAGAGCGGCTGACCGGTCGTGGTGTGGTGGGTGGCTGAATCATGGTGTGTTTGTGTTGTGTATTTTCCCATAGCCCTAGTTTCATGTGCACTTCAGAGAATGAGGTGTCCATCTGAATAGAAGGCCATGGACAGAATAGTCATGTTGTGTTTTAATGGAATTCCAACAGCATGTTCAGAAAGTCTCAAGAGATTTCTGCACTAATAAATAACTTAGATTTAATATATAATTGTTTTCCTTCAAATTGTATCCAAAAATAAACAGATGTATCCGAGGCATGTTTCCAATGTAGAGCCTTGGAAAAAAAAGAGACGTTTTAGTGTGTATGTATTTAGTGCCAACAAAAACATGCAGTACAGTTTTAAAGTAGTATTAAAACTTCAGCAGTCTTCCCTGTGTAAATAAGTGAATATGTCTGGCTCTATGAAGCAGTTAGCTGACAGCAGATTTTATCACAGTTTGAATTACCCATGATGCAAAGCGTGATGGAGCTATCAGTTGTCACAGGCCAGTTTAGGTGCTGCAGTCCTTTAGTTTCTCATGCTCAGGTTTGTGTCTATAATTTTGCTGGGTTTGAGGAATTAAACATTTTCTCTTGAATGACTAAAATGATTGACTAATGTGGATTTGACTTATAAGATAAGTTTCTCTTAGCTGATGCTTGATTTTTATCTATGATTAGACTTTTTATGATTGCGCTTTAACAAGAAGGCCAATGATTTGTTTTCCCAGTGATATCCCGAGTTATTTACAAGACCAGCTGTATTTAGATTGCTGTATGCAACAGCTGTAATGTCTTTTCATTTCTCTTTAAATAAAGAAACCCAAAACAACAATATATTGTACAGCCTCGAGAATCTGATGGCATTCTGTATAGCTACATTTATAAAGCTTTTAATACAATCATTTTAAAAATGATTAATTCATTTCTAAAAAGATAATTTGATAAAAAAAAAAAAAAAAAAAATATATATATATATATATATATATATATAATTGATATACATTTTATACATGTACAGTTACATGTTCCTTAGGCCATATCTTGTATAATTTCTTAAGAATTTGAAACATACATTAAGCAAAAGCAAACATATCATTGAGAACAAGAGATCAGAACAGAGCTCAGATGTTCTTGGGTCACACTCACAGTCACATCACATTAAACAACAAAAATGGCAGATACATGGTCATCACAACACCTAGGAACATGTTTCAGTAAAGTTCCTCAGTCACAATAATAGTATATTGTTTTATTATTTATTAAGCCTAATAAACTTATATATATATTAAGCATGAAATGTGTGCATGTACTATATTCTATTAAAATAAATGACACTTGTTTTAATATTTTCTAATGCATTGACATTCAGACGTTTTTACTGTGACCTAAGCATACAAATATGCTTTGTGGACACTAAATGTGAAAAGATCCTTGGCCCTGAAATTGTTTCATGTTTGCTGATGTTCGTGTGGGCCACGGCAGGTTTGGATTTTGTAGTATGGAGCAGGATTTGCAGCGACAGCAGTCTGTACAGATTTATTCAGTGAACAGTGGGTCAAAACCTGCAGTTTTTTTTTATTCTGACGTCCCTCTGAATGTCCTTCCTGTCCTGTCTTGTGCATCTGTGTTGAGGCTTTTTTTAGGTGACTGCTCTCATTTGCAAGGGCACATGATTCTGTTTGAAAAAAGAGATCATAATTTGCAGTGTGCTGGGTTTAAGTTTCATTGAGTGGGTTTAGTTAACAGGTTAGCATGACATGTCGAAATCAAACCGAATGAATAAATGCCTACGTTGTTTAAACACTGTGTGATTGGATATAATAAAGACATGTAGTACATATTTGGAGGGTGGTGAATTCAAGATGCCACCGTAACTAAAGCAACACGACAACTATCAGCAGCAGGGGACTTTTTTATTTAATTTTTTTAATGATATATATTTTATTTGTATTTACATTTTCCTTCATAAATCAAGACAACAAGAATTTAAAAAACATTTATGTGTTCCAAAAGTAAATATACTATACGGAGTCCCTAAAGGGAAATGGTGTTGGAAAAAAATGTGGATAGGAGAAAAAAAATTTATCTCGCAAAACTTTTGCGTTCCCCTGAGAAACTTGCCGTTCCTTCACAAAACTTTAGCAAAGTTATTTGTGTTCCTCGCAAAACTTTTGCGTTCTCTCGCAAAAACTGTTGTGAGCTCGGACAAACACTTCCTATTTTATGTCCCGCTGGCAGTGTTTCAGACAGCTCTGTACGTTAACAATGGAGCGGTTCATATTGTTTGAACTTGGACTCAAATATGCAGAAATATATCAGCGCTTAGTTCAAGGAGTTAGGGTTAGAGAGACGGTACACGTGGCGGAGAGACAAGTCCGAAGGGACCGTCTGCAAAGTGCAAAACCCTTCAGACCTGTCTCTCAGCTGCCTGCTCATAGAGACCAATTTATATTATAAATATCTCTTTTTGAGGAAAATTGGGTTGTAGCTCGTTGTTTACGTTGCTATGATTGGAAATAGGTGTTATTTGTGTTTTAAAAACGTTTAGCTCACAAGTTATTGATCCGGGAAGTTTGAATCTGTAAATATATATCCAACTTTACTGAAGTTCTTGAACTAAGCACTGACCGCAAGTTCAAACAATATGAACCGCAACATTGTTAACGTACGGAGCTGTCTGAAACACTGCCAGCAGGACATTAAACAGGAAGTGTTTGTTTGAGCTCACAACAAGGTTTGCGAGGGAACGCAAATATCTTTGCGAGATAATGCACATTTTTTGCTAGGGAATGCAAAGTTTCTCGGGGGAACGCAAAAGATTTGAAAAAATATGTTTTTCTCCCATCCCAATTTTTCTCCAGCACCATTACCCTTTAGGGACTCTATACAGAGTACCATTAAGCATATCATAATATCAAATTTAATCAAATAAGTTTTTATATAATACCTGTGGTTTGTACATTAGATGAACATTGCCAAACGTGCCGTAAAAAAAAAAAAAAACAAAAAAAAAAAACACAGTTGACGGTACCAGCATTTCTGCAGTAACGAGAACTGGGTATATTCTGTACCCGCTGCTAGACATTGCTTTCAAACACTCCCCTTCATATTTCTTTAAGCGCTTTCTGAGTGCTAATGGTTTCTATTTACAGCTTGTTTTTACAAGCACTGAGTATTGTAGCTAGTCACAATGCTAGTGCTAGTACTAGCATTTGTCAGTAAGTCATACAAATGCATGAGTTTTTGTTTTTCACAGTGCTAAGTACACTGCTAAGTTTCTGGATTGACAACTGTACAGTATTCAAATGTTCTTCAGAAATGGCGGTGGTTGACGGTGATTACCAACGGACCAGACAAAATGGAACAACATTTTTTTAAAGGACAGTTTTTGCTCTGGTACTGAAATTGGTACAGAAAACCACAAGTACTGTGTCAACCAAGTTATAGAGTGTACAAACATATAACAATGATTTTGCAACTTTCATTTTGTATATAATTAAGGTGTATTTGTAACTAACTAAAAGTCTTAAAGTTTGCCTGTTTTTTGTTAGGATAATCCAAACACATAAACTTTATATCATTTCTTGGTTACAGTGTTTATTTTATCTGAGGTGTGGTTTATGGGCTAGTTGCATGCAAAATAGATTTCAGTTTAAAGAATTGGCAGAATATTTGCAGATTCTGGGCCTGCTTTAGTTTGTTTATTTGCCTATTTCAGTTGTGTGGATATTCAAGATCATTTTAATCGATGACTCATTTCCTGCTAAAAATCCACCGATACTGCGCTGGGAAGCATATTGAACATGTGCTTTGAAAGTAAGACATTTTATGCCAGGGTTTTGCTGAATAACCTGCTCATAATCACTCTCAGCGGATCCCAGGTGCATTCGCAGACTTCATGTTTCCACTGTGTTTATTAGACTCAGTGGGTCTGGGCATTACCATGTGAGATTCCCTACCGATGGACGCAACCGGCCTATAAACACACACATGTTGCGCTGGCTTTAACTCAGCTTCCTCACGTACACGGGGTGTGGAAGAGTGTTTGGATGTAAGAGCCAGAACACTGGCAGAACACACATAGTTCATGTTTCTGTTTTTATAGAGACTCAAGCTCTTTTCTCATATATAAGAACTTCACTGCATTAAAAAAGGAACGGTTAGCTATTAGTCAAACGAGATCCACTAATTAAGTGGAACACATTTTTTTCTGCTTTCGATTAGGTTAAAGTACCCCAGCTCCCATCTCCCCTCAGCTGCAAATAATTCTGATAATTTGGCAGTGGCAAAATTCCTATTCTAATTATGAGCCGTATTCTAATTCTGCGGCAGTAATTCTCTTTTACTACTCCCCGAATCTCCTCTTGCTGCCTTTTTCTCAATGAAACACGTTTATGTGCATCTCACCCTGCCAGAAACAGGGAAATGGGGTTTCTTATAAAAGTTTGAGATGTGAAGATAATTATGGAAAAACAAGGCAAGATATAAATCTACATTGTATTGTAAAATATTTGTTAAAAACAGGATGCAAGTGGCCAAAGAATGATATCCAAAATTACGCTGAAATTATCTGTGGCTTTGTGGGAAAAGAGACTGTTGGTTTAAATAGCATCTGGGGACTGTTGGGGACTGTTGGTTTAAACATCACAATGATTATTGATTATTAGGCTATTTATTATGTGCTGGGGGCATTTTAAGATTTAAATTTGGTTACATGACATCCCGTTGTTGACACACTAAAAGCATCAAGTTACCGTGAATCTAACTGATGCTGCTGAGGCCCTGACTGATGTGACAAAATTTCAAAGTTACATGTAGTTTATTATGAAAGTGTGTAGCCACAGATACTGACACAAAGTTTGAATGTTCTTACATGTCTGTAGTTCTCTTCTCTATGATAACTGTTAACGTTCAGAATAAAGCCGTGCTGTCTCTCTTCACTTGCGCATTGCTTTAGATCAACTGACATCAAAGCTGCGCTTCTCACTGCTGACTGTAAAGTGAACGTTATCTGCTTGGGAATAGTTGTGTAAAACTCAACCTTGTGTAAAGGATTATTAATATACACACTTTGTCTATACCACCTCTTAACGTTATGCTATCAATCACCATGCACAGCTATGTTCAACCTATCACACATACAGACAAAAGCACTTACATACTCCACTGACTTTTAGTTCAGCTGGGGTAAAATATAGTCTCTCTCGGGCTGGATCACTATGTTCTGTATTAATGCTTTAATTAGAACACAGAAACATCAGACTCATAGTAGTTTTAGGATGGATCTCTAAATAAGCGTCAAATGAAAAGAATCAAAGGTCTCTGTGATGTCTAGCACCTGCAAGCAGGTTTATTGATTGAAGCTTATATTAGAAAAGGGGTTTAACAAAATATTAATAATACATACAAATATAAAATGAAATATAATAAATAAATATTAAATGAAAATGTACTGAATTTGACATTAATATTAAAGGGGTCATATAATGGTACATGCACTTTTACAAGTTGATTGTACTGAAATGTGTGTTGGCAGTGCCTGTACACAACCATCATAAAATGATAAAAATCCATTCAGTGTTTTTTTTTTTTAAATCTCCTTATGTTTTCCCCTGTCTCAAATCAAGCCGTTCGACCGTGTGACGTCACACGGTCGGACGCCCCTCCCACGATTGTTGATTGACAGCAGCGTTTCAACACAGACCCGCCCTCGCTCGTGAGCGAGCTGTCAATCATAGTCTGTGCGTCATTGTTGATAGGCCGGAGCACTGTCTATGAGCAGAATGGCGTCTAAGCGATTGTGGTGTTCTGTTCTTGGGTGTAATAAGGAACACAGCAGTCATGTTGATGTTCCTAAATCCGAACCGCTGAAGACGCAGTGGCTGAGTTTGTTTTCGAAGGGAATATTCCCCACAATCAACGTCAATGCTTTCATGTTTGCGCGAATCATTTCACACACCAGACTGCTTTACAAACGAGGGTCAGTATAAAGCTGGTTTTGCTAAGAAGCTGCTCCTGAAAAAAGGATCGGTACCAACTATTCGTGTTCCTGCTGCACCTCCAGAAGAAGTGAGTGTAACGGTTTATTAAAGGGATACTCCACTTTTTTCGGAAATAAGCTTTTTTTTTTAAAGAGTTTCAATATTTTTCCTATTTAAAACTTGACTCTTCTGTAGTTAAACCGTGTACTAAGATCGACGGAAAATGAAAAGTTGCGATTTTCTAAGCCTATATGGCTAGGAACTACTCTCATTCCAGCGTAATAATCAAGGAACTGTGCGGCTGTACCATGAGTGCAGCAGGCGTAATGATATGACGCAGCGCCTGAAAATAGTCCCCAGCTCGGTAACTTCTTCCAACGTGACCGGGACTAAGTTTGTCTAACCTATTAGACCTATTTTCAGGCGCTGCGTCATATCGGAGTTCGGCTGAATGGATTCTAAAACGGTAAAACTCAACTGTTTAACTCTGGGGGAGATGTAAAATGAGCATATTTCCGAAAAAAGTGGAGTATCCCTTTAACCTTTATATTAATATTTATATTAATCTTTGCAAATCGCTAGGACGCTTCACGATGAATGCGTCTAAGGTTTACACTCAGGGTACATTACGGCATGTTTTCTATGTACAACGTTCTCAATATAATTCATAATCCCAAGTTTATAATGAACAACGCGTTATGGTTATTGTGTTATTTTTTCAAATGGTTTACGCACAGAACAGAGGGGCAGGGTGAGCAAAGCTCATTATCATTTAAAGACACATGCACTTAAACGGCGTGCTGAAAACAGAGCTGTTTTTGACCAGGTAAAATTCGTGTTTTCTTATAATACTAATGAGAATTTTTAATTAAAGTATATTACAAACTTTTAATTTAGACCCTAAAAAATCATATTAGCTTGTACAAAAATGGCATTATATGACCCCTTTAAATAAACAAATATGCAGGGGAAGGTTAATCAGTCTAATTATTCTGCTGAGATAGGTGTAGTAACACAGGCACACGTTCTGCAGGTTCAAATACGTGACTTTGCCTACATTTCTCCAAGACCTGAAATGCATTGTTTCAGGTAGCTTTTGCTGCACTTTTCAGATGAAAATTTTTTTTTTTTTTTTACCGCCTATTCTACCATAAACCTAACCTATAGAATTAACAAAAGCTGTAAAAGTGTAACTTTATCAGGTAAACTACTGAACAAGTGTATTACGTCAAAAATGTCATACATATTGTGCTGGTTATGTTATGCAAATGTCAAAATGTATTAGTTTACAAATCATGTGGTAACATTCTGTTTTGGTCTCTTTTTGGTTTTTGGATTACTTCTATTTTCCTGGTTCCTATGTTCATTTTACAGAATGTCTTCTTTAGTTTCCTATTGTGTGCTTGTTTGTTACTATAGCTATTGTGTCCACCTGCCCCTTGTTAGTTCATTTTGTCTGTGTATATACTCCCTGTTCAGCTCAGTTCAGTTCCCTGTCCGTTCTTACATCTATTAAGTCTATTTAGTTGGACTGTTTGGAGTTGGTCTTGCACATGCCCCTGCCCCTGATGTAGATTTGCTCCCTATGAGCACGGATAATAAAATTGACTCACTGGCTCCAGCAAGTCCCCAATCTCCTTTGTTGATGTTTGTCCGTCCTAGCTAGGGATGACACGATACCATGATTTTCCAGAATAAGTCTGATACAATACTTTTATTTTTAGTACTTGCTGATACCGAGTACCGATTTAATTAAAAAACATAATAATATTGGCCAGAGAAACCAAAAGAATATGAATCAAATTAGTTGGCTTAGCAAATAGATAGCTCCTTCGGTTATTTTCATGCCTAATTATGCCTGTTACAGTATTGTAGAAGCTACTGTTACTTTCACTGTTCATTTTATCATATGTATCTTTAATTTAATAGCACAGTGAATATTTATAGCTGCTCCCAGCAGGGCTCAACCAGTCAATGGGCAGTGAGTGGAGAATTTTAACGAGTGCACAGTATTGGGCCCGATACCCATACTGTATCGGTATCGGTGCATCCCTGGTCCCAGCCTCAAGTCTCCTTTGACACCACTGATTCAGTTCCTTGGTCCTGCCTCTGCTGGCTCTCTTCAGCCCCTGACTCCTCCTTCAGTGACCCTGTCCAGCTACTCGGATCCGCTTTGGACTTCCTGGTCACCAGCTTTACACTAGTGTGTCGATGCCCTGGCTTTACCTTGAGCCTCCAAGCACTGTACTCCACCTCGGCCATCTGACCCATCGGCTTCACCTTGCCTCCATTCTCCCTCGCCTTCACCGTTGTTCGTCAGCTCTCAAGCTCCGCCCTGGTTCCCTGGTTCCTCCGACTTCACCTTGGTCAGTCATCACCCTATTTGCGCCATGGACTTGCAGACCTATGGCAGTGCCTCGTCACTCAACCCCTTCGGCTCCACCAGGCTCCTCCTTCCTTCCTGCTCCACTGTTTTCCTCACTTTCACTGGCTCCACCCCAGTCTGCTGAGCTATCGTCTACACCTCCGCCCTGCAAGCATGTGGCTCTGCCATGGCCCTCCAGACCCACGGTGTCACCCTTGGTCTTTTTCTCTTCCGCTTCACCTGACATGCTTTATGGGGACTCACTCCCACCGGCTCCACCCCAGTCTGCCGAGCTATCGTCTACACCTCAGCCCTGCAAGCATGTGGCTCTGCCTCCAGACCCACGGTGTCATCCTGAGTTTTTTTCTCTTTAGCTTCACCTGGGTCTCCACCCCTCCCGGCTCCAGATCACTCCATCAGATTCCTGGTTCCGCCCTGGCTTCTCCCTCCATCGGTTCTGCCGTGAGTCTGGCTCCTCTCTCCTCCGTCTCCTCCCTGGCTTTTCCATCCGCTGACTCCCACTTCGACTATTCCTTACTCTGCTTCCCAATGGACTCTTTCTCCCATTCCTTACTCTGCTTCCGAATGGACTCTTTCTCCCATTCCCTCATGGACTCTTCCTCCTGCCCCTCCTCCAGTGGACCTTTTTTGTTGTTGTTTGCTGATTTGAAACACCATATTCACAAATAGAGCTCCTTGTGTGAAGCGGACAAGAGGCTAGACGTGTGAAGCGGACAAGAGGCTAGACTCAAAGTCCCAATAAGGTTTGACAATGGCATGTTGAAAAAAACAAACAAAAAAAAACATAGGGACATATGATATTGGGTAAAATGGTACATTTTAATTAACTTGTACATTTGTTCAGTATTTGACATTAATAATATATAATATGTATATATATATATATATATATAGGCTATATAATATTTTGGGATTGCCTTATTTATGAAGCATGCATGTGATGATGCCGTATTTGCTGGCCAAAACGGGTTTTTGTAGAAGTCAGCATAATGTTTCCTTTTTAAATAGGTTTTGCTTTCACTCTTTTTCACCCATCACCTCTAGTTTCATTTTTGACCCTCTTTAGCACTTTGTGTGACTCAATGTGTTCTCTGATGGAGGGGGTAAAAAGTGGCTTTGGCACGTTTACAAAACAATGTCTTTAGTCCAAAACAGAAAAAGTGAAAGCAAATAACTTAATTCTGCAAATAAAAAAAAGACGTCCAGCTTTTAACTGACTCCAGATTTGAAGCAGTAACTAAAAGCACAGATAGTTCTCAGGGTTGCTGTGCTTTGCCTCACAGGCATTAGGCCATAAATCAATCCCACCTCACTGCACGTCTTTCCTGCCAACACACGTCATGACCTGCACCTACACCACACTTCACACTACTTGTAATAATTCTGACGTTTTCTTGCAATCTGTATTAGAGAAGAGTGGGTGCAATTAGTTTTGAGTCATTGATAATTCATACAAACATTAGATTATTTAGACAGATTTTACCAAGATGATTTGTGATATCACTTACGTCCATATAGCACAAACATTGCAGGATGAGTTACAAGCCAACGTTTAATTAGAGGTTTGTTCAAATCACTAACCCTGACTGTGAACGATAGTGTGTAATAGTACAAAGTCTGAATGTAACAACACAGATGAATGTAACACTTTACCTTCTTTTTTTTTCTCCTTCACATTTCAAGGACATGCTCTAAACTGTTTTCTGTTCACACTTTCTTTTAAACTAATCTCAAGAAATGGAGCTATAGCAATAAAAATCGGTTTTGTGGCAACAACAGATTTCACATTGCATTAGACATTCTCTCTTGAAAAGCTAGTCTGCGCAGGCGGCTAAAAATACATCTGTTCATATATCATTGATACGTTCATTAGAGAGGGGATGCAAGTCAGAATTTATTTGCCGCTGTGGCGTAATGCGGCTTGACAGGGAAGCATCCCTGACACATTAACTCTGTCTAGGGTGTTGTGGATTTACAGAAGGTGTTTTGGTGTAGTGTGGATGTTTTAGTTCTGTATATGTTATCTTTCATATCTTAGTCAGCTGTGATTGCTTGAATGTTGCAGACACAGGTAGGATCGTACTCGATTACGATAGTGGACAGTGTGTGTGTATGTGTGTGCAGATTTAGGTCAGTATTATTTTTTTATTTTATTTTTTTAAGATATTAATACTGATATTCAGCAAGGAAACATTAAATTAAATGTGGCAGTAAATATATTTATAGCCTAATGTTAGAAAATGTCAAATAAATGCTGTTCTTTAGTCTTTAACTTTTTATTGCATCATGGTTTCAATATTGATAATAATAAGGAATATTTATTGAGCAGCAAATTGCCATATTAGAATGGTTTCTGAAGGATCATGTGGCACTGAAGACAGGAGTAATGGCTTCTGAAAATTCACATTTGTTGTGACAGGGATAAATTACATTTTACATTTATTAAAATAGAAAACAGTTATTTTGAATTGTAAAAATATTTCAAAATATGTCTGTTTTTACTGTACTTTTGATCAAATTAATGCAGCCCTGTTGACAATGAGACTTTCAAAAACTTAAAAACCGACCGATGTTGGGTTTTCATGTTTTATGGGGACTTTCCTTAGACATAATGATTTATAAACTGTATATTCTATCCTCTAATCCTTCCAATCACAGAAAACTTTCTGCATTTTTTGATTTTCAAAAAAACATCACTATTTAAATATTTAATAACTAAGAATTTTTTCTTAAATTTCTTTAAGACTTTTTTCTCCTTTTAGAAATGCATTATTACCACTGCACATTGTCAAAATCACAACTAAGAAAATTGTTTGCTTTAATGATATTTGGACTTGTTAGCCACAGCTGTTAACATGGCCTGTTTTAAAATGTGATCTTAATTTTGTCCCCAGAACCAAAATTTGTAATAATTGCAATCAGACATGTTAAATGAAAATTAAGTGATTTTCTTTTCTTTTTATTTTTATTCAATCATATTTATCCACAATGACTCACAGCTTATAGAATCATATGTGTCGTCCCCAGATCTCACCGGCACAGTTTGCACAGGTCTAACGCTGTGTGTTGTGGGACGGCTGAGAGAACACGTCTGGCAGTGCGTCTCCTCCCGTCACTGCTCGATTTGTCCTGCCGTCCATGTCCTCATCTGTCTCAGATCAGTCTGAGCATTTTTCTTTTCGTTGTAATGTGGTTTCCCCGTCTGTACATGCATTACTGCAGCCAGTGGCTTTTTCTGCAGGCTCAACACATCCCCGTCAACAGGTGAGACATGCGTGACCATACACACAGAACAATCATTCGCAAACACAGTGTCAAGCTCATCATTATTCCAAACACACAAATACATGCAGAAATATTCCAGGAGAGAATATGCTGACCTTTACAAATGTCTGCTTACAATAATTCACTGGAAACACACTCGCACAAAAAAAAAAAAAAAAATTCATGCAGGTGATTCATGCCCTGTTGTCATATGTTGTGCATGTGCATTTATATGCAGGCAAACAGACTCATACACGTGCATCTTTTACAAGACTTGTCTAAACTTTAACAACCTCATGAGGGGAAAGTCAGTTGATTATAACATGCGGTGGTACGGGCCTGTAAGTGTCCATTATTTGGAAAGAATTTAGCTTCTCCTATTGTGTGGACAACGTTGCATCATAAACCCTGTGTGATACTGCAGTGCGGTTCTGTTTAGCATGTGGTGTTAATTTAATTTATCATCCAGAAGTCACTCAGTGAAAATTCTTATGCACCAAGTTGCATTGTTGCCAAACAAATCCGATCATTAAATAATGGAAAACGACTGACAGAAGATGAGAGGAATGTAAAGAAGGACAGATGAGGGAGAAACAAGTGGAAAACACAGAGCCGGGGTCATAGGCTCATGACATGTTCCACATGTCTGTCCGTTTGTCTGCTGCGAGCGTTTCTCTACAGGGCTGGTGACCACAGTAGCGGTCAGAGATCAGCTGCAAACTGACAGCACACACACACACACACACACACACACACACACACACGCTTGCACGCCCCGCAGTCATTAGCGTCTCTCTCTCACTCTACCCCACGCACATTTCATTACCCCCAGCATTCTCACAAATACCACCCCCCTCCACTCCTACACACACAAACACACTTCAAAATCAGCACACAACCTTGCAGTGCCAAATGAGTCCCACCCGTCTACACAACAACATGTGTTCTGTGGATTTTATTGCACCATAAGCATGTGGAAAAACCTCTTCATTACCAACACAGGTCCTGTTGTAAACGCTGGAGTGAGTTGTGTTAGGTGGCTAAATCTGTTGACGTAATTTACAGCAAAGCATCTTAACACAAACATGAAGAGTGCATTTAATATTTGACAATGGAATAGAATCAAATCTGGAATTGTATCGCATACATAATATGCAGATCAAATCGGATTGAAACTTGAATGCAATGGATTCAAGTTGAATCTCAGACTGAATAATATAACACAACTGAATCAAGTTTAATTTGACTATAAATCTAAAATATCATCTTAAAAATGAAAATTTATTAGAAAGACATAACCTACAGTAAGTGTTGGAAAATGCTTGAGTAGAACAGCTGGAGTGGTGAACGTGAGCAGCAGAAATGGGCCGAATAGGTGAAATGAAGAGTGGAAGAGATTCCCAGGTAACATTAGAGGAGGATTAATGAGCAGAGAGAGGATGGTAGATTAGGAAAAACATGAAACTTTAGTGTAAGGTCTTATACATTTCACCTTATTTTGTGCTGTTTTTTGATTTTCAATTAGATTTTTCCCCCTTTGCTTTCAGCTTTCATTATTGCTATGCATGTATAAACAGTTAACTTTACATCATGCCTACACTCTTAAACATAAAGGTTCTAAATATGTGTGTGTGTGTATATATATATATACAGTATATATATATATATATATATATATATATAAATGGTTCTATTTAGATCTGTTCACTGAAAGGTTCTTTGGGAAACCCAAAATGGTCTTATTTGTCATCTCTGCAAATGTTCCCTTTAGAAACTTTGTTTTTAAGAGCGTAACACCACATACCTTGGAATTGATTGAGTTTACAATTTACACCCATTATATGAAGAATTATCATTTATTTTTTATTTGATAATCTTGCTAAATCATTTTCCCGTCATGTGTCTCTCTGGGCAGGTTTGGCTTGGGTGCTCACACGGTGGATCTGGTCTATCAGGGTTCGCTTCTATCTACCCTGGAGGAGGTTCTGCTGGTGCTGCTAGGCCCCCTGACCTTGAATGCAGCTACGCTACTGCTGCTCCTGATCAGATGGGGCTGTCAGCTAGCGTTTGGCTCACCGCCCTCCTTCCTGTCAAAGTTTATCATGGCTGCGGCAGTGTGGACAGTGCTGGACCCTCTGGCGGTCTTTGCTGTGGATGCCGTCCTGGGGGTAAGTCACTTAAAATAACGTGGACACTTCTGGACTGTATATAGAAGTTTCACATTATCTTAGCAAAGTCACTTCACAAATAAAACTGAATGTGAGAACAAGGATGAGATAGACAGACTGTAGAGAGAGAACATTATTCAGGATTTTATATTTTTGGTTGGGAATGATGAATGGCATTTACACATGCCAATACACTGTACATTCAGAAGTTTAGATATATTAAGAATCAAACTTAGAATTGTAAACCTCATTCATATTGAAATGGATCTTAGAATATATTGTGTTATTATGCATATATAGTATAATTATGAGGAACCAATGTAGATGTGGCATAACTAAAAAACATTGGCTGTTCCAAACACTAACCCCTTCATTTAAATTTATGAAAATATTATATACAGGTTTTTTTTTTTTTTAAGTTTTCCCTTTGTCTAAAGAAGTGCTCTTCAAATCTTGTATTTTCAGAAGACTGTACTTGCAGATAATATAATATAATATAATGTGTAAAGTGTGAGGCCTACTTAAAGATAGTACTTTTAAAAAGTGGACTTTGTAGTAGTCAAATTAAAAGTTTGACTTAAAAGCAGTTTACTTCATTATGTTTTAATAATCATTTCTCATGATTTAAAGAAGAACACCTATTTTAATGTATTGATAATTATACAATTAAAGAAACTTGCAAAGTAGCCTACTTGATTATGATTTTAACTTTAGTAACCATAACTTGTATTGTAACATCCGATCCACCCCCACCATCTTTGGCATCTACCAGGACTTACAGGACAGACTGTACAGAAATCGCGTAAAACTTTCCTGGTGAATGTGCAACAGAAATGTGGAGAGCAGCGAGGCCTGTTACAGAACATTGCCTGGATTTGCCAGAATTTGTGCCTAAGATGGACCAACTTGAAAAAGGGGAGAATTGTTCTCCCTTTACAAATTATGTGTTCAACCAATTGAACCCATAATTTGGGTTAATTAATAATAACCCACCTATTCACTATTCTATTCTGGTGTTCTTCATGTGGTGGTAAAAAATTAGCTGTTTTAATTATTATTATTATTATTATTATTATTATTATTATTATTATTATTATTATTATTACTATTATTATTATTTCAATGAAATAAATGTACTATATTTTAGCTCGATAATATGTTTTATTTAATATTTTGTATTTTCAGGGGATTTTATGGCACTAAATCATATTTATGCAGTAGTTATAATCCATGTATTTACTTTTTGAGCATAAACCACAAAATTTAATTTTCAACTTAAACTGTCATAAATCTTGAATGCTTTGGAGCACTGTCTTAAGTTTGGTCTCTTTGTAAAGTTGACACTTGACAGATTATTGCTGAAGTAAAAAATAAATAAATAAACAAATAGTTTAAAAAATTAAACTTTTTTAAGAATGTTACATTTATTGTTATGAAATAAAAATACTATTTTAACTTTTTATATAAAATATATATTTTCCAAAACTCGTTTTATGAGAAAATCAAGACCATAAATCTAAACAAGTTGTTTTACAAATTTGAGCTTGATATCTAAAAAAATTAGCTTTCAGTAAGATTTAGGTAGGGTGCAGTACCAAAAGTTTCCACTAAATCAAATTTGTTTCCCATTTATTTCCAGAGCACTTTTTTTTTACACTTTTTTTTCTGGACCATTTAACCTTTTCCGAATCATGTCCATGATTTTTTTTTTTTTTTTTTTTTTTTTTTTTGTCTGTTCACATAGCAAGTGCCAAGTTTCTTACCATTCTGATAAAGTTGAACAAAAAATGGTAACATTTGACAAATCAAAATGACCGAATAGCACCAGAGAGTAATATATTTACATTTTAAATGTGTGCGGCAGTTTTGAATTAGTAAAATATGTTTTGATTTTGTTTGGTCAGCGTCTATCCTACAGTGCAGAGGAACCGTTAGCAGATGCTGCCAAGCTTTACTGGCATTTCTTTCGAACGGAGCAGTCGGGTACAGCAGGCATCATCATTACACTTTTCCTGTATGGCGTCCACTGCATCCTCTCCTTCACCTTTCTTTATGTTTACATCCTCAGGTACAGTACTTTAAAAGCAATCAAACAAACACAAAAATAAAAAAGTTTGTCAAGTTGTTCTGGACTTGTCCCAGTGAATCAACTTGAATGTCTTATTTCATTTGTCACATGCCCTCATGCCACTGCAAATCATTTTGCTTAACTGTCAGCACTCACTTTTGCAGCAACCTTGGTTCTGCAAAATCATTTCCTCCAAAGGCATTTCAGAAAATTGTCCAATAATGAAATCAAATGTAGCTTACATTTACAAATCAAATGTAGAAATCAAAACTAGCTCTGAATCTCACTGCAGGATTTTAGTCATTTTGGTCTTGGAATATAATTTTCTCTAGGAGTGTAATCCTGGATGAGCCCCAATTTACATTAAAGTAATCCATAGCCAGAGACATATCATAGCAATACATTTAGAATGCAAAATAGGTGGTATAATAATAAGTTAAGTGGGAGAGACAAAAACGCCTGATAACACGAGTGCAAGAATTGGTCGCAAGAAGATGCTCTTCTCTGAACAGGGCATTCATTTTATAGGGGAACTCACCTGACCTTGACGAGGCGTTCTTTATTTGCCATTTTTAATTGTACAAGAGGGAGAGAGAAAACACAAGGCTTTTAGCAGTGCAACTGAGCAGAGGGATATATTATCATATACATCACACACATTTACATTTAACAGACAGCAACCAACATTGTCTTATAGATATAATCAACTTGACATTTATTGATCTAGTTAACAGCAGCATTTCATGTTTGTATATAGTGTGTGTGTGTGTGTGGGGTGGAGGAAATGATGATGTTGAGAGAAATGACGTGAAGATGAAAAAGCAATAAATTGACTATCTCCGGAAACTAAATTTCACAATAAGAACAAAAATGCAGTATTCTCTTTTCCGTTGTTCTTTGCTGTCAACTTGTGAGTTTGTGTGTGTGACCTTCCTGGTGGAAGTGTCAAAAGTGTCAAAACACTGCAGTCCACACTATTCAGAGTCTGAGATTATGGCAGTGTATTTTTGGACAGGGAACCCCTTAGGGACATCCAGCCAATGAAGTCCTGTCCACCAGCACATAAGAATCATAAACAGGCTCTATCAAGAGCTTTCTGCTCATTATCATCATCTGACAGCCAAGTGTTGATGTAATGCAATTTGATTTAATACTCTCATGAAATTAAAGAATGAATAATCAGAGAAATGACATGAAGATGAGCTCAAATCACCTTCACAGGGTTTGTTAATATGCATGACAGACACAATGAACATTGGGGTTTCCGATTATATTGCCAGGCAGCAAATTGTAGTGTTTTAGCTTTACTGCCTTCTTGAAATGTTCATGATTTATTTTCTTTCTTTTTTTCTTCTTTTTTTCATGAAAGGAAATGTTCATGAAATATTACAGAAACATGCATTAAGAAAATGAATAGGCTCAATTTTGAGTTCTTTTGGATTTTCATTGTTTGAATTGCTTCTATTGGGCAAGAGAAAGATGCACAAAATCATATTAACACAAATGGAAATCCTTTGATGTTAAGGCTAAATTTGGACCAAGAAGTCAAGAAATACACGTGTCAGATATAGATATGGCATCAACTGTTCATGGATCACTTTTCATGTTTGAATATTTAGGTCTTTAATCACACACTGTAGCTTTAAGGTCTGGAAATAAAACAAAGGACCCAAAAGTGTAACAACCTGATTTTCCACTAATCAGTGTAGAATGGTCTCAGAGAAAGAGCTTTCATCTTGTTTCTCAATGGCTGGGCTTATATCCCACACTGGATGGACGACATTAAGTGTCAGCCGTAGAGAAGGGTAATGTCTCATGCCAGTGCATGGCTCTAGGATGGCAGGGTTGGCGCATGTAACATGGGTTAAAGCTGAAGAGTGGCTGTGCTGTGTGAATGTAGGCCAGCAGTCTGATTGTGAATAGGCTTGCACGTTTTTATGGGTTATCTGCTTCTATTCACTGTGTGGAGAGAAGCACTGACACAGTGCCTGACCTATTTCTAAAATAACGCCTGAGGCTACACGTATAGATAGAATGAACTGTTATCCGTTTTTAATTACATTTTAGCAAGCCCTGATTCACTCCCTGCAAAGCCGGAAAGAGGTATGTTTTGCATTTTATCATTATATATGTTGGAAAATATATAAACACAATCAGACATTTGATGTGGGTCCATTAGTGAGCATGTTATTCTGAAATAAGAGGAGAATAGTGGCACAACTGAAGTGTCTGTTTTAAAGCAGTGAATGAATGGTTCTCCTGCTCAACATCTGGTTGGTTGAGAGGCTTTCAGGCTGACGATATCATTGGTTAAGAGGCAGACTGATACGAGAATGTGCTAGTTCTCCCGGGGTCTTTGTTTAATTCCCGATGAATTTCTTTGCGCTGAAATTTTGTCAGGAATATTTTATGGAAAGTTTCAAATGTTTAATGGTGGGATTTATCAATCCTGCTCCTTCCTTCCTGCAGAGTTTAGTATCTAAAACACTTGTTTGTCATTTTTAATAACACTAAAACCTTATTGTCTTATTCAGTGCTTTAAAGGTAAATCTTCATGAGCAGGACTGAGCACCACTGGTTCATGGGATGTCATGGTTTCCCATTTATAGCTTAATCTGACCTTGGAATAGTTCTTTAACTGTTAGCTAGATGAAACAACTGTACATTATCAAGATGCCAATGGACTGCTTCAGATTTATTCAAATGTCTTAATTTATCATTGATAGGTACACTTGAAATGTACTTACAACTGTTATTGCTGGGTGTGAGCAGGTCATATTGACTAGGCATAATAACCCTCATACAGATTCTGTGAACTGTGTCTTTCTTTGGATGTCCCTCTTTCTGGATTGTTGTTGCCTTTTGATGCAGTCATGTTGCTGTCTCAGGTCCAGGCTCACATTTTGAGCAGGTGGCTAAGAGCAGGACTGCAAGCTATGTCCAGCACATCCAGAAATGTTTGATGAATAGCAATGGACGTTTCTCACTTTAATTTGACTGGAGTCCAGATTTGGACCTAGAGTGGCAATGGAGTGTTGGAGGGACGTTCAGAAACAGGACCCTTCCAGAAACAGAAAGACTTAGAAGAGCACCGAAAATGCCATTATCCTTTCTGACTTTTTTTTGCTGCAAGCCAGTGAACATGCTTATAGAGTGATCATAGAGTTTACTAGAATAATCTTTCAGGGAACGACAAGGTTGGAGGTATCTCTGGTTCTGGAATTGAGGAGAAGGATCCATGACCATGGGCCTCCCATCACCATGCCAGGATCACAGTTAGCAAAACCTTCCACAGCAACCAAATATCGCTGCAAACTATTATTTCTGTTTTCCAGCTTACCTTAGGCATCTTAAGCCATTGTTTTGTATCTTTTTCAAATACTGAAAGCATCATCACTGTCTACAATAAATCCCTGGCATAATTTAAAATGGAAATATGATTGGATGAATATTAGTTCACATATGGTTACTAAGTATATAATATAATATGTGTACTTTGGTAATTGTTCATCATGCATGAATGGGTTACCTTCATTTATTCATGCATGCTTAAGTCCGATGTACTGTATATGCCTTAGCAAAGCAGTCATCACAGGCTTCTTTCCCATAGAATGATGGATCAATATATTCCACAATATGTTTCAGTTATACACTCACCTAAAGGATTATTAGGAACACCATACTAATACTGTGTTTGACCCCTTTCGCCTTCAGAACTGCCTTAATTCTAAGTGGCATTGATTTAGAAATGTTGGCCCATATTGATAGGATAGCATCTTGCAGTTGACGGAGATTTGTGGGATGCACATCCAGGGCACGAAGCTCCCGTTCCACCACATCCCAAAGATGCTCTATTGGGTTGAGATCTGGTGACTGTGGGGGCCATTTTAGTATAGTGAACTCATTGTCATGTTCAAGAAACCAATTTGAAATGATTCGAGCTTTGTGACATGGCGCATTATCCTGCTGGAAGTAGCCATCAGAGGATGGGTACATGGTGGTCATAAAGGGATGGACATGGTCAGAAACAATGCTCAGGAAGGCCGTGGCATTTAAACGATGCCCAATTGGCACTAAGGGGCCTAAAGTGTGCCAAGAAAACATCCCCCACACCATTACACCACCACCACCAGCCTGCACAGTGGTAACAAGGCATGATGGATCCATGTTCTCATTCTGTTTACGCCAAATTCTGACTCTACCATCTGAATGTCTCAACAGAAATCGAGACTCATCAGACCAGGCAACATTTTTCCAGTCTTCAACTGTCCAATTTTGGTGAGCTCGTGCAAATTGTAGCCTCTTTTTCCTATTTGTAGTGGAGATGAGTGGTACCCGGTGGGGTCTTCTGCTGTTGTAGCCCATCCACCTCTAGGTTGTGCGTGTTGTGGCTTCACAAATGCTTTGCTGCATACCTCGGTTGTAACGAGTGGTTATTTCAGTCAAAGTTGCTCTTCTATCAGCTTGAATCAGTCGGCCCATTCTCCTCTGACCTCTAGCATCAACAAGGCATTTTCGCCCACAGGACTGCCGCATAATGGATGTTTTTCCCTTTTCACACCATTCTTTGTAAACCCTAGAAATGGTTGTGCGTGAAAATCCCAGTAACTGAGCAGATTGTGAAATACTCAGACCGGCCCGTCTGGCACCAACAACCATGCCACGCTCAAAATTGCTTAAATCACCTTTCTTTCCCATTCTGACATTCAGTTTGGAGTTCAGGAGATTGTCTTGACCAGGACCACACCCCTAAATGCATTGAAGCCACTGCCATGTGATTGGTTGATTAGATAATTGCATTAATGAGAAATTGAACAGGTGTTCCTAATAATCCTTTAGGTGAGTGTATTTCAAATCATATTTTAGAGGTTTTTTTTTTTTTTTTTTTCTCTACTGTTTTTCATCTTTTATACTTTGCATGGTAAATGTTTCTGGAGTGCTCATTACCCTTTGAACAAGAATAATCTCTTTTCTGTAGCGGAGGGTCATAGGCGTTTTGAAGAGAAGCCAAGCTGTGTGTTTTTATGGCTGTTGATTCATGCGCTGAGTATGTGAGATGTCTGAGGAGATTCGATATCAATAACCACACTGTAGTAGTCATATGACTCAATTCTTTGTCACCAGACAGAGATTCAGATGTCTCTATGCTCAACTTCTTTGAAGAACATTAGGATCAATGTGTGATCTGAAGAGACAACCTTTCCACAAAAACACAAACAAACAAGCCTCCTACACTACTTGTAGAATCTAGCATACTCCCCAAGTCACTCATGGCACCTTCTCTTTGATTTTCTCTGTGACTTTGTTTACTTGAGTATAATATGGGGAGAAGAAAATAAAATTGTATATTTTAAAATATAAAAAAAATTGTTAACAAATGTGTCAAACCTTCTACCGTAGACTAGAGTCGCTTCTGTTCTGCCGGTTGACATTGACAGGTCAGGCCTGCTTCTCTGCCGAGCTGAAGCTCATCAGAATTTCACTGTGTTGGAAAGGTCAGATGAGCTGTTCGTCAGACCTTAACAGCCTTGACAGCAAAATGACCTGGATGTGACAAGGTGGAATAAAACCCGTTTGAACTCTGAACCTCTGTTCTGCAACTTTGCAACAAACCAAGAATTAGTTAATTGATTTATCAGTTAATCATTTGCATGTCATTCCAACCCCTTAATAGTTGCTATATTCCAAAAGCGTTTTGTGAGGAACAGATCGGAAATTAAGTTGATATTCACTGGGGGCTCTCAGATATCATTCACACTTGTGCTCAATTAAAAACAGCTGGATGTACATCATTAACAGTGAATGCCATTGGTTCTTTCATGTCACGTGACAGATTAGGATACAGCACAAGGTGTGTCTGTACATTTCTTTTTGTAACAACAACATGATTTTCATTTCATAATTAAATTGGTTTTAAAAGAAGTATTTTTTTTTTTTTTTTTACAAAAAAATTCAACTTATGCATTTCAAAAGCAACAATATACACTGCCATTTTAAAATTAAGCGTTAACTTTTTTTTTCTTTTTTTTTATACAGACTTCACAATGATGGGAGACTGTTAGATATCTACCAACGCCTCCACAGCACTGAGGGAGCATTCTTTATTCCACATGACATGGAGGTCTCCAACCAGGAGCTCAATTACATTGTAAAGAAGGCAGAGCAATGGAGAGGCTTCAATGGAGAGAGACGCAAGGTGAGTCTGTGGAAGTTCTGTTTATAGTGGTAACAACCAGCACTGAACACTGGGCTTCAAAGAGAATATCTTCTTGCAAAAAGGCGATCCAGCTGCCATGGGCTGCATTGCCACAACGCTTGACTGTTGCAAAGCTCTTCTCAAGTCTTAGGCGCTTAATTGGATTAATGGCTGTTTTAAAGAAGATGGGCAAAATGGTAGTTGATACTAATCCATCAGATTGCCTCTGCAAAAGATTTCTGTCTGTCTGATGGCTTGTAGATGCCCGCTAGCATTTATGAGTAAGAAAGCCTTTGTGATGGTTTTCAGAAATGGACTGTCACGTTGAACTGTTCACTGAGCTTTCTAATATGCATTATAATTAACATAAAATGGAATCAAAGGATATAACATTATTATTTCAAATCATTCTGTTTTCTTTAGTTACATTTATGAATGCCAAAAATTTGTCACAGAGGTTTTTAGCTAGTCTAATTAGTTGGGGCTAATTATCCAAAAAGGAATTCGGCTTGATTAATCCACGGAAATCAATTTCCAGCAATATTTCATTAAGAAAAAAGACCGCTCAATCAACAGAGGGACGCATGAGGACACACACACACACACACACACACACACACACACGTTCACAACTTGGGTGGCAACTCCTCTTTTAGTGTTCTTGATGAAGAAATGTTATTGGCTGTCAAACAAGTCATTAAAAAGGCATTCTGTAATTCCTAGCTCAAATCGTAGACCTTTGCGAATCACGTTATTTTTCCAGCCCTTTCCAATGACCCTGTTTATGTTTTAGATTCCAAAAGCACTGCTACAGCTGTGGCAATATTAGTAATGAAGGTGCTACAAATTGGATACAGTTGTTTAGATTGTAATTAAGAAAACAGCATCGTTTAACCAACACGCTTGCAAAATCTTTTTTAACTAGAGCGGTCTTCATCCCAGAACTGCAGTCATAACCTCGTCTCTCATATTGGCCCTAATTTGCCGTTATTGAACTGATAAAATGCTAACACATTAAACACATTTGCCAGCATGATGAAAATTTAGGGTTATTGCATTTCACAATTTTTACATTATTCAGGCTGACGATTTTTCATTTAAATAAGACGGGCTAGGCCATTATTTCATAATTATTGTGGCAATTTCTCTATGCAAAAAAGGGTCACTTTCCCAACTCAGCAAAGACATATCCCTATTAAACTAATTTGCCTACTTGCAAATTTTTGTCATTTTTCCCTCATTAACTATTTATCAACACAGTAGGAAAAAAAATATATGTTGGAGGGGAGGGAGCAGCCAGACAGAGCTGAAACTAATATTTTGCAACTCTAATGATTTTTTGCATCCTTAATTAGATAGAATATGCTTGATATGATTAGGTCAGGATGTAGTAGTTTTCATTAAAAATAGATTTCAGAAACTGTATTCCAAATGTTCCCTCACAATTAAATAATGAATCCAGCACATTCCTTATTATGGACCCAATTAATATCGCAGAAAGAGGCATGATTTTAATAACAAGAGGCCACAAGGCCTTCATTAGCAGAGAATGGGGGTGGAGAGAGCGTAGAAAACATTTACAGGTACAGATAGAGCCACAGGATGCTTGGAAACTTCAGAAAGTTTTAGCAGCTTGTTTGAATGCCTGTGGCAAATACATGTGCTGATCATTACGAATGAATATTACAATGTTGCAAAGATTGACATGCTTTGTCTTGGCCTCAACTCGGGGTTTCCAAAAGCCCTGGGGGGGAATTATATTTACTAAATACCATCATTACAATACATATCATTTATTATCATGTTTTTGAAAGATTTGTTTGTTTTATGTAATACAAGTATTTGGTTGACAAAGGCTGTGTCTTGCAGTGTGACATGCTGTACTTTATCTAAAAGTATTTGTCTAAGGCCTCTACAATTATTATACATGCAGATTTTATGAGCTCATATGAATTAAGATACTACATGGAATTTATGCACTTTTAAAAATGTATTTTTCAGACCACAGACCATGTAAGTGGTCACGGTCCACCTTTTTCTTTTTCTTTTTTTTTTTTTCTTGAATGTGCAAGGTTTCCGGTGTCATTTGTTTCCAGTTGTTTTATTTTCACAAAATAACTAATTTATTGTCATAATCACACTGGTTTGTAGTGCAAATAGTTTTACTGTTTACTGCACTTTGTTATTCTTCTAGCTATTTACCTATAGCGGCCAATGAAAGTCATGGGAAGTCTCTCACATTCAAAGAAAATAGCTTACTTCCGTGTTGCAAAATAAGGTGGGTTGAAATACTCTGTTTTTACGCCAAATCTCTGACCTAAAATAAACATACATATACATTTTAACCTAAAATCAGTGTCCATGCAATCTGTCATCTAGCATTTAGGTGTAAGATTATTAAAGCTAATAATTTGCTCATTAAAGTAACTTGATTCCCACCTGATATGAAGCACATTCTTCTTTATAGAATAAAGAAACTGTTCTGACAGTAAAACAGTCATGGGTAATTCATCATTAACACAAGTTTCTTCTTCCGAGCTCTACAACAATAAAACAATTCACAATAAATAATTCTGCTTGGTCTTATCATGATCAAATTCTGCACGTTTCATGGGGCGATCATAAAAACTAATCAGATTTTTTACTCTTTAATTAACTTCATATTATGGTTTATTTTCTTCCAGGCCATGTGATCAACATTATTACATTATTAACACATTGTCATACTAGCATTCAGCAGCAAAAAAAAAAAAAAAAAAAAAAAAAAGGATTTGCATTTCATGAACAAAACTATACATTTCTTTGGTGGTGATTACAACCGCATAGACTTTATGTTTTAACCACACTCCTATAGTGTGTATATCTTGCAAAGGGGCCTAAAGTCAAAGTGTGCGGATAATGAGCTCATTAATTATGTATAGGCACTGCTGCAGATGGACCTCATTAATTGCGTGCCGTCACCTTCTTGATTACTGTACCTGGAAGGGAGGTGCTAATGTCTGCCGTGCTTAAGCAGGTAACGCAAACTGTTTTGTCACCGGCTGTGTGACAGTGACAGAGGAGTCCGGCGTCGCTGTAATCTTCACCGTAATTCACCAGAACGTTACGCTAATGGCTGCTGATAGCCCTGGAGATGTTTTCGCTACTGAATCGCATCGAGATTTGCGCTCTGTCGTGCTATTTGTCTCCACATGTCTCAGTAATGTCTTTCCACGGGCTGAATTTAGGGAACACCCAAGGTGCTTTGCAAAACAACTGACAGGGGGCCCAACCTGTCGCAGGAAGGAGAACACACGCATTGAAGATCTAATGACGGCCAGACTGTCGCTCTCTTCCTGTGCACCCCCCACCACTCATCTCTCTGTCTCTCCGTCTGTAATTATTAAGACGGGAGTTACGTGGGACCTTTTCATTCTGTTGCTTTAGTCCAACTTTATGATGGCAAATTCATCATAGAACTCGCTCCAAGCTTCAAGTTGCCTTTGTTCACATGATGAAATATTGTCAACTATATGTTATATTTGAAAGTCAGAAAACCCTGATAATATAATTATTTTGGCATCTGCTTTTCTTCAAAGTACAGCGTCAAGAACATCTTTGGGTCAAGTTTCTTTCCAAATGCAAATGAAAGTATAACAAAGTATATGTTTCTGTAAAAAATAAAAAGATACCTATTTTTAGACCTTTTTTTTTTTTTTTTTTTTTTCATTGTAATATTGTGTTTATTACAATTAAGGCAAAAAATATTATAAAATATAAAACAGTAATATTATTTTTATTTTTATATTTAATAAACCAATACATTTATTCAGCAAGGATCTGAATATCATTATAGTGATAAAAATGACAGCAGAACTTTCTGTTTATCAAATATATTAAGATTAGATTAGATTAGATTAGATTCAACTTTATTGTCATTACACAAGTACAGGTACAAGGCAACGAAATGCAGTTTAGGTCTAACCAGAAGTGCAATAGCAGCAAGTGCAGGATATACAGTGGTTCATAAGTGCAGAACATGGATATGTACTGAATAAATATAGAGTTGAATACTATTATAAACAAAAATTTACAGATAGATTGTCCTATGAATATAATATACAGATAACTATTACTGTGAACAGAGTTTACAGCTAGATATGTACTGAATATAATAATATACAGATGGCTATTACTATAAACAGAATGTTTACAGATAGATATGTACTGAATATAATATACAGATGGCTGTTACTATAAACAGAATTTTACAGATAGATATGTACTATGAATATATATACAGATGGCTGTTACTATAAACAGAATGTGAGCATAATATACAGATGGCTAATACTATAAACAGAATTTAACAAATAGATATATGTATAAGTTAGGCTAATGAGCAGTATAACAATGGATTTAAAGTAGTGCAAATAAAGTTTGGACAGAAGCTATCCGAGTGAAAGTGCAGTGGAAAGTAATTGCATATTACAGTTAAGGTACGATATTGCAATGTATATATAAACAGTCGGTACTGTAAATTAAGGAGCTGCTTTTCAATAATAAGAATTGTTTAGGCACCAAATCAGCATATTTGATTGATTTCTGAAGGATCATGTGACTGGAGTAATGACTTCTCAGCTTTGACACCACAGGAATAAATTACATTTTAAAATATATTAAAAAACATTTATTTTAAATAGTAATAATATTTCCCAAAATTACTGTTTTGACTGTAATTTTATAACCATATAAACAAATAAATGCGGCCTTGGTAAGCATAAGAGACTTCTTTCTAAAACATTAAAACATTTTGAATCCCCCAACTTTTGAATAGTACCTTATATTTCAGTATTACATTTAAAAAATGTAATTATTTTTTAAAGCTTGGCATAACTAGAAATATGTATATTTGTAGCTGTAGGTTTAGATTTGTAGTTGTTTTTATCTTATTTTCATGCTTGTTTTGTCTTATTTTAATTATTTTAAGTCATCTTGAATGCTGAGGATTATTTTGATTGTCACAGTTAAAAAAAATCCTGTGTTTCCTTGAAATCAAAGCCATGTCCTTGGCATTGATAGTTACGTGCTTTGATAATTTAGAGAATTATTATTATTATTATTTTTATTTTTATTTTTTTTGTCCCACATACATTTGAGGTATTTCCCTGTATTCTAATTTTTGGTTCACACCTACAAAAGCTCACCTGCTGACTAGCCGCCCATGACCGGCAAGCTCCTGAGACTCTGTCAGACAACAATGGGCCTAAAAAAAAACAACTGGAAAAACACCCAAAACAGGAAGATAAACACAGGAACGAAGGGGGAAGATGCTCCGAATCTCTCCTGATATGGGAAGGGTCACAGGAAGGCACCTGCAGCCCTCCCCCTCCACTCCGCCAGCCTGTTTGCTTGCATTAGTTCTAAAAGCCGCTTCTTCAATTACAGGAGGCTATTAGTGGACAGTGCACAGAGGCTGCAGGGCCCCGGGCTACAGCGCCGCAGAACCGCACAACAGAGCTCAATACGACATGACTGCAGAGGGGACACGCCTGCCATGCAGAAAAGGTCAACGACTTTTGGTGGGCAGCAATGTGTGAAAGTGTTGCAGTCGCACAATGCTTAGAGAAGAGAGGGAGAATCTAGTCTGGATTTGTGAAGAGTGTGGAAGCCCTTCAGATTTTTCTTGGCTAATTTATTGCTTTTCTGGGTTTATAAAACTCATATCTCATCTGCAGTTTGGTTGCTGTTTTATGGTCATGAATAAGTCAGGATTTTATGATGGATGGGTAATCAGTAAAAACATTATCTTAGAGAGTGAGCAAGAGTTAGTTTGGTCACAGGCTCGGAAAACATGGCAGCACCGTGATTGTTTTTATACAGCGCTTGTTTTCCACATACCAGGCTGGACGTTGGTTTTATCAGAGATGGACGTTTCTTTTAAATTTATCCGAACATATTGCACACGGTCAGCTGTCAAAACAATTGCAGCTGGGAGCTTGAAATTGAGTCCACATGTTTAGATAGATCCTGTAATCTCCCTCTCTCTCCCTCTCTCCCTCTCTCTCTCTCTCTCTCTCTCTCTCTCTCTCTCTCTCTCTCTCTCTCTCTCTCTCTCTCTCTCTCTCTCTCTCTCTCTCTCTCTCTCTCTCTCTCTCTCTCTCTCGTTCATTCATCATAACGTAAAACAGAAGGAACAAATTGGATGGTCAGTAAGTCAGTGTACACTGTTTAAAGATGCAGCACAAAAGGGATTTGTGAGAATATCACATTTTTAATATAATTCTTTTTTTTTCTCTAAAAAGTTTAACTATTATTTACTCAATTTTTTGGGTGAAACATTTTTACACTCAAAAAAATTGAGTAAATTTTAAAGTTGTGAAATCAATGAAATATACTGTATGAATTGAGTAAATGCAAGTAAAAAAATGCAACTAAAAAAAAGTAACTGCATCTGGTACATTAACAAATAAAATTTGTACATTTACATTTACACATTTAAAAACCAATATTTACGAGTAAATACTATTAATATTAACTTTTTTTATTTCCCCTAAACCTTTGAAAAATAACATTCCATACAACCACCAGTATACATGACATTGCCCTTTATTGTCAATGAGTACAGCAATACAGCATATTTTACACGGTTTTAACATGTATACAATATTGCCTACATTTAAACTCATTTAACAAACATTTTAGAAGTACAAATGAAACATTTAAACATTCAGGTAGCCTAATTCAAGTGTAATCAACCAGTCTGTTATCCAATTTCCACCGGATCAGCGCTGGTTCTCGTGCCGGAGACGGTCTCGCGCTCTGCGGGTGAAATTCAAACTTCATACCGCCGTCCTGCGTTTCACTCATAGCCGAAAGATACTGCGAGCGACTGACTCCATAACCTGCCAATAAACAAACAGTGCACAGTTCTGGGGACATTTTATCATCCAAATTAATTATATTAATTATCATTAGGAATAAAGTCGTGTGTTTTATGCAAGGCGTTTCAATCACGCGAAAAGACATATACGCGACTCTCGTTTAGGTGTCACATTACACCTCTGTATGTTGTTTTGCATTAAATAAAATGATTTAAAGCACAGTAATGATTTTATAGATAAAATAAAACATACAAAAACCTGAATTTCACAGTGGAAATGCACCAATTCTGCGACGCTGAGAAGAGAGAACTGTTCTGGACTGGAGAGAATTCAAACAGCCCGCGCTCACTCAACCGTTGTGAGTTGTCGTCAGGTCAGAGGTTGGGGGAGGGGTGCATTGTTTTAATTGAGTAAACTTACTACATTTTAAGAGTGTGTTAAATATATTAATAATATTGATTTGAATTAAGTGATATTTTTGTTTCTTGAAACAGATCAGTTTGATTCTCCATTCTCAAATATTTTGATAGAAATTTCACAAATATATTAAATATATTATAAATAAATAATTGGTTAGTCAAATACTAAATTCTTTTAGTGAAGAAAACTTAAATATAACTGTAAATTTTAGATAAAATGAACTGTTGGATTTTTAGTCAATTGTTTTGGTATGTTTAACTCAAACAATCAAGTAAACAATATTCAGAGATTTTATTAAGTTAATAAAGTTAAATATTACTGTAATATTTACTAAGCCACAGAATTATTTTTTAGAGTGTATCGCTAAAACACAATAGTCACAAATAGAAGTGGACAAAAATGTATATTTCAGAGTTCTTAAATATGCTCACAAATCAAGATTTTGTTCCAAAGAATCAAAATATGTAATTTGACTAAAATTCGTAACAAGCTAAGAATCAGTTTAAGCTGAAACCCATTCATTTGTAAGAATATTTGCCTATAACGCTGTAGGTGACAAGAATTTTTGTGCTGGAACAAGCTGAAACCAAGAGTAAAGAAGAGACACTGATGTCTTTTACCATATTGTTGTTGCCTCTGGTATTAGAGGTTCTGCTTTGTGTTGTCTCTAAAATCACCCTGTCGTAAAATCAAATTAGTTAGGTATGTATAAATTAGTTAGGAGAATGTTCCGCACACTCTTCATAACTAAGTTTTGGTGTATTGGTGGCTAATTTGTATAAATTCGTATAAACTCCAAAGTAATAAAACATGGCTATATTCACGTTTATCTTTTCTGGAAAAAAATTAATACGCTTTTAGCGCATCTCACTGGACATTTCACTTTGAAACTGTCATGAAACGTGCACGATGCAACGTATTTTGCATTTTGCAAAAATGTTGCCACAGGTATGTTTTTCTAATGAGCCTGGGCTGTGTAGAATAGTTGTTTTCTCATGAGATCGGGTTCTCACTTTTGTTTGTTGAAGATCCAATCTGTAAATTGGAAAAACCCAATTCCTTTGGGAAAACCCAAATGTATCGGCCTGTGCTTTTAACTAGTATCTGTACTGATGCTCAAGTCTCTGTATGAGCAGATTGGTGTATGCAAAACCGTCTTAGTACGAATGTAAATATCCTTGATTCTCTCCCCTCCAAACAAACCTCGAAAAAGTTACACTTCCAGGCATCAGTGCTTCATGCAAGTCACCATCTCCTTTCCAGAGTTGTTTATGGATTAAATGGGCTTTTTAAGCATTTATAAAAGCAGATTAGTAACAGTGAATTATGCAGATGCATGGGGCAGATTATCCTGAGCTCAGATACTATCTCCTCTTTATCTGTCTCTGCTTGGAGTCTGAAGTTAAATATTCATGCCCGTTTAGTTTATAATTCTCTCTACCAGCCCAGTTTCAGTCAAGCACACATCACAGTAGATTGGCGTTACATTAGCATGGGTTCACTGAGGTAAATGAGTTGTGCTGTCAGAAGAGCGTTCACTGTCCACTGCAAACAAGCGATAAATAAACAATACAAATGATCTTGAGATGACTCATTTTGTCCGTTCTGATGTTCAGCAGTTGCTTGTCATGTCTGTGGAAGCGGTAGGGCAGATATAGAGCCGTTCCACAGGCAAATCACGCCCGGGCACCACAGATTTATGCTGCCCTAATTACACAAACAACATTCCTTGCCATGTATGCGGTGATAATGCGCATCTGTCTCTGTTCTACATGCAGGAAATATCTGGGTAATCCAGGAGTCTCTGTTTTAAATGCATTGGCAATTTCTGCATAAAACAAACATGTAGCCAGAGATAACCATTCAGAAAAATGACATGGAGTCAATATCACCTCAGTATAAAATGCACCAGTTGGTGTAAGGAAGTACCATATAGGGGAAGGATGCATTTATTTTGATGGTCTCCTTTAGTTGTTCTGTTGACTATAAATAATGTTGCACCTGCATGTCAACTAACTCTTAGTACTGTTATGGGGTTACTGAATAAGGGGTTAAGGGTTAGTAAAATAAGTTGACATGCACTTACAGTTACCAGTAGAATGTCTGTTGGGGACCATAAAAAATGGCAGATATTAAGCAGACAACCTACTAATACAATGAGAGTTAGTTGATATGCAGGTGCAACATTACTATTACGTATATCTAAAGGGGACCATCAAAATAAAGTGTTACACGTAAGCAATGAGGTTGTTAATCAGTGTGCTTTTGTTAAAGCATGTCCTCATTATTTCAATGTATATATAAAAAAAAAAAAACACATTTTGTTTACTAGGCAAATTCCTGGTGAAAAACTACATTACCCATGATTCTGCATAAAACCACCAACCAGAGAATTGCAACTAGCAAATCATACCAAAACAACACTTAAGTGACTCACTCCAATGAAGCTCTGCAAAGGGCCTAATAGTCAGTCTCCCTACATTCTCACAAATCTTTGTGAATAATATTAATTATTAAATTAATAAACAATTATTCAAATATAACAATCAATATTCAATATAACAATTAATATTCAATATAACAATCAATATTCAATATAATATTAATAATCAAAATCTTTAAATCAATAGTTTTGTATTTCTCCATGGTTTTTATTTGATTATGCCATTCACAGTGCTTCTTGGGATTGTTTCCCATTTCTCTTGACTTTATCTGCCACTGTTCAGTTCTGAGTGCCATTTCTCTTGACTTCAACCGCTAATATTTATTTATTTATTTATTTATTGCACTGAGCTCTGCAATGCATTGTGGTATTGCTTTCTCTCTGAGTGATACTTGAACTTTTTGAAATTCCCACAAAGTTGGGAGCATGAAATTGTCCAAAATGTCTTGGTATGCTGAAGCATTAAGAGTTCCTTTCACTGGAACTAAGGGGCCAAGCCCAACCCCTGAAAAAAAAAAAAAACACTATAATCCACCCACCACCAAACTTTACACATGGCACAATGCAGTCAGGCAATTACCGTTCTCCTGAAAAACCACCAAACCCAGACTCGTCCATCGGATTGCCAGACAGAGAAGCATGATTCGTCACTCCAGAGAACACTTCTCCACTGCTCTAGAAGTCCAGTGGCGGCGTGCTTTACACCCCTGCATCCGACGCTTTGCATTGCACTTGGTGATGTAAGGCTTGGATGCAGCTGCTCGGCCATGGAAACCCATTCCATGAAGCTCTCTACGCACTGTTCTTGAGCTAATCTGAAGGCCAAACGAAGTTTGGAGGTCTCTAGCTATTGACTCTGCGACTGAAAGTCGGCGACTTCTGCGCGCCCCAGCATGCACTGACCCCGCTCTGTGATTTTACGTGGCCTACCACTTCATGGCTGAGTCGCTGTTGTTCCCAATTGCTTCCACTCTGTTATAATACCACTAACAGTTGACCGTGGAATATTTAGTAGTGAGGAAATTTCACGAATGGACTTATTGCACAGGTGGCAACCTATCACGGTACCACGCTTGAGTTCACTGAGCTCCGGAGAGCGACCCATTCTTTCACAAATGTTTGTAGAGGCAGTCTGCATGCCTAAGTGCTTAATTGTATACAACTGTGGCCATAGAAGTGATTGGAACATCTGAATTCAATGATTTGGAGGGGTGTCCCAATACTTTTGGCAATATAGTGTATAAGTTGCGACTTAATGACCATAGGAAAATGTGAGTCCCATGGCCAAACCATAAGAACCACACATTTTTGTATAGTTGTGTATTCTTGTAGAGCAGCTTAACCATGTATATCAGGATCATGTTCCCTGAATGCCCTCACTGGCCCCACATTCACCCTAAAGTTCAAACCCCAGCTACAGCTCTGCCTTACTTTCTCCCATGATCCTCTGCTGTAGCCTGCCCATCACATCATACTGTACCAGGCCTGCCATGTGCAACTGCCACATAAATAACCCAGGCTGTCCGCCACACACACACGCACGCACAGGCTCATTCAAATCCACCTGTCAACTTGATGAAGCACTCGCCCGCAGGGAAGCATTGTTTACATTTTCACTCCACTCTTCGCAAAAGTGAGATTCTAATTATTTTCCCACTGTAAATTAAAGCCAAGTGGGACAGAACTGAGAAGCTGCAGATTCCAGTGGTGGAACGGCACTATATTTAAACCGCTCTCAGGGAGACGGGTGGGTAGAGCACGAGAGGAAGGTCAGCACTGTTTTGTCTTGATAACACAAGAGGAAAACAGCAGAGGTGCTCGTGGTGAAGGAATCTTAAAATCTGTGTCGGGGAAGCTACTTTGAACCTGTGTGTTTGCCAAGCTACAAGCTGATTTTAATTTAAAGAAATTCAACTACAGTCAAGCTAAATGTTTAAAGAATCTGTGAGCTACACTTGAATCTAGCTACTAATGAAAATTATCTTCAGTAAACACATATCTTACTATATACATATTCATGAGCATTGTATATAAAGTAACAATGAGATTCGGAGGGTGACAGCTTTACATTTGAACAGAAAAAGTGGTTACACTTTATTTTACAGTATGTGTAGGCCTACTTACATTGTCCTTACAGTGTATTTACCCAAAAAGGTAACTACATGGGTTAAGGTTAGGTTTAGGGATAGGTTCAGGGTTAGTACCTAGTTATAACCCAGTTATTGTAATTGCTATAATAAGTGCAGTATGCACATGGACTGTAAAATAAAGCGCTACCGAACAAGTTATACAAAATACAGCTAAAAAAGAATTAAAAAAATAGTTTTAGTTTGTAGTTAGTTACTCCCCCACCACCTTATTTACTGTCTGTGGTCATTAAAGTTGTGCCTGGAAATGTTAAACTGACTGAAATATATAGGGATAGTTTATCCGAAAATGACAATTCTGTCATCATTTGCACATCCCAAGTTGTTCCAAATCTGTATGAATTTCTTTCTTCTGCTGAACATAAAATAAGACATTTTGAAGAATTTCGGTTGGTGTTGGGCCCTATTGACTTCCATAGATTTTCAGTACATAGCAACTCTACATGCCACACTAGCACTTCTGAATTTGACATTAGCATGTTGCTGAGCTAACAGTGGTATATTCTAATGAGCTTAAAAAATACAGAGTACACCGTAATATTGGGTAAAATATTACATTTTAATTGGATCAGGCTGTTTATTGATTTGGTTTTCCCTTTTTTTTTCTTTTTTTCTTTTACTGAGCTTGTCACAATGAATTTTAAACACTAGGGCAGAACTTTATTTCCCCCACACACACACACAAAATAAATAAATAAATAAATAAATGTATAAATAAATATCTGCAATAAATGAGAAAAATGCCCAATTGCACAAAAACTACTGAAATATGTAGAAGATTAAAAAAAAAATATAATAATCCTTTGCATATTAACATGATTGTAAGCAGTGGGTTTCATCTGTTTGACTTTATTTTGTTGTTAGACTGTTTGTTCACCCTTTAGACATGTAGTTTGTACAGTATAATTAGTTGCATTTTGTTTTACACAAGAATAAATGGGTCCATTTGAAATCACTGAATAAATTTGGCTCTTTATGTCAGTATTTATAAAGCAGCTCTCATCTGACTCTGAATCGGCACTGCAGTTATTACTCCATTAAACAGCAGCTTTTGTACACACTGGCTAGCATATTAGGGTTGTCGCGAGGATGCACCCGCACTTAAATAATGCACTTATTAAATTTCGAATATCCATTTTTACAAATATGGAGATGTGTAATCTCATTTGCTTGGGCACAGGCACAGGCTCATTTGGAGAGGAATGGAGCTCCAGCCTGTATTTTCACTTCCCGGACCCCAGCCTGTCTGTCCGTTTGCCGTAACGCCTGCAAAATCTGAATTTATGTTGCGGCTGGGAGACATGGTTTGATGTTTATAGTCCTCAAAGAAGCAATGGCTGTCTCTCCAGATTCAAATAAAGAGACTGATATGGACTCTATCAGATTTCTGAATACAGACGTCCACAATAAATCGAAGCTTGATTGGTTAGAATTAGGTTAGCTCACTTGAATGCTATCTGCTTAACCCACAGATGGGTTCCCTGAGAACAGCCAGGCATTGAGTGTGAGTCAAGCACTTACCGCCAGCGTGAAGACAGCGCTGGAGAAAAGCGCCCGCCAAGTATTTTAAGAAAAGGTTCAAAGGAATAACCATGATGCAGTGCGTGAAACGCTCAGAATACAGACTTTGTGATTTCTGACAGAGGAATTACACATGCAGATTAACCCCACTCGGTGCAAACAACCAAGACGAGATGTTGCTAAAGCGACAAAGAGGAGCACTTGAAATGTCACGTAATATGAAGCGCCAAACAACAGAGCCTTCAGTATCTGTCCAGACCACACATGAATCGTTCAGAGAACAAAATCTGAGTGTTTGCAATTTGCTCGCTGATGTCTTTCCGATGACGTTTGATGTGTCCTGTGACAATGCTCACTGCAGACCTTCTCTCCAGGCACTCTGTATTTAAGAAGTGTCTAATTACGTGCGGTAATGACTCTCAATTTCCGACCTGTGTTTAGCCAACAGTCTTAAGTAGTTTGAAAATCAAGACGTGGGTACACAGCGAAATTAAAGTTCTCCTTCGCTCTGACCCTGCCTGACAAGGCCTATGTTTTTCCAGAGGAGTCGTAATTACTGAGCAAATTAAAGGGTCACCTTGAGTTTATAAACTCGTCTGTGGCCTGAAAAACTTCCTGCTAAAAGAGGGAAAAGAGAAACGGAGAGAAAGTGAGTCATGTGGTAATCTGAAATCAGGCCTGTCTGAGCCTGTTGACTTCTTCCAAACACCCCTCAAATTGTTTGTGGTCTCAGAGGATGAAGTCCTGTTTTCTTCTCAGCATTTGTCTTATTGGTCATCCAGACCTGCTGGTGGGACTGAGTGTTCATTTTGCTTTTAAGAGCCAAAAATGTCCACTATAGAGTGTTGTAATGATGATGTATTTTTGTAGGATAACCTTGAAGTTAGCATCACCCTGATTCCCTTACAGAGCCCCGCATATGGCACGCGAGAAAAAAAGAATAAATTATATTTTGGCCACAAATTAACAATCCGTTCCCACGAATTACTGATATGTCAGCATTTTTTACTAATTTGTTCCCTCGTTTCAAATTGTGCACAAGATATAATTTGTTTCCTCCTTTTACTAAAACGTGGCCACGTTGGAATAATTTGTTCCCTTGTTTTAGTTAAATCAAAGTGAGGGTACGGATTAGTTCGAGTGGCCACAATTTAAGAGAAAAAATTTATGAAAACAAGAAAAATAATTCTTAATTCGTGGCCACGATATATACATACATACATACATACATACATACATACATACATACATACATACATACATACAGTATGTATACATACATTGTATGTACACTATATATGTCTGCATGTCATGTGTGGGGCTTTGTATTCCCTAAACAAAAACCCAACAGCATTTTTCTATTGGCTTTTGTATTGTTGCACAAATAATCTCTGTGACCAACAAAAGTTTATGATATTTACACGTTGTTCATCATGATATTCTTAAAAAAAATGAACAAAACTTTTATACACTTAAATACAATAATTCATTACATTTTATATAGCGCTTTTCTCTGCACTCAAATCGCTTTATGTAGAAGGGGGGAATCTCCTCAACCACCACCAATGTGCAGCATCCACCTGGCCAGAACGCCCACCACACACCAGCTTACTGGTGGAGAGCAGACAGAGTGATAGAGCCAATCAGTATATGGGGATGATTAGGAGGCCATGATGGAAAGAGCCCAATGGGCAAAATTTGTTTTGTATTTTTTTAATGACCACAGAGAATCAAGAACTCGGTTTAACATCTCATCTGAAGGACAGTGCTTTTTGACAGTAGTGTCCCTGTCACTACACTGGGCCGTTAGGACCCACACAGATCACAGGGTGAGCACCCCCTACTGGCGTCACTAACACCTCTTCCAGCAGCAACCTAGTTTTCCCGGGAGGTCTCCTGACCAGGCTCAACCCTGCTGAGCTTCAGTGGGCAACCAGTCTTGGGCTACAGTCTATGGCTGCTGGCAAATACAATTGCCAGAAGTAAAAAATCTAAATGTTGGTTTTGAACTTGCTTACACCATGGTCGCACGATTTTCACTTCAGACAACTCTTTCAGTCTTCATAAAAAAAAAAAAAAAAAAGCCTGAAAGTTTAAGTTAGTGTGCACAAATAGTGTGCAAGAATGTGATTATAAACATAATGAGGTTGTAAAGGCTGCCTTTTTTAAGGCAAGTAATAGCTTTTGACAAACATCACAAGGTTATATTACTGGTGTATTTTATGTTGTAAATTAAAATGTGAAAATATCTTGAGCCTGTGTTAACCACAGACCTTATATTAGGCATTAAAAAACAAACAAACAAAAAAAACATTTAAAGAACCCATTGACTTCTGGACGATGCAACTGGAAGTGCTAAAATGCTAACTCGTTTATAACTCGTAATACATCGTCCCTGCAGCACTTCATTATGACTTTTCTCTTTCTATAATTATATAATATATACAAATATATACAAATAATTTATTTCAGGGTTATACAAGACCCTCCATGGTTTTTTTTTTTTTTTTTTACTTTGATATATTCTGTAGTTCTGAATGATATTCATGTACCAAAGTATTTACATGACACTCCAAAGTACACCAAAACCATTGTAATATTTTTGTTAGACCTAAAAAGAATGGTGAGTCTTTGCACATAACGTGCTGTGACAGTGCATTCACACATATGTTTGAGAAATGATGAGTATATGTATAGTGTGCGTGTGTGTGTTTGAGGTCAGAGGGGGGTGTGTGTAGCAGTGCTGACACTAGTGTGAAGCTGGCCCAGTTGGGTGAGAGGCGCTGTGATCTTCACACACCAATGCGTCTGAGATCCATGACCTATATAGCATGTTACACGCTCTGCTTGTCTCCTGTGTTCCTCTAATAGAGCAGGGCAGTGCATTACAGGTACAACACACACAAGGGACCCGTGCACACAGATCAGAGCCATCCCTCATGACATAAGACCTGCTGAGACACTTAAGATCTGATTTAATCACAACATCTGATTTTTTTTCATTTTATGTTGTTATTTTGTATGTTTAGGTCTGTTTGTGTCTGTTGCTGTTTTCAGTTTCCTGTCTGCCTGAGTGGATTGCGGTTGTTGCTCTGTATAGCTTTGTTTTTAATCTCTATTCTCTATCTTTCCTTGCTGTTTATATTGCTTAATATAACTTGATCATCACAATATATCTGATATTATCTAATATTGTCTGTCACATTAATCTGACATTGCTAGCTTTAATCTAAATCGTTAGCACAACGCGCTAGCATTTCGCTAGCCTGTTAACCTGCCATCCGTGCTTGCATTTCTTTTTTACTCGCTCGCGCCTTTTACGAGTCCTTCAAACAACTGTGGTGAGTCGGATCAGTCAACAAACACAGTGAGCCATGTTATCTTCTCTTGTTATTGTCATTTGCACTGCCTGCCACATGTATAGCATAGAGTGCCTGACATCAAAGCAAATTTAAAATGCAGGCTAATGCTAATCGTAACTTGTGAGCCGTCCACTGCGCTCCGTCTCTTCACCCCATGGCTCTGTCTAGCTCTGCTCTCTCTCAGGCTCCACCTCGGCCCTCAGTCGCTCCCGCTCCACCTCAGTCCTACGCTACCCTGGTTCCACTTCATCGGTTACGGCTCCGTCGCGGCCTCCGAAGCCTACTGTGTCGTTCTGGTCCATCTGCTCTCTGTCTGGGCTCTGGGCTCCCTTTTCATTGACACCGTCTCCATGGCTTCGTCGAAGAGAATGGCTCATCCCTTCCTCATCACCCTGGCTGGACTCTGAGTGCGTTGTGTGATTGCTAACCACGCCGGAGGATGGAAAAGCTACTACTTTTGTGTGTGCTACTGTCATCATTACGACAGCAAACATCTTCTATTGCTACTTGGACAGTACATTTTTCAATTAATTTAATTAAATTGAGTATATTTAGGTTTATAACTGGTCTGATTCTCACCTTATTGATGAATAGGAATTGTAGTTTGCGAGTAAAGATGGAAATTCCTGCATCAACGTCAGCTGCCTCCGTAATAATCTTCTGATACATGCAGCACAATCAAGTAAAAATCGCTGATAAATGTATTAGGTAGTCTATTAGCAAAAGTGTTTTTCTTCCTGTTTCTTCAAAACAAAAAGTGTTGCATTGTAAATTAAGTAAGCGTGCTCCGTCCCAGAACGTGAAGTGCAATGTGAGTGCATGCCTGCGAGGGATTGGGGATAATCGCACCAGGGCATGGTACAGGGCAACCGTGCCTAGTGTGGGTACACACTTAGTTTAGGGTCCAATTCTGACTATTAACTAACTATTAACTATGACTTTTGCCTCAATAAACCCCCTATTACTGCTTATTAATAGTTAGTAAGGTAGTTGTTAAGTTTAGGTATTGGGTAGGATTAAGGGATGTAGAATATGGTTATGCAGAATAAGGCATTAATATGTGCTTTATAAGTATTAATAAGCAGCCAATATCCTAGTAATACGCATGCTAATAAGCAACCATTTACTAGTGATAATTTGACCCTAAACTATAAACTAAAGGGTTGCTATATGCTTAAAGCATTAATTTCTTTCAAAAGAAAAACTAAATTTTAAACCCAAACTTTTAAACTTTTGCAGCTTTTGCATTTTTATCCAATTATGTCTGAAAGTCAACATGAAATGGTACATTTTACTTCCATAATTTGATGCATTTCTGAAACAGGATAATCAGCAACAACAACCAAAAATGTAGTGGGACATGATTGTTTTGGGGTTTTTTTATCATCGGGAATTGATTGGATGGTGAAAAGTGGTCTTTATAGACCAAGGGTGTCGAAACTCGGTCCTCGGCCCAAATTTTGATCATTTTTTGTTGTTGTTTTCATTAGAATGAATTGTGCACAAAGCAACCAGGATCTACGATGAGGTTGTGGTTGATATAATTTCCGGTTTCATTCATGCTGCTGGAAATGCAAGGTCAACTTGAGCACTCTGTAGTTGTGTAGTAGGTCTTCGAAGTATTCCAAACATAAAGAAAATTTGCATACCGTGCAAAAATAGTACAAGTAGCATGCTTTTCCAAGCATGGCCTTTAACACCAGCATTAATGAGTGATACGGGCCAGTAGTTTCTTTGTTTTTCCTTTCCCTCGTTTAAGGATTAGGCTGAAGCAGGTTATTATCGACTGTTGTTGGTTAGTGTCGTGTCAGGGTCAGAGGCTGTGTGAGTCATTCAGAAACCTGACACGCTGCATTCCTGCATCTCTCAGCCAGAGCTCATCACCTCCCAAGCACAGCTGTAAATTACAGACCATTACTGTCAACTATCCAGGTTTGCATTCATCTCAGTGAGCACTGAACTGTGGCCGCAGGTAGGGCAGGTAATTGCGTCAGGGTAAGCATTCGTGCAAGCATGCAGTTGTACTCAGATACACCCTTGGTCTGAACACACACACAAACACGTGCAGCTACATGAATGTGAAGTCATAGTCTATCTTTTGCTTTCTTTGCGTTAGCATTGTCCAGTAAAATATCGATATACCAAATTTTGATACCACAGCAAAGTATATGCCAATCAACACACTTTAATTGGAAGTTAATTGTTAAAAAGTAAAATGCAAATAAACAAACTGAATAATTTGTATATTTTTTTCATGCAGTTAAATGGTAAAAAATAAAGAACATTGAAATAAATGAAGAGCAGTTTTTTGTTATTAATGACAGCGGAATAGGCTACATTTAAACTGCAAAGGCCTAACGCACCAATTATTTAGACCAAAACAAATATAAAATAAATCTCTGTCTCCATGTGGTTTTCATTCATTTACAGACGTGGCAAAAAAATATTGTCACCTTTTTTTTCTTCCAAATAATCCACAATTTAAAACTCTTGAAATGAAAACATATTTTGAAATCCTCATATGCATGTCTTAAGTGAGCAGGTGAAAAAATAATAAAAAAAAATAATAATTTTGGTAATTCCACAAAGAAATCCTAAAATGTCCTGTGCAATATTTTCGTCACCTTGGAGTAGTTTATAAATTACAAAAATAATGTTGGTTGGTAATGTTGGTTAAGTTGACAGTGCATTTAAGACATAACAAACTTTTCATTGAAGAAATAGTTCACCCAAGAAATGAAGACAAAAGACGATTATGGTATATATATATATATATATTTTTTTTTTTGGCCATACATTGTAAGTCAATAGGGTCCAGTGTTGTTTTGGGCCCTACTGATTCATGTACACAGCGCTTTCTGTAGAGCATGTGTTCAGTTTTAAAAGCTGTAACTCTAGCTGTAATACTTGGTACCACAATACTGTACATATATTTGAATCATGTGCGTATGTGTGGGGGTGTATGTGTCTCATTAGGTGGCAGTGTATGACTACATCTGGACAGAGGAGGAGCCTATGGTAGGATTGGCACCGCCTGTAGGCATGCCCATTACAGGATGCGAGACAAGCACCCATCTATCCATCTACACACTGCACTTGAACGGCCTGCGCCAACATTACAGACACTTCCTGAGACAACCTGATGGAGCCATTATAGAGGTGGGCATCTTCTATGGCATAATCCTAAAGTGAACTTTAAGGCGAGACACTACAGGTGAATAGGGTACAATTTTTAAATAATAGATATCACCATGAAACTTCCTCAGTTGATTACTTACGCAAGTATATAAAAAAAATGTATTACAAGTCGTAGAAATTTGTATGTTTAATTATGTAAATTAGGCATTATCTCATTAAATATGCACAATTTTGCATATATTTTCGGTAGATAGATCTGAACATATGATAAAGCCCGGTGCAAAATTATTTTTTCATTTTGTTTACACACAAGATGAATTATTTTTTTAGGGATTTCAGGATATATTCTTTCATTACCTAGGAAATCAAAATATACTGTCCATAGCCTTAAAAAATCGATTTTTGCCATATTGTTTTGATTAAAATGTCACAAATCAGGCCAGGAATGATTTATTAACAAATCCCTCTGAAAATATCTTCAGAATACTGCTAAGTGTATAACTGGAAAGTTTGGTGTACATAGGTGCTACATAGGCTGAGATGTTTGTACTGGAGAATGACAAAAAACTAATTTTGAGAAAACGGCAGTTAAAGATTTAAATAGCTCTAAATGAGATTTTGTCGTTAGCTTTAAATCCCCCTTTGGACATTCACGATTGGTTACTGATAGAAAGGAAATGCCCATATTTGGGTTATATAGCGTTGTGCAGGAGACTCAGAGCTTTACAACGATACCGGTCATGACAGACTTCAGTAAACAGACGGAACTCGGCATGTCGCGTTGAATGCTAACTTCTTGTTAAATTCGGGAGAAACTTACTGCCGCAAGTAAACAAAATGTGATAAAATAAACATCTTAATGTATATTGTTAACGGTTTCTTTATAGCAGCTTGAAAGAACACATATTGAAGGAGTAAACTAGCCCAAAATCTCAAAACTGACCACTGCATGAAAAATCTATGTTTTTGCCTGCCGTGTCTCGCCTTAAGAGTTAGTTCACCCCAAAATTTAAATTGTCATAATTTACTCACCCTCATATTGTTCCAACCCCGTAAGACTTTCGTTCATCTTCGAAAACACAAATGAAGATATTTTTAATAAAATCTGAGCTCTTTCTGTCCCTCCATTGACAGCAACGCAACTACCACTTTTCCGCTTCAAAAAGTTCATAATTTATATGTATTGAGCAGTTTAATCCAAATTTTCTGAAGAGACACAATCCTTTTATATGATGAACAGATTAAATTTAGGCTAATATTCTCATATAAACATTGATCAATGAACATTAACAGAAGCTCAACTGTACATGCTTGATGCGCGAGAACAAAACTCTTGCGGAAGCTCAAACGCGCTGTTTAACACGAGAATGAACCTCATTGGTTCTTGCACGTCAAGCAAGGATGCTTGAGCTTCCGTTTACCATAACTGATGTGTGAGTTGATGAATGTTTATATGTGAATAAATGCCTATATTAAATCCGTTATGGTATAAAGTGATTGTGTCTCTTAAAATAATGTGGACTAAACCACTCAATTCAAATGGATTAGTTTTACAAGCTCTTTATGAACTTTTTAAAGCAGGCAAAGTGGTAGTTGCGTAGCAGTCAATGGAGGGACAGAAAAAGTATCTTATTTAAGATAACTTCATTTGTGTTCCAAAGATGAACGAAAATCGTAAGAGCTTGGAAAGACAAGTGAGTAAATGACAAAATGTTTGTTTTTGGGTGAACTTACCCTTTAATAAGTGACTGTCTCAGAACGCTCTATATGTGTCCCACAGATGACATTGATTAACAGAACACAGGTGATACAGATAACGATGATTGACTAAACAGGTGATACAACTGAACTGATAATGACAGTAACCATGGAAACGAAGGAGTGGCGGGAAAAGAACAAAGGAAAACAAATCAAAACACAAACTGAAAGTCCAAACATACACTGACACCTGACAATATGCACAACACACAAATGGTGCTTCTCGCGTGGCGGTCACCCAAGAATTGATCAGTCACAACTGATCACAATTGAGCCTAACATTAGCATGTTGCTAATGCTAACAACACAAAACAGATTTTTTTTTTTTTTTTACATTTTTCATTGGACAGAAGAATTTTGCACACTTTTCAGCATTAAATGTACATATTTTTTCTAGACCATCCAGCATCTCACTGATTTACAATATGTTGTGATATTGCCTTACCTGTGAAGGATACATACAATTGTTCCTCAGGTTTTTGCCAAAACAATCCAAAATGGCAGCATACTGATGCTGTCTACACTGGAAACATTTTTTGGTGCTACTGCTACAAAATTTCACAAACAATTACAACTCAAAATTTGAATTAGAATAACTAAAATAGTATTTTCTTGTAAAATGTACACCAATAATGTTTATTTAATTTACAACAAGAAAAATCATTTTTACAGTGTTTCTTGTGAAAAAGGTCTTCTTGTCCAAGTGTGCCTAATGATGCCTAAAAATACTGCTGCTCACTAGGTTTTTGAACTGAGCTAAAGAATGGGGTATTGTCACGTTCACCACAGGCAACCAATGCATATCGTTCATGAATGTATCCCTCACACCTGGACTAGGTGCTAATTCTTTCTTCCTTTGGTTAATCTAGGAATCTATAGCAGGATATATTCGCTAACCTCCGCCCATGGCTTCACACGTTATTAAATGCAGTGGAACAGCAGGGCGCAGACTGCCGTCCAGATTGCTGTCTAATTAAATGTACCACTGATTCTGCTTGGTAACAACTGCAAGCACATGAATTAACTCCCATCCCCCCCGAGAACAACCTGGATCATCCTAACAAAATTAATATTTTAGAACTTCCGTGTCAAAAACAGCAGATTTATGCTGCATGCGCGTCAACGGGTCGCTTGCAGGCAGTGCGGTCGGTTAATGGCGTCCTGAGCTGTTTTGTGACTGATGAGAGCACCACTGTACACGCCACATATTTATCAGTCTGAGGGGTGGCCCTGGAGAGCTGCAAACACAAACACATCAGTGATGATACTAAACAACAAAACACTTGACAAGCTGTCAAAAATTCCTAAACTTTGTCCATGTTTGTAAGACCAAATTCTGTATACTAGCATTCAAAAATAGCAAATCATACAAACTCATATCTAGATATACAATAGGTTCTGTAAATGGCAGCTTTGTAAAATTCACTCTTGCAAAGATATAGTGATTTAGACGAAAAACCATCTGAAGGCCCAAAAAAAAAAATTTAATGGAAGCTGTGTTCCAAACCCATTTTACTGCTGTATGCATGTTTTAATTCATTTGTTTGTTTGTTTGTTCGTTCCTGCATTCATCCATGTTAAATGTTAGCATTCAGGCCGTCAATGTATCATATGAACAGTTTCCACACAAAAGCAGTTGATTCAGCACACTGAGGCATTTATTTATTTATTTATTTATTTAAAAATAAAGAATGTACGCTAAAAAATGCTGGGTTGTTTCAACCCAACTTTGGGTCAAATATGGACAAGCCCAATTTAAATTTTTAAATGACAATTTGAACCCAACATTTGGGTTTGTCCATGTTTGACCCAAAACAACCCAGCATTTTTTAGAGCGTATAAATGCATTATTATTATTATTAATAAAAATGATTGATTTTGCACAATAAGAGTGTGCATGATAAGAGTATTAAGAAAGTAATCTTTGATTTCATGTGGACTTCCGCACTGAGTGACTTTGATTATTTTAGGAGGGGGTTGTGTATAGTGTTTGTGGCTGGCTCAGCAGAGGGAAGTGTCAGGCCATATCTGGAGTGTGTGATGGGTGTGGCGGTGGGCAGGCTGACACACGAAAGACGCTGATAGCATCAGTGCCGTCCACCCCAGGGCACATGCGACAGCCACGCCAGCACCCAGACAGCACCAACCTACAACACTAACTCTAACTCGTTCTCAATGTATTTAATGTAATGTTGTCATCTAGAAGTAATCAAAGCTCTAGAACACAAAGTGACCTGAAGATTTACAATTACAGCTACGCCTGTAGTAGCTAATTTAGGTGTTGGACACTGGGATATGAGCAGGGGTTTAAGTACTTCAGGATACACTTTAGTATTATTTGGGGGGGAATATGTACTGTGTCCTCAAGTTTTATTGAAACTGAATATTTGAATATTTACCCAATTTCTTAAGTGTATAGTAAGCAGTCTAACAACCACAAAACAAATGTCTGCGGCTGAATTTAAATAAAGCAGCTTTTTCTATAACAGTGATATGACTGGAGCGTTCAAGGTCAGAATTGGTTAAGGGGGTGGGCCTTCATATGTTGCCATGATATTGATCATATATATATATATTTTTTTTTAACAGTGCATGACACAATAAAATGTCTCTTCCTATTTCCTATTATCAAGTATGTCAGTATAAGCATTACATGAATTATAAGCATTAAGATAATGTTACCTATACATGTCCTCCTGCTATATTAGTCTGAGACAACAGAACGTCTGTTTAAAAACGGAGATGAACTCATCATAATCAAGTTTCTCTGTCAGTTTGTGTTAAAGGAATCGCCCAGGTTCATTGCTAGACTTGGATTCCTGCAGCAGTACAACTGGGATATTTGAAATGATTTAAGCTACAGTATTAACTGATTGATATTGGCTATACCTATTTCAAATTCAACTTTTGCAAGTTTTACAACCTTGCATCGTAAAGATAACATTGTGGACGGGACTAACATAAACTTACAAATCATATTTAATGTTTTATTTGCACACGCGTAATGATATGCACGGGAGAGGAAAAACTATAGGAAACCATCTGCAATTGACCACTGAAACTTGCATTTAATCATTCTTTTTTTTTTTTTTTTTTACAAAGTTATAGAAGCTTCGTCACTGGATTGGAGTCATCTTCTCATTATTTCTTTACAAATTTTGTTTACAAATTTTTACTGCACCATTGAAGTTGATTAGATCCAAATACATTTCTGTGCACAAACCCATCATTACAGGGGATTTAGGTTTCAATGAAGATAAGCTTTGTCAGCATGCAACAGAAAAGTGTGCAGTTTAATCAGTTGCAATGTTGCGGCAACTTTATGATCCTCTTGTGATGTTTCTATTAAAGTTAGAGATCCTTTAAAAGCAAACATTACTTAAGCAGATGTTTTCCGCTCCTGAGTAACTACAAATTAGGCAGATAATAGCTCCGATTTTAATGCAGCACCAATAACTTCTTCAGTTCCGATTGGGCCAACATCCACCTCATATGTGGAAACAAGATGGCGTTGGACATAAACGCGTGTGAATTCATTAGGGCTCGTGCTAAAACGGCAGTAGGTTTATGTGCGTGAGCGAGTGTCTTTCCTCTCGGGCTAGTGTTTAAGTGTCTGCGGCCTAAGAAAGCGGCACTCTGGCCAACTGTGCTGCATCATCTCTTGTTCCCATATGCCGTCTGCAGCATATGTGAAGCCTGCCGCCACTTCTGTAAAACTTCCATTAAAAATGCACAACTACAGCTCCAACAGCTTGAGTATTACCTCTGCACAAATTATTAATGCTCGGCAAAACCGCTGATGAGCACCCAGCACGCATTAAACACACTCACTTTTGCCAGCCTGTTTTTGTCATGTGGCTTTTGAGGTTTTGAAGCATGCGGCACTGTTTGTGTTTCTGTGTGTCTTTTGTTTGTCCTTGAATGCAGCAGACTCTTTAAATAGACGCCGTGTGACAATCGTCTGGTATCGAAAGGTGCTAACGATTGAATGCTAGTGACTTTTGCCTAACAACACAGCTAGTTTTAGTGACACGGTGGTACTGGATACTATCTTCAGCATGTTAAAGAACTTGTCTTAATAGTGGAAACAGGAGCTAGTTGTTACTCATTTGAATATTTTCAGGGTCATTTTATTTTCAAGTGAATTTCTGAATTTGACACAAACCTTAAAGACTTGAATGCAGAAAACCTATTGGACAGCACTTTTTTTTTCTTTTTTTTTGCCCAGGAAAAAAATAGCCGAATTAACCCGTTATATACAGTAACATTATTATAGCAGGGCATCAACATTATTATAGCAGGGCATTATGAATTAATGAATTATATAAAATTACAACATTTAAAATTACTGCTGCAGTTTTTTTTAAAGGGTTAGTTCACCGAATAATAATAATTATCATCATTTACTAACCCTCATGTCATGGCCCATGAGACTTCCGCTCATCTTCGAAACATAAATGAAAATATTTTCACGAAATCTCAGTGATTTATGTCCCTCTATTGAAAGTCTATTCCACATAAACTTCGACTCTTCATAAAGTTCATAAAGAAATGTTAAAAGAACTCCAAAGCAGTTTAAACCTGTTTTTTATTATTATTATTTTATTATTTATTTTTATTTTTATGAGACATAGTTGTTTTATATGATGAACAGATTTAATTTAGTATTTTATTCACACATAAACATTGACCAATGCACATAGAGCACATCAGATATGGTAAACAAAAGGTAAAAGTAATAGTTTGACACGTGAGTACCAAAGAGGTTTGCTCTCACATGTTACGCAGGTATGTTTGAGCTTACGCAAGAACCAGTGAGGTTTCAAGCAAGTACAGTTGAGCTTCCACTTACCATATTTGATGAGCTCTTTATGTTGATCAATGTTTATATGTGAATAAATGGCTAAATTAAATATGTTCATCATATAAAGTGATTGTTTATCTTCAGAAGACTTTAAGAGATTAAACCGACTGAACCGAAAGTCGAAAGGGTTTTGGAATGACTTGGGGATAAGTACATAATGACAGAATTTTCATTTTGGGATGAACTACCCCTTAAAATACCCTAGTTCAAACGTTCAGTTAAAATCTAAAATATTTACAAAGCTTTACAGACTTTTGTTGTAATGTATGATACAGTGCAGTTTTATTGTATTTGCTTGATGATATTGGAGTTCCACAAAAGGTCATACTTTATGATTACTCACTATGACTAATTAGTACTACTGCTAGAGAGAACCATTTATGTAACTGAACTTTTGATTCAAAACCTGAAATTTAGCATTTATGACATCTAGTCCCAGTCACCCCTATGCCATTAATTATGTGTGTTATTAGTGTGTTATTGAACCAAGGCATGTCCAGAGACTTCTTCAACCTGGGGTGATCATTTGCTCCCAGTGCAGGCAATGAGGTAAGAATCGTGACATTTTATGTGTCATATCTTCCTTTGGATAATGGTGTATCAGATCCTCCATTAAAGTCCTTCTGTTGAGCTCGCATTTATGAGTCAGAGCTCAGGACAGCCGACTGAAGCCACATTGACCCAGATTAGCATTTGAATTTGAAATATTTAACCTTTAAAATAATCCTGCAGCTAGAATCATTGACAAACGACCTCAGTTCCTCCTCTCGTGTCTGCTTATAATCACTGTTCTTTATGTTTGACTATGTCTCATATGCCATGAGGTCAACTGCAAAAATAATAGTAAAAAAAACAAACAAAAAATCATACTAATTATATTTAACTTTTTGTTCTTGTTTAATGGGGCTAGATCATTCAAATGCATGCATGTCATTTTTCCATTGCAAACTTATTTATGTGAATTGAACAATATCTTGCAGTTGTGATGTGATAAAAGTCAGTTAAAAACATGTTGCTATGTTTTTAGTTTTTATTTGTGCAGTGCTGAACTGGACTCCACTGTGAAACTAAATCTTCGTCAATTTATTTAATATTTTTTTAATGTTACATACTGACGTTTTTTGCCCATTATTGTTTCCAACACTATGGCCATCATGTTCTTTGTTAACTAGCACAGTTTCAGGTTGCTTGAATGTTAAAGGTCTACATAACCAATAATTGTAATGCAAAAGAGTTAAATGCAATCCAACTACAATCCAACTTTTGACAGAATATCCACTTTAGTTCACAACACAGAAGTAAGAATTTCCTGTGAATGTGTGAGACTTCCGATTCATTAGCCACTATACAGTAGATACATTACTAGAAGAACAAAGTGCAATAAATGGTGAAACTCTCTGTGCTACAAATCAGTGTGTTTGTTTATGATAATAAGTTGTAATATGAAAACAAAAAAACAGTTTGCTAAATCAAGCAGCATAATGGACTGTTTTTGTACAGCTAAAATAACTGGAAGCAGATGACACTGGAATCCTTGCACTTTCAATGTGGATACATGTTAATTGTGGGAAAATAACTTAAATAGTTTTGAATAACCTTTGATTATTAAGTTTTCTTACATTGAGATGAAGTTCCAAAGCAAATCTGAATAATTAGTTTAAACATTTTGTATGGTGTGTTGTTACAGGTAATGGATGATTCTGAGAGTAAAGAGTTTCAGACATCAGAGGTGCATGAGGAACATGAGAGGATGAAGAGTGTGACACATTGCAGAGAGAGGAAGAGGAGAAAACCTGCCTGGCGTGAGTATCAACACCAAACCGAGACGCAAATGAATGTAGATTCAGATCAACAGTTATGTGATAATGGTGCTGGAAGTTATTTTTTTTTTTTTTTTTTTTTTATTGTTTGTGTTGTGTGTTAAAGGATCGCACAGGGTTGAGCCTCTTGGAGGAAGTGCCTGTGACTCAAGCAATGGAATTAAAGAGCCCAGCCCATAACCTGAAGTAGCCACACACAATAAAAAAAAGAAATTACTTTCTGAACACAATGATGCTTTACAGTACATTTGTATATACAGTATATATATATATATATATATATATATATATATATATATATATACGCCTATGTTTTCAAAAAATCATTTACTCAAGTTGTTCTAAACCTGAATGAATTTCTTTCTTCTGCTGAACACAAAAGAAGATATTTTGCAATATATTGGTAACCGAACAGTTGATAGGCCCCATTGACTTTCATAGTATGGAGAAAGAAAAAATACTATGGAAGTCAATGGGGCCCATCAACTGTTTGGTTACCGACATTCTTCAAAATATATTCTTTTGTGTTCAGCAGAAGAAAGAAATTCATACAGGTTTGGAATAAATTGACGGTGAGTAAATGATGACAGAATTTCTTTGGGTGAACTATCACTTAAAAAAACGAATGTAAAGACGAGAACCGACAATATATATTGTGGCTTTCATGTTTTCAGGTTTTTGTGTCAGATCTCTAAGGACAGAAGTAGAAAACTAATACCAGACGTGAAAGAAAAGTGCAATACATAAAAGCAAGGCAGTTCATCACCCAGAAAACAATGTAAAGTAAAAGTTCCACGAAGACATGAATGCGGGTCGTTTGGTCTTCACTGCTGCTTCAACACCATGAAAAATGACGATTCTAAAAGTCACTTATCAAGACACAGTGATAAAATATCAATATTGGGGCCACATTAAGCAGGATAATATTCTGTCTGCCTTGATTTGTATTGAGTATGTGTCTGCTGCCCGGTGCTTGACGTAATGAACTCGCCCACAAATCAGCCCTTAATGGGGCCCTACTTATATATACTGCTTAATTAAAGGTTGTGGGCTTATTAACATGTGTCAGCGGTGGCGGCTGTGCGAGATTGAATCTGTTCGTACGGAGCCAGGTTGTAAAGGTTTTATAGATAACCTATCATTATTAAAGCCCATTGCTTAATATCAGATCTTAATAACCTGTCATTTTCATTGATGATGATTTTCTTTATGGGCGGCCATTATGATCCAAAGTTGCGGCTGTTTAGGGAAAAGCTGTTTGGGACTCTCGGCACCTCAGCGCTTATGACTCTCGTGTGCTCATTGAACTTTCTGTCTTTTATGCGACGAGAGAGCATCAGTGAGTAGTGACCAGAGGGCTTTTAGCTCAGAACAGCCCAGCTGAGATGAGCCTTCATCTGTTTCTCTCTCTCTCTCTCTCTCTCTCTCTCTCTCTCTGTGTGTGTACAGTTCAAGCTTCTTCCCTGACCAGCATCAGAAACACATTGAGTCCATCAAACTAATTCATATCCATCATGCATTCTTGCATTACAACAGATAGTAGATGGTATGCAATATCTATATACTAAACTGATTTTTTTTTTATGTCTTTTGTAATTATTACAGATAGATTATTATAGAAAATGAAAATAAGAACACTTCCTTGAAATGTAAGTATAAAATAAAATGACGGTAATAGGTAGGTTAATCCGAAATCAGATTTTCCTAAAGGTAAATATATAAGTGTGCTCAAGGTTGTGTAGTTTAATCAAGGAACTGTAATATGATAAACTGATAAAAACAAAAACATTCAGGTCTGGGGGAATAATTGTCCACTGTATTCAGGTTGTATTACAGGAAGTTTATATAAACTACCATTCAAAAGTTGTGGGTCAACTTGATATTTTTGTTCAGAAAAGATGCATTCAATTTATCAAAAATAGTCAATACATTTTTTGGGGGGGGAGGACATTTGGACAATTGTGTATAATCTTGAGCATCAAATCAGCATATTAGAATGCTTTCTGAAGGATCATGTGATACTGAAGAATGGAATAATGGATAATAATTCACCACTACAGAAATAAATACACTTTCAAAATAGATTAAAGCAGAAAACATCTATTTTCAATTTAAATAATATTTACAATGTTTTGACTGTATTTTTGAACAAGTTCTGTGAGAGTGACATTCACTCCATATGACCAGCACTTCAAATATTTGATTGCTAATGACAAATACTGTTTCATATTGATTTAAAATTCAAACGGATCCCCAGCAGCAGTTATTTCTGCGAAAGATGCCGGTGGGTTCTCTGTTCTGTGTTTTTGCTGATTTCAGTGAAAAGAGAAGTCAAACCATGGTATAGGAATTACAACTTTTTGAAGTATATGTTCTTGCATACACAGTCCTGCTGGTACTTAAACATGAAAAGGAAACACTTTGTGTAATTCTATATTTAAGTATCCCTGCTGGTATTGAATATAGAGAGAAGGTGATGGGCGCAGTTTGTATGATAGAGGGCATTCTACGGGCTGTATTGTTGGGCTCTGACTCTGCTTAGTTCAATTAAACTACACAAAGGCTTTTCAAATATTCAGATTTGACTTTAGGGAACTATGCATTTTCTCTTTAAGATATGTAGCTGACGAACATTTTTAAAAATGTACTAAGATTTATACAATGTTAGGTGAGTGTGTGTAACTGGAATTAAGGTATTCTCATAAGAATGGATTTAAACATCATCAGATTTTGATCAATTACTTTACAACCCTGTTTTAGGTCCCAAAAACATGAGCCATGTGCAGGAGCCAAGATAAAAACAGTCAGTGACTCGAGGCCGTGTGTTTCACTGATTTTACGGCAGTTAAGGGCATTTTGTGTAAGAACATATGCAAGGCGTTTCGATGCTTTTAATAATACCATTAAAAAAATTGGTAACACTTTATTTTGATGGTCCCTTTTGAACATTCTGTTAACTATAAGTAACGTTGCACTTATGTGTCAACCAGGACCGGGGTGGGTAATCGGGAGATTAATTCCCAGTGGGCCGCTTCACTTTTGGGCCGGTTGAGGATTTTTTTTTTTTTCACATTTGTCACGTTAGCTACATTAGGCTACACACGTTCCGCATTCTGACACTGCAGTGCGCAGCCTCTGCATGGGTTGTACCATGTGAGGGAGTTCTCCCCTCCCCTCCTATAGAGTTGGTTGGGTCCATAAGCCCGTCTTTTCTAAAACGTTTTCTCAGGTAGGCTACCGCGGCACCGCCGGCGCCTACCGATAGCTGGGCCGGCCCTACCGTAACGGTACGTGTCAGGGAGGATGGATGGGAGGAAGAGGCCAGGAGGTATGGAAGCTTGTTTCCGCAACAGAATAAAACATTTTAAAAGATAATTGCGACTTTTTATCTCACAATTGCGAGTTTACATCGTCAGAATTGCAAGATATAAAGTCAGAATTGCGTGAAATAAAGTCGCAATTGCGTGTTATAAAGTCAGAATTGCGAGATATAAAGTCAGAATTGCGTGAAATAAAGTCGCAATTGCGTGAAATAAAGTCGCAATTGCATGTTATAAAGTCAGAATTGCAAGATATGAAGTCAGAATTGTGTGTAATAAAGTCGCAATTGCTTCTTATAAAGTCTAAGTGAATTATTACTTAACCTTTACATTATTTGTTGAACCATGGTATTAATACAAACTACACAATAGTAAGAGCTGAACTGTTGCTTCATTTATCCAATTTGGAAAAAGTGCTAATTTGGAATTCCACCATGGAAAAAGTGGGCCGGTCTTGGGCCTGAAACTCCCGGGCTGAAAAGTGGCCCCACTCCGGCCCTGGTGTCAACTAACTCTCATTAGAGTATTAGTAGACTGTCTGCTTAATATCTGCTAACTCTTTATTGTGATGGTCCTCCAACAGACATTCTACTGACTATAAGTAACTTTGCAACTACTGTACATGTCAACTTATTCTAAGCTTAACCCTACCAGTCACTAATACTTTACTAACACTCTAATGGGAGTTAGTAGACATGCTATATTACTCATATAGTCTACAGAATGTGTTAAAGGGACCATCAAAATAAAGTGAAACCTAAAAATATTGGTTTAAAAGTATTTGAGCATTGAGTATAAATTTGAGAGTAGAACTGATAAATTAAAATCAAATCTTTTTAAAGACAAAAAAAAAATCTGTCTTTATAGATATTGAATTGTGACCATTATTTGTCTTGCATTCATAGTACATGCTTTTCTCACTTGAAGAAACATGACATTAATGTTTGTCCAGTAAGGCGGGCGTGTCGTGCTCTCTGTGAGGTCTGCCGCACAAACAGGAAATGCTAAAATCGTGTGTCACATCACACTATGAACATCTGGATGTATCATGTGGATTTTGCTCGTTCATTTCCTGTTTTATTTATTTATTTCTGGAGTGGCAGCGGCAGATGTACTGTTCACTGAGAATAAAAAAATATTTGCAAAGAGAGGAAGAAAATAAATAAATATGCAAATCTTGTCACAACGTTGAACTTGTAGTGGCGAGGAACATTCTCTTGTATTTCATTAAGCAGAGGTCAATGCCTAATGTAGGCCACTCTCTTACAGCTACTTTCCTGCCATTAAAACAGAATTGCAGTGAAGCATAGTGAAGGCGGAGACCCACAATCTTACACACACACAGTAACACACATGGCTCAAGTAAGAGCAAATGCACCAGTGCATCAGAATAAACCTGATGGAGGTGCATCCATCCCTCGCAGGCTTTTCACCCAAAAAAAAAAAAAATTGTTTGCTCAATGTTTGTCCTACCGCGGTTTTACTTGTTCCTTCAAAACGCTCTCTCTCTGGCAGCAGCATGTCTTTGTGGCACTGATCATTAGGTAAAACCGTCTTCTCTTCAAATAATCCTGAGCGTGAATGCTAAAAATGTAATGAACTTCACGCTCCATTGTATCTGACATTGCTTAATTAATGGGTGCATTTATAGTACATAGGCTCTGGTAATTGATTTATATGCATGATTTGCACATACAGCTGTTGGTTCCTGTAGGAAAGTCATCACTCAAAGTGTGCACGCTTTACTGATGGACTAGAGGTGCTGCTAGCGCATCCTTTGAAGCACACATTTATTATCTTATCCTTTCATTAACCCTAATACCTCCAATAAAAACAAAAGGCACTAAAGAGACACAACTATCTTTCAAAACAATGCACATGATTTGTCTAGAATCAAGGGTCCATTGGAAATGGTCTAGAAAAATTGGATGAGAAAATAACTGACAGTACATAAACAAATATAATGTCATATGAGATTGAATAAAGTGTAAATGACTAATTTTCTTAGAGTAGCACTGTCCAATGACGCTGTCACCATCGGATAATAAAGCAAAGGGAGGCATCATCTCTTTAGCCTTAATGAGATCATTGTGTTCTCATCCTGTATCATGACATGATGTGTGGGAATGATGCGAAAATATTCATATGAGTTCATCTATAGGTCTGTAATGCAATATACCGTCTCCAATCGGCCTGAATAACAGTGAGGATTTGATGACTAATGATTAACAGTGGAAAAGTGGAAACTAACTGATTAACAACATGATTAACATTCACAATTTAAAATGAGTTTAAATGCTCAAATATAGTTTTTACATTTGACTAAAAAAAACAAGACTTTTCAGAAGTCAACTATATACGTCTGAACTCAAAATTTGAAATAAAGCCCTGATTTAATTAAAAAAGAAAAACATTCAAACCTGATCTAATTTTAAAAACAGCATTTCCAAAACTGCTTGCCAATGCGTACGTGTTGTCTAAATAAAGCATTGGTCAGTCATGTGATGCTATAATTATTGAAGGACTGGTATGTGTGTGTGTGTTTTCTTCTGAGATTTGGAGGTCGGTGGCCTCTAACCATTATTTGGAGCTCGGGCAGATCCTCTGCGGAGCTCCGATCAATCTTTTACCTGGGGAACGAGTGCTGCGTATTTCTATCACCATTCTATTGATTTTTCCATGTGCAGAACCCTTATGTGAGAGAGTGAGGTGTTTTCATGTGGACACCACAGAGGAAACACAGCCTGCAGCACACACACTCATTTATTTATGCTTGCAGACACCCGCCGGCGCAGACGCCTGCAAAATGCACACATCGGCATATTTAGACGATTTTCAGATCTCACATGTACAAGTCCACAAGACCTAACATATGAGCAAGCAGAGTTAAACACATGCTTTTTAATTCAAAAACATGCTGATTGCATTGAGAAATTCCTTCCTCTCACTTCACTTCCCACAGACTCACTTGTGCATAGAGGTACACCAGCGCTCTTGAGTGTTTGTTACTGCGATCAATATGAGAGTCATGATCCAATCTGGTCATGTATCCTCATGGCTTCTATCATGGCTGCCATCTCTGTACATGCCAACTTGATTCAGGACATTTAAATTGTTGGATCACCCAAAAATGAAAACCCTGTCGTAACTTATGTCGTTCCAAACCTGTGATTTTGTTTCTCAGCTGGAAAACACAAGGAGATGTTTAGCATTATGTTCACGCTGCTCTTTTCCACTGTAAAATCACATAGTGACTGTGGGGAAAGCTCTAAAATGGCCTTTAAACACCAGGAAACCCAATACATGTCTGGTAAAAGTAGACCATATGTCTTGTTTTTTTTTGTCATCATTCACTGAAAACCAGCCTCATCTCCCAAACTCAAATATCACGCACACACTCTTTGCATGTTGAAATGTACTGTGCCAAATTTGACATCAAGGACCAAAGGTGTCAAATCTGAAACATAAGGAAAAGTGGTATGGGCACATAGAAGCAGTGTCTGAAAAAGAATGATAATGAAATATAAATCCATAGATAATTTCGTCCTATTAGTTCACGTTTCATGGACATTGGTGTCAATGGATCTTGTTATCAAACCATATCTAGAAATGGAATATTGTCTGTCGGTTTCCATAAAATGACACAAGTCTGTTCATATTGAGCTGTTGTTTCAATTGATGGCAAGATCATTGTAATGAAATGAATAGAAAGTTGTCTTGTAATTGTGTACTGCAATTTGAATTGGTAATGATTTGATGATGTGTCATTTTGAAAAGATGATTTTAGTTCAGTGAACAAAATGTATCCAAGCAATTAGAAAACATGTTTTGAAAGTGTTTTGAAAAAATTGTGTGCACTTTGATCATCGGTTGTGAGTTTTGTTTCTAGAGTTTTGAAAAATGACGTCGAAGTGATATTAGTGCCAAAGTGATTGTAAAAAAAAAAAAAAAAAAAAAAAAAAAAATTATATATATATATATATATATATATATATAGAGTACTGTGCAAAAGTCTTAGGCATGTTAATATCCCCACCCCAAAAATGTCCCCAAAAATGGTTTTAAGTCAGTTATTTATATATTTTGCTGTAGTGTGTCAGTAGGAAATATCAGTTTACATTTCCAAACATTATTTTTGCCATTAATTGTAATAATCCAGTGAGATTTGTGTAGGCACAAGGAGTCTGACAATAGCCGGTATGATCTGATCTCACCATCATCGAGTCCGTCTGTGATTACATGAAGAAACAGAAAAAACTGAGACAGACTAAATCCAGAAGAACTGCAGGAACGTCTCCAAGATGCTTGAAGAAACCTTCCTGCAAAGCTACCTGAAAACTATGCGCAAGTGTACCTCGACAAAAGCCGTTTTAAACGCAAAGGGTCGTTACACCAAATATTGATTTGGATTTGTTAATAGAAGTTAAATCATAAATAAATCCAATTCATGATTGTATTTTTGAAAGCATTCTCACTTTACAGCATTTTAACACAAGTGGCAGTACTTTTCACAGTACTGTAGCTTTGCAGGAAGGTTTCTTCAAGCATCTTGGAGACGTTCCTGCAGTTCTTCTGGATTTAGTTTGTCTCAGTTTTTTCTGTTTCTTCATGTAATCACAGACGGACTCGATGATGGTGAGATCAGATCATCCTGGCTGCTGTCAGACTCCTTGTGCATACACAAATCTCACTGGATTATTACAATTAATGGCAAAAAGAATGTTTGGAAATGTAAACTGATATTTCCTACTGACACACTACAGCAAAAGATATAAATAACTGACTTAAAACCAGTTTTGGGGACATTTTTGGGGTGGGAATATTAACATGCCTAAGACTTTTGCACAGTACTGTATATATATATATATATATATATATATATATATATATATATATAGATACAACTTTACAGCATCCAGTCTGTTCCCCATAGATAGTCACTTCGTGGATAAAAAATAAGCCCCAGTTTACGGTTTCCTCCTTGGATAGAAATTAGTCATATTATGTAAAATAGGTTGTGAATGGCATTTCATGTAGTTGTTCAACCTCATCTTTGACTGTGAGAAAAAACCTTGTATATGCATATACATTATATATGTAACGTGTTAAAGCAAATGTTCAATGTTGTATCACATCTATTGCTGAACAATTTGCTTAATATATTTTTAATTCAACTGTTACTGTAGATCTTTAGAGGTATTTGGTATAATCCAACATTTTAGCACTGTAAAAATGTGTTGTTTAGTACACAGCAATAGATTGTGTGCAAGCAAAGAGACGTACAGTATAAAAGCACAGCAGAATCCATCAACAGCCAATAATCAGTCTCTCTCTCTCTCTCTCTGTGTGACCAGTGCTTGAGCTGCAGCTGCGATCAATACTGCATTACATAGAGCTGCCAGTGTATACAATACTCATCAAACTGATTATTTTTGATGCTAAACTGGCAGTTTCATTTGCTGTGGAACAAAAAGCCACTGCGGTAACCACTGTTCAATTAGCCAACCCAGACAGCAGGGTTGCAAATAAGACAAATGGCTATTTATTTGGCTGAAATAACATGTTGTTTTAAACAGGCATAAGGAATGAAATGTCATAGTTGCACCCTGCTTAAAATATGACTTGTTTCATTGAATATTGAAATTTCATGAATATATTTTCAAAGGCCTTGAAAAGTTTGCGGCCGACAATGACACAGTATGGAATTAGTTGCTTTGTAATGTGCATGTAATGCATGTGATGAGATTTTTTGCAGACACATGCTGTACCTTTCATGGTCAATGTGCACTATAAAAATCATTCAGCTTAATTTGCTTACATGATAATTGTTTTGTTTTTTTATTAAGTGAAAAATAGGATAACACAACTAAATCACTCTGATTTTCAAGCATCAGATGTTTAGGTAACAATTGCACAGTTTCACTTTTTTTCCGGACCCAAAGTATGCCAAACAAGTGTGAGATTTCCTAAACTTAAAGACCATCTTCTTCTTAATGTCTGCCAATAGTCCCAGGCTCATCAGATGAATCCAGCCACTCAAATGATTAAAAAGTAATTTTCTTAACTGTCCTCCCAGGACCTCTTTCTCCATTCTTCCTTTTTTTTAAGAAAACATTAAATTGCTTCAATCAAGCATGGCTGTCTCCTGCGCGTAGTGTAATTTGTAGCTCCGTTTGCATGCAGTGCGGTTATTTGTCATTGTTTTCCTGTAGCACATTTCCCAAATGCCACGATCAGCCTTTAATACTCTAAATTGCCGCTCTGTTACTAATGGTGATGTGGACAGATGTGGATTTGCACTATAGTACAGCATGTGTGTTTGCAGAGCTAAATTAATGACTAAAAACAGAGCAGAAGAAAGCATATGCCAAGTGCAACACAGTACGATGAACAAAATTAATTAGATAAACTGCGGCTCTCTCACTCGCAAAAACCTTCTGAATCACGGCTCAAGAAATACGGCCCCGTTCCCATGACATTGGCTTTCGATTACAGTAAAGGCGGAGAAAGACAAAATATATATCATGAATTTTGTCTGTATGTTTTCTGATTCACAGTACGCTAAGAATTATTCTCTTGTTGCAGGCTCACACAACACAATATCTGACAAAAATCTAATGAAAAGCCAGTGGAGTATATTTCTCCTGCACTATTACTCTCCCCCACCAAATGACCTTTCATGCTTTGTAGTCCAGGGTAGCGGGGTCGGCTCCTTATATAATCAATATTCTATTATGATAGTGTGTTAAGCGTGTGGAGGTTTACAACTTCACTGTAATAGCGTCCTTATATCATCTTGTGGCAGTCTGTATTGTTGTGTTGGTGCTGGGACTGAGGTGATAGAATCCGTCTTGACTGTTTGCTAAAGACGCCTTGCCACTAGCAAACGTGACCAGGAATTCTGTAGTAATGCAGGGCAACCTCCTTTGTATTAGTAGGTCAAGTGTACAAATGTATTTTTATACATTCATACAGACTTGACAATGTACAATGTCAACATAATGACTGCATTTAAACTCTTAATATTTGTGCCTGTGTGTACAAACCCATCTCGTTTATCAGTCGACGATGGAGAAACCATATTTTTTAGTCGAGGAAAGATAATACAAGTCGTTGCAGTCTTTGTATGGCTGAATTTAATTATCATCAAAGCTTGATAGATATGAACTTTTTTTTGCCAATGTTTAAAAATCTCACAGAACAAAATCAAAATCATTAGCAAAATAACCCATGCAGAATATGTTTAACTGCACATAGGCCTTGATTTTTGCAGATGTAGCTGTTTCAGAATGTTGCATGCTGGGTGATTTAACATTGCTAGCGAGGCAGAGAGCTCAGAAAAGGTTACAGCTACGCAGAGTCATTAAAGATTCATTTCATTATGCCTCTCCCTTTCTCCGATAATTAACTTCTGTGAGTATTTCACCCACGTAAACGTTGTTGGCTCTCTATCACCGCAGCGTTTGAATGTCATTTCCACAGTTAGGTTGAAAGAAATGTTTTATTTATAACACAGAGAGGGTTGACACTAAACTTTGACACCGACGACTAAAATATAGAGAGATTGCACATTGCTGTTATTATTCATAATCTGTGGCTTATTTTTTTTATTTTTTGCTGTGTTTTACAATTTTCTCCTTCGATCATCGCTCTCTAAGATAATTCTTGTTGTATTTGGTTACACTTTATTTTAAGGTGTCAGTTACAGTGTAATTATATATTAAAGTATTGAGTAATAATAAATACTGAGCAACTACATGTACTTACTATAGGGTTAGGGTAGGATTAGGGTTTGGTTGAAGGTTAGTTGCATGTAATTATGCATCATTTACTGTTATTACTATGGTAAGTACATGTAACATATGTAACAAGGACACTGTAAAATAAAGTGTTACCTTGTATTTTTTTGACTCAGTTGTCGGTTCTATTGTCAGTTAAGCAGATGCAGTAATTGAGAGAGCAGCGTGTTTTGCTTGTTTGTTGCGTCTGTAGGTGCGCAATCTCGCGGCAAACATCCGTCATGATGTAACATAGAGCAACCGGGATCTGTATTCCTCGGCACTGGCATCTCTCCAACACATCCTATAAATGAGGTAATCGTCCTTGACTATAAAATTTGCATTTTCAAGACTTAATTGCTATCATTACATTTTTTCGTAATTCTATTAATTTAACAGAATGGGGTGCTGGGTTTTATGGTTATAATTTGCATTAAAACAATGCGCTCCAAAAATAGAACCATCGCTGATATTGGATTGAGCAGGAGCATTGAAGGGGCGACGGGGACAGACGGGGCTTCCGGGATTGAAATGAATATGTTGAAGTGTGTTGGCGTACAATGGATGCGTGAGACACACACACACACACAAACATTTAATCCGTCTACTTTGAGGATGTTGGAGCATGCAGCTGTATAAAAGCTTATAAAAGCATCATGAAAATGGGCCAGGCCTTATCACATTGTGCAAACTAAGTCAAGCTTGTGTCTTAATGGAGGTGCTTGTGGTTTAATGCTGCAAATATGTGCGTGATGTCACGTCACTTTGTTCCTCTGCTCCTAAATAGACAGAATGAGAGGGACATGTCCATTCCTTCATCAAAATAACCTTTTAAGACCTTTATAGAGCTTTAGATAAAGAGAATGAAAAGAAGTGAGGCTCAATAACCTTGTAAGTGCCTTAGTGCATCCTTTCAGGACAAGAAGCATTCTGCTGTGGCCATCATCTCCACATTGCGTGCCAGAGTGAGCAAAATGTAAAACAATATATATATATATATATATATATATATATATTTACTCGTTTTCTATACCACTCTAATATTTTATAGAACAAAATTTTATAAGAACCAATACAATCTTTTCCTTATAATCTTAACAACACCAATACCTATCCAAAGTGTGCATGCTACATTATATGTATAAAAATGCTGGTATCTTGTAAATATTAGAGATGCACAGATATTAAATGTATCAGTCGATACTGACAGCCGATTAATCAGAATGATATTGGCCGATACCGATAGTTTGTTTTTTCTTATGGAAAGATAATCTCTCCCAAATAATGCTGCAAACTATACAGGGAAGTTTGGTACACTATAATATTGGTTGCAATTAAAAACAGTATATTAACCTGATATTTATTTTGAGATATAGTAATTACACCTAAATAAAACAAATTGTATACAACAAGTTGCAGATATAAGGTAGTTTTTAAAAGCACTTGTCTTCATGTTAAATTTATTCAAACATACATATATAATTAACGGTAAATAATCTCTTCTCTAGTTTTTATTTTATTGCTAAATAACAAATTGTGAACATTGGAGACCTTTCCTAAGGTAAATGCAATGGTAAGTGGCGTTCACAAGCTGTTTTATTGACACCTTTCCACGGTTGAAACACTGATTGAGTGATTACATGAGACATGATTGTACTGAGTTGTACTGTATCTTTAAACATACCTTCTGATATTCATGCATGTTTTTCTTGATATAATTTGTATTACCGTATTGTACCGATGGCCGGCTTTTATCTGCCGATACCAATTATTGGCCCAATACATCGGTGCATCTCGAGTAAATATAGTTAATTTAGCTCATCTTTTAAAGAACGTTAAATATAAAACAAAAACCTTTAGTAACACTTTACAATAAGGTTTCATTTGTTAACATTAGTTGACTACATTAGTTAACATGAACTAACAATTAACATATTTCTACAGCATTAATAATCTAAGAGGCCGTTTACTCGGAAAACTGTGACATCATGTGCATGTGTATTACGTGTTCAGTATATAGGAGTGTAGTGTTTCTTTACAAACTACTTCACGCCAACTACTGGCCTGGCGTTCATAACACATTTTTAATTGTTTTCACAGATCCATGTGAATGGTGATCTTTTAACAACGTTGTCGTCTGTACGTGAAAGACACATAGGAAAATCTTTTCCATTTTAATACATCGCTGTCGTGTACAATTACCCTTAATTTTAACCAAAATCTGTATCTGTTAACATGGGTTAATGCACTGTGAACTAACATGAACATGTTTTATTAACTGACATTAGCAAAAGTTAATAAATGCTCTAAAAGTACATTGCTTATTGTTATTTAATGTTAGTTAAAGCATTAACTATCGATAACAAATCTTTGTTGTAAAGAGTTACCAAAAAGTGTGCAAAATTGCTAAATGCTCATCTTAAACTAAGCCACTTGCATTGCAATAAGGGGGATAAATGCATATTATATGTGTTATGTTAATAGCTATTACTTTGTAGTAAAGGTGTTATATGCATCATTTAAACAACATGCAAATAAACAGAAGTTATGTCATACAAACTCTCAAGTCCGTGTTGAGGACATTGGAGTCTGTATGCAATGAATCAACATCTTTGTCTGTGTCCGTGGACTTCCTTTCGCACAGCTCCTTCTAGTAACCTGACAGTCGTAGACACACAGCAGGTTGTCCAGTCAAGAAGTGTTTTAGACTTGAGTGTGTCCGTGCAGGTAGAGCTGATGTGTCTGTGTACATGTATTTTAGTTCCTTAAGCAGGACCGATGGGCCGCACTGTTAGTGTGTCAGAGAGCATCAGGTCAGCTTGTGTGTGGAGGTGAATACGCGATCAGAACTCTTAAACACGCTAAGTGAGCTGTCAGCTAGCAGCAGCCCGAACCGTCCATCATAAAGCTCCCAACAGAGCTCAGGTTATGACAGACTCAAGACGGCATCATGTTCAGAGATAAGACTCCACACGCAGGTTCACTGGACTGTGGCCTGATTCACGCTGTGTTGTATTATTCAGACTTACACAAGCTTTAAGAAATGCCCTATGCTCAGTTTAACACATATTTTACCCTACAGGACTGTAACCACTACAGACACGGAGGGCATTACAATCATATGAGTTATTCACTGGCCAGAAACTTGAATTTTATGTTGCATCCTTGCTACTAAATGACATTATAGAGATGCAGTATAATAAACAGTTCTGAGCAGCAGTGAACTGTAATGCTGTCCTGGTAAAATAAAAAAATAAAAGTATCAACACTTGAGGAGTGTAATCTGCTAATCTGCATTCTTTATTATGGAGGTGATATTTGTTGTTTGTCCATTCAGTTTAATGTCATCATTAACCAAGTGTATTATGTGTTTATGTATGCAGATGAAAAAAAGAATAACATTATTTAACATATTTTACTTACATATACATTTACGTAGAAATAAATGTTAACATTAATGCCAATCATGACAATAGATGGTTAAAAACAAGGGTAACACTTTACAATAAGGTTCATTAGTTAACATTAGTTACCTACCTTAGTAATCTTGAACTAAGAATGAGCAATACTTCTACAGCATTTATTAATCTTAGTTAATATTAATTTCAACATTTACTAATACGTTATTAATATCAAAGGTTGCATTTGTTAACATTAGTTAATGAAACAATGAACAGCTGTATTTTTCTAACAAACATTAACATTAACAAAGATTTATAAATACTGTAACAAATGTATTGTTCATTGTTAGTTCATGTTAGTTAACTAATGTTAACAAATGAACCTTATTGTTAAGTGTTTCCAAAACAAGTTTTAAATAAATATTAAATGTATTCAAAATGATAAAAATATAGGCCTATGTTTGATCATTACCCAGCATGCCCTCCTACTAACATGTCCATGACAAGCTTTAAAACATTTCATTGCATTTCACTGATAACTTGCAGTTTTTTTTTGTTTTTGTTTTTTTTAAACAAACAAACAAAAAAAGTGTATTTTTTGTGCTCATCCATGTTCATTGCTTACAACCAGCATCAGGCATTAATGCAAAATATAGCTGTACAGATTATGTGAAAAAAAAAACAAAAAAAAAACATAATAATAATAATAACAATAATTTCTTGAAGATGTTGCCCTCAAGCACACAGTCTGATCTTGCCAGTAATCATCATGAGTGAGGATATCTGAGAGAGGACAGTGGCCAAGTCCAGGGATAAAGCTTCTGTACACAGGACAGTTTGTTACCATAACTGGCAAATGCAGTTTTGGCCGCAGCGTTGGGACTATCTCACCATCTGTTGCAAATGTCTTGGCTGAGGAATGATCATAGTTGGTCTATTTCAGTGAGGAAGGAAGTCCTGAGGCATTTATGCTTTTAAGAGGAAGTGCACATGGAGCGTGCAGAGTCTTCGGCTTGGTCAAATGGGCACAAGTCTCTCTCAAAAGAGTTGCTAAATGAACCCCAGACAGTCACCGTATAGACAGTAGAAGAGAATTTCTGTCACAGTGAGGGACAAAGGGTACAGGTAGCATGTCCTCAGGTGGTTTTCACCTGGGTGTTTAAGAGAAAAATATGGGATTGTCTTTTCTGTAACTTGAAAAAAATGAGGATACTTGTGCTGTAATAAAACTACACTTAAATAAAATTTGTTCAAGCTCAAATGCTTACATTTGATTAATTTTGATGTACACAATGGTAATATATATGTATAATAAACATATATATATATATATATTAATGTGTTATCTGAAAAATATTGTAAAATGAAATTATTAGTAGTAGTAGTTTTAACTCTTATTATTATAAATTTAAGACAGAATTTTGCAAATGACAGTTGTACTGCAAAGTAAATTATAATTTTAACAATTTAATTTGAAATTACAAGTTACAATACAGATGTCTTAAATACTTCACTTTCAAACGTTCAAACCTTCGAGCATATAACATTTCAAATCCTTGAGCTTTTATTTTTTTGCGGAATACTGGTGAAATGCTGTTAACGTCTGTGCACAATTTTCTTTGGAATTTATGCATTTATGTAAATAAATAGCAAGTGCCGACATCATGTGCCTAAATGCATGTCAAACAGCACATACAGAGATGGAGTTTGTGAGAAGCAGCATTTTAAACCAAGCTGTATCATGAGGAGTGTGAATTTGTAAATTGGACACGATGCTATCTATACACTTCTTTATTTTGCAACCTTTGATTTGATTATTGCACTTAATTATATATAACGGTTACCATTACATTTTGATTAATTGTGAACCCCTATTTATCTATTTTAATTTTGCATTCAATTTCTTTAATTATTAGTTTTTCCATCAACTCACAAACCTCATGCAGTACCCTCTCACATCCCCGTTTGGGAAACCCTGAATAAGTGAATACACAAAGATTAATAGGCTGAAATGTGGTATTAAGCAATCCCCCCCCCCAAAAAAAAAAAGTTTTCTCTGAAAGAGAAAACTGATTACAACGCCACTTGTGGCAAAGGTTAGATTGCAATATCAAGCCTGTGTTGTATAGAAACATTTGCGTTCATAAACTCTGAGTATGTTTTAATGTGGTGTCAGCTGTGATTAAGAGAGAACCTCTCAGAGAACAGGCTTCATCGAAGACAAGTGACCATAACCAGACTGACAAGATGTTCACAGATCTGAAGTTAAAGCCTCCAGTGCCATTGTAAGGAAGCCTGATGCTTGGAGGACATTTCATTGGATTTCACGAACGTCTCTCAGATCCACAGGAAACATTCCCTCAGTGTGCGTCTCAAACGCATGGAGTTCTCCTCCCCCAGAGGGCCGTCTGCCTGGTGCTGTGGCATCTTTCAGCCTGAGTGACCATACAGACTGATCAAAGTGGCATAATTGGCTAATTCAGAGTCCAGCGGGGTGGAAATGACCCCTGAGTCCTAGAGGCTTTCCAGACACATTAGCACACACAAACAGCCATCCAAACACACCCTGCATCTGTACATTCATTCGCTCCAGGTTTCTGTGTACACACACATGTGCAGTGTTCCCACAGGTGCAGCAGTATAATGGCAGGTTTCAGTGAGTGATAATGCGTTCAGGGACTGCGTGTTAACACATTATTTGCATTAGGCCAGCGCGGGTCCCCAGCTGGGCGCAGTGAGAGAGTTGTACCTGTGCGTTTGGCATAATCCCAGATTTACCCTGGCAGGTGAGACTGGTTAATACAGGCGTGCGTGTGTGTGTGTGCGTGCACGCTCAGGCAGTGTAGAACTGAATCTATGCATTTAGTTTTTCTTTGCACTGGCAGATTGGTTCATTCATTTATAAAATATGTAAGGCTGTATATTCATATAGCATATTTCATAGTTTTAAATAATAAGATTGTATGTTCATTTACTGTTTATGTGTTCCAGGCCTCTGAACACACTCAGATTATTATTTTATTTTTTCAAAATAGATATCTGGTATCACTAGGCTGTGTATGGATGTGGAAAATAATATTAACCAATAATAAAGTGTGCTCTTCACAATCAAATCAAATCCTGAGGGACAAAATCAAATACTGCCGTATATGGTTTCCTACTTAATAGTTAAGTTAAACGCATTTCAAATGCTGTTTCACATTGTCCTTTGCATCAATAAATGAAGCAACGCATAGATTTAAAAATAGACTCTCCATTATATGATTGAAACATTAAATGATATGTCTTTGGGTGTATTTTTGTGTACATAGAAAGACATTTTTGTACTGTTGTCTGTAGGTTCCCTCCTGGTTCCCTAGAGATATCATTCTAATCCCGTGTGTCCCATATTCGTAGCGTTCACTACTACAAATTATGACAAAAAATGTCTTGCATGAATACACATTCACAAATTGAGCCTGTGCAGCCAAACCTTAGTCCGTGTTAAATGCCAATATTAGCCATCATGTTTAAGTTTGTTGTCAATTTGTGACAGTAATACGTGTTGTGTGTTATTTATGGAAACACTCCACTTTGGCATAAACACATGCGACTATCATTCCTACAGTAATGCACTTAAAAATGAGTAATGTGCAGATTACCGCACAACACACACGCATCAGGAAGAGCCAAGCGGCAAAACAGATGAATCATACCTTCATTACTTGTTAAAATTCATAAAATGTTCTTAAAACTTGTTCCACACACTGAAGATGTTAAACGTGCGGCCTAGCTGATAAAACGTATGAAGAAGTTGTCTTGTCACAGTAAGTCTCCATGTGTATTAATTCATGATATTCTGCTGTAAATAATATGAAGCATGTCTAATTACATGGCTTAGGTCAAAGAAATAGACACACAGACACACACTGACTCAGTTGTCTAGGGTATTCACGTGTTGTCCAATTAAAAAAGGTAGAAGAAAAAACAGGAATTACGACGTTGACTTCCTCTGAGTGTGTGTGTGTGTGTGTGTGTGTGTGGGCCCCGCATTGCCCTCAGCCACTCAGTAAGGACTCCCGATAAGGAGAATTAGTCAAAACTTGGGAGCTGCCAGTGTGTGCCAATTAAACTTTAATCTGGGGCTGAAACAGGCACAAATAAATTAAAGCCTTGTGCGAGGCAATGTGCTCTCCCCTGATAATACCGGATTGAAGCGTCTGCCGGCTGCTCCGTGCTTAGCGCTGTCACCATCTTCAATACGGGGGAAAAAAAAAACCCATGGCAAGCCAGTCGGAGAGCAGAGCAAAGCAACTCGTAAAGTTTGCCATGTGCACACACTCGCACAAACCCCAGACCTGCAGCGTGTTTCGCCGTGTGTTTGGCTGGCTGTTGACCTGTGCATGCTGTAGGCTAGCTTTACCACACTGTGAATGCTGGACCTCGTTTTGCAATGTTAATCGTCTCTGAATGCTACAGTTCCTTCTTTCGGGCAGTGGAAAGCATTTTTTTATACGACAGTGAGAATTATAGCATTATTAAAACAAGAATAATAATAACAACCCCTGCCCTATCCTAGAAATTGAGAATTTTGATTGGTGACATGGCCAGACTCAATTAAACCACCACAACAATGGTAACTGTATTAACAGTAAAAAAAGAAAAGAAAAAAGTCCTACATCATGCAGGTATACATAGTCTAAAATGTCATGTTTTGCCATAAATATGTCACAACAAACACATAGAATACACTAATTTCAAAAGTTTGTGGTCGGAAATGAGTCTCTTATGCTCACTAAGGCTGCGTTTATTTGATTAAAAAGTAATAGTATTGCAAAGTATTTTTTTACTGTTTTCTATTTTACTATATTTTAAAATTGTATTTATTTCTGTGATGGCAAAGCTGCATTTTCAGTTGTCTTCAGTGTCACATGATCTTTAATATTTTGTGGAAACCTTATACCTTTCTTTTTCAGGATTATTTGGTGAATAGAATGCAAATGAATAAAAACATCATTTATTTAAAATAGAAATCATTTGTAACTATTTAAATGTATTTAGTGTCACTTTTAATCATTTTAATGTAAGATGTATCTTACTGACCCCAAACTTTTTAATGGTAGTTTGTCTTTTAAAAAAATCTATCTCTATTTATTAGTTTAGTTGTACATATTTGAAACAGTTTGCACCACATGACTTAAACCAAAGCAAAAGTAGTTCCCGACATTCAATGTGGAAAATATGGAATGCCATCAGAAGATCAACATGATTTTTTGTATTTATTTTTTTGGTAACACTTTATTTTGATGGTCCCCTTTATACATTCTGTCAACTATAAGTAACTTTGCACCTACATGTCAACTAACTCTCATTAGAATATTAGTAGACTGTCTGCTTAATATCTGCTAACACTTTATATTGATGTGCCACAGCAGACATACTACTGACTAAAAGTAACTTTGCAACTACAGGGCAACTTAAACCTCTTATTACACTAACCCTAATCCTAACCCTATAAGTACTACTAATACTCTAACGAGAGTTAGTTGACATGTAGGTTCAGTGTTATGTATAGTCAACAGAATATCTAAAGGGTACCATCAAAATAAAGCCTTTTTTATTTATTGATAACAACACTGACTGCCATTTGGCGCACATCACAGTAGTAAGACCCACTGTTACAAGTTTTAACCATGAAGTAAACAATACCGTAAAATATATTTCTCAATGCAGACTGATAAAACGATGAGGTCGTTTTCAGAATGTAAATCAGAGGCCACAAGTCTTATGGGAAGCCGTTTTGTGCTGATATGGCCTGCTGAGATTGAAATATTTTCCATTAATATTTTTAAACAAATTAATTTTCTTATCTCACACTGCCTGCATGACCTGTAGTCTGGTGTTTAATTTCAAAGTAATTTACCTCCAATATGCGAATACCATTTATATATGATATTAATGTCATGGTGTGTACTGATCAGAGAAAGGCGTCATTTCAAAACAGAGGTCATGCAGTCTACCAGTCTCTAAACCACAACTAGTTCTACTACTACAACTTCTAATAAAACACAATAAATAAATAAATAGATAGATATATTGTAATCACACTTTGGAAAATATCGTACTTAACTAGATCACATAGTACAATTATCCGCATGTGTATAAAATAATATAATTAATTCTACGTCTGTGGCGCGAGGCCTGAGGCCGTGACAGTTCATGAATAAAACACATATCCCCGGAAAGCTAGCGATGCCTGTTTGTCTTTGGCCACTATCAAAGTGAACATGCAATATTGTGATAATCTATAGTTGATGAATTCAGGGCCGACTTGCCTTAGCTAAGTTCAGCTAATTTTCAGACATGGGTTGCCTCCGTAATTGAGTTTCCAATAACATTATGATTATTCCAACCCACATGATAATTGAATTCGAGCTTTGCGTTTTTCACTCTGTACTATTGCAATATTGTAGATGGGTTTCATGAAGGCGCCAAAATCTCCATGCAAATGTATTGTAATCACACATCCCGGGCTGCTTAACTTGATTTCTTATGTTATTGCACGCATTTAGCTCATAACAAATGATGTGCAGTTCTATGGTTATGAGAATGAAGTAAATTATTTTAACTTCTTATTTTTGAGAAGAATTCAGACACAGTCAAGGCAAGCGAGCCGGGCTTCAGCAAACTTTAAATGAATATTTTCCAGCGTTGTTCTCAGAGACCTTATATTATAGAGATGATGAAATGTAAAGAGTACATTAAGCTGTTTTAAATGAATTGTATTGATAATCGTCTTCAGTTTCTCTGTGCCCTTCGATCTTTCTCGTCGCACATATCTGTGCGTTTTACAGTTTGTTCGCGTCTCTGAGATGTTCTCTAATTCAGAGTGCTGGCCCCAATCCTCATCTGTTGCATTATGCAATGCATACAGAATGCGTTGCTGAGAATGCCAATATTATTTTCATCTGAGCACCAGACCCCCAACCGAGGGAGAGAGAGTGAGAGAGAGAGCACATACTACACAATATACAGGATTCTGGGATTCCATGGCTTCCTTCCCACCCCGATTGGAATTCTCCACCATCTTCTCTCTGCATTCGGCTGTTTGAATTTTTCAAGCCGCCAAAGAACAAAGCTGCCCAGGAACAGGCAGTCAGGCCCCAAATGGAGCAGATTGCCCTGCTCTGGAAGCAGACACAGGCAGAATATTTGAATGAGAAGTGAAGCTTTTGTCTGTCGTGGGTCGCTGGGAGACGATTCATGTGCGTCTGCCAGTGGGGTGAGGGTAGACAGACACTCTGCTGTCAAAAATTTCATATTGGCATGGACTCGCTTGCTGGACGTGACTTTAAAGGCAACTAGAGAGAACAGTCCCGTATGCAAGGACTGCACGGTCATGCTATCACATACTCACAGTCTACTATGACCCTGAATATATACAAGCCTACTCAAGGTCTTGCAGGGGTATTCAATAAAAGTTCCAAGAGGTTATATTTCCTACCCTGCAAAGGTCCTGACAATATTTTTTGGAATAGTTGTATATTTCTATCTGGGCAGCAGTAGTACTTTTTCAAAATAATCTACAAAATCTAAATTAAATCCTAAACAGTCAAAGTAGTCATCAAAGATGAGGATTTTGGATCCTGAGTGCCAAAGTAGTGGCGTTTGAGAATAAAATATATATATATATATATATATATATCATCAGTTGAGCCCAATTAAATATGGCAGAAGGCCATGTGACTTGTAAAATAAACTGTATGGGGGTTCAGGGTTAGTCTGGACCATTTTTATATTTGCTTAAAATAAGTATACAAACAAACAATGTATATAATCAAAATTAGTTTATTATGAGCGGAATACAAAGTTAACTAGTAATTTCAAAGTTTAAATGTTTTATCCTTGCCATCTACAAATAATTTTCCCAGTTATATCATTGTTTATTATGAAATGCTCCTACCATGCTGATTAATAGGCCTAATCCTAAATATAGATTAAAAAAATGTCTTGTCACAAACCTGGTTTAAACGGTTGAAGTCATATACTGCATGTTTGAGAGAATATATATATTTATTTTCTTTCTTTCTTTTTTATTTATTTATTTATTATTATTATTTTGCTGCTCACCATGTTAGTGCTACTGTTGTTAAAATAACCGCGTCATCTGCAGCTCTTGTAGCGCTTTACGTCTTTAGCGGGGGCGAGAAGAAACACGCATGGAGCCCTTTTGGCTCTAGATAAAAAATGTAGAGGATATAGCGCCAAATGATCATTACCATAAACGGCCCTGAGTGCTTATGGTGTGAACAGCTCTGTTGTTTTGACGTGCTGCTCACTTTAAACTGTAGAAATGGTGAATTAGTGCTACAGTTGTCATTTTGTCTTTCGGTCCGCAAAGGAGACCTGTGCTATTACATTTATCTATGCTAGTGGAAATGCTGTCTTATAGCCTATATCTATACACATGACCCATTTTTTTTATCATATATCAGTGTGCTATTATATATATTTTCATACCACAGTTTTTTGTGATCAGTGAATTTCCATTATACCTTTCCAGTCATTTTACTACTGATACCAGTTTTGCTAATGAACCATTTAGCATGGTTTCCAAGCAAGAGTCTTGGTTGGTCCTGCAGTACTCTGGTACTAGACCTGGTCAACTATCCCTCAATTAATACACCTGGTTTATATCATAAGCTCATTAATAAAGGTTCCAAGACTGGGTATGCCAGATAAGGAAGAAATTCAACCCAGTCTCACAAGAAAACACTATTTAAGGTGTAGTCACTACACTTTTCATTCCATTGACTTTCAATCATATTCATGCGAATGCAAGATACAGAAAACACAAACTTATGTGAATTTCGCTGTTCCAGATTTCAAGCTTGGTGGATTCTGCGTACTCAAATCACTTGAAGACGTGTGACAAATGGAATATTGATACATCACAAGATGACTGAAAAGTATGGAAAGTATCTGCAGGATTGCAGCTTTTCGGTTATGTGGAGTAGACTGCATTTTTATTTTATTTTTTTACATTACTTTTTTTTTTTTTACATTTTGGATGTATTATTGAATTATATATGAATTCACTGCTAATTTGCAAACTGTAAAATAGTTACAAATTGCCATGAGAGTTTGTTGGAGAAATCACTTTTACAGTGCTAGGTTGCTTCAGGACCAGGAATAAGAAGCGATGGGAAAACATTTACAGCAGAACATAACTAAAAAAGGTGAATTTATTAAAAAATAAATAAAACATTATCTATGACTCTTTCAAATAATCTTGATGTGCTAATCTGGCTGCTTTGTTAATAAAAAAAAAAAAAAAAAACATGCTAAAAAAATTACAGCACTATGGATTGTGAACCAGTTTTACAAAAGCAGAATATTTACTTTAGAGCCAGGCATAAGAGGAAAAATCTTTATTCGCAAAAACATTTTAAAATTCCCTGATATTTGGTTTTCCATGTTATAAGATAATATTTGTTGTAAACATTAATTGATGGTCTTGCAGCGGCATTAGATTAGGAGAAAGCAAGGTTGCCACAACTTTCAACAAAACATGACATAGGAATGAGAACTCAGCCTCATTTGCATACGCTGACATTTTGAAGAAAATATTTCAACGTTGGTGGAGATGTGTAATGAAATCCTGCCAGCAGCCCGTTATGGAATAATATTACCATAAAGGTAACCTATCCATATTCTCCAGTCTCGTTTTGTCCTCTCCTGCCATGTTCACTCTCTCTCTAGGATTATTTTTCTTCCGTTTCCTCTGATTTGTCTTGCCCGTGCTGAGCTAGGCTTCTCTATCTGACTCTTTGCAGGCTAATTGTGCTCCGCAGTGGAGAATTTGTTAGTGGTGACACCTTGCAACCCAGTGGGAATGCATCTCATTATCGGCCAACGTCCAAGAACATCAGACATTATTAGCTGTCATTAATCTGCAATATATATGGAGGCAGAATGAAAGAAGGAGGGGGCTGGGGCATGAAGGGCAACGCAGGAAACAAAAGAAGAGGAAGTACTGAGGGTCAGGAAAAGAAACCTCTTTCAGGTGAAAGGTTAATGTGTGTAAATCTCCTCTTTAAGATAACAATGGATGAAAAATATGGAAAATTGAAAAACCAAAGTAAAAATACTCTCTTATATTTAGACAGTGGACACATTAATGTAATACTAATGTAATAAAAAAAAATATATATATATATATATAAATTTAACCCATAGACCCAGAACTACATTCTGTAATTCTTCCTCCATCGAAGGATTGAAGCATCATATTCTACCTTTAAATACAAAGTACATTTTTGCAAGTTAGACTCTGCACAGCATCAGATGAAATATGGACTGTAGATCAGTGATAGACTTATTTTTAGTGCTATACAAAGAACAAAATATACTTAAAATATACAAAAATTCTTTAATGTACTAAACGCCTATGATATACTTGTCTGTCATAATATTGTAATGCCTTTTGATTTATCTTCATTTGAGCACTCTTTTGCCAAATATTGATAAATGTGAATACAGTAATCTTGACTCATTTTGATACAAAATATTATAGAGTTTTCTTTTCAATTGAAGATTTCTTTGACATCAAAATAACAACAAAATGTAAACATTTTCATGCATTCAAACTGGTTTTACCAGCTTTTTTGATGCTATTTTTGATGAACTGTTGACCTTTTTGAGCAGAATGCTGTCATTAAAAGGTTATCGAATAATACCTCACACTGTTATAAGTAAATATAAGATTGTGAATTCTAGGTTTTTAAACTTATTTCACGATTTAAAGCAATCTGAAGGAGGTTTTGTCGGATTGTATTTTTCTTTTTCTTTAAATATGTGTTTTTTTGTCTCAGAATCCAGTAGAAATAAACCGCCTTTGACAAGCTTAAAGTAGATTTGGTGAACGTGCAGCCGTGGCGTGTTTGCGTGTGTCGCGGACCTCTCACATTTACCGCTACCAACAGTGTATTTAATTTGATTCAGCATCTTTTGGCTGTTTTTCCTGTTCAGCCACGCCTGAAGACGGGTATATGCAAACGTGATGGGATTACAGCTTCTAAGCAGATTTTCATGGAGGAAGGGTTCAACATGGCCCACTTGCCTTGGCAAATAAAATACAGGCCGCTAAAACACAGAAGAACTTCTCCCCACCCCCCTCCTCAGTCTTTCTCTCTCTCTCTCTCTCTCTTTCTCTCTCTCTTGCTTTCATTAGAATAGTTTAGGTGAAAAGAAGCGTCCGTCTCCTGTGGATTTTCTCTGCTCTTTGAGCCAGGCCTGCTCTATGGCCCTAATGACTCAAAGTTCCCCTATAAAACGTCTACAGCGCAGCTCCCTGCAAATTGAGTTTCCTCTTTGAGCCAATTGAGTGTGGTTTATGTAAGCTGCGGGGAGCGCCTTTGAACCCTGCTTCCAACGCCGCCAGCTTGGGGTCACAGGAAAAGATGGAGGCCACTGTCGCAGACACCCAAATTCATGCCACATTGAGGAAAACGGCTCCTCGGAGGAATGGAAAAAAAAGCATGCGGATTCCCATTCAGAGTTTAAGGAGCATGGAGCAGGTGTTTGCTTCCTTTATTGGTAGTAAATGAGTTTGTAAATGAGATTTCATGACATTAAACTCTCAAATGTTTAGATTATGCCAACTTTAAAGCCACAGCTAGACAATCCTTTCCTCTTTTTGCTTGCTCTCTTAGAAACTATTGAATCTTTATGGAACTCTGTTCACGTTTCACGACGCCTTTACTGGACGTTTGATAAGCCCTTAAAAATAGTTTGGCTGTTAAAATGCGTGTAAAATACAAAACAGCACATTGCATTCATTGGTACCCTTCGATTCTGAATATGCAATTCATTAATGCAATGCATCTGGTCCATCTCATAATGCAAGTGGATGACTTCACCCAGTGCATTACATAGGCTTTTAAAACACAATCAGAATAAACAAACAGTTCAAAAAATGCCCTGTGAAAGTGAAACGTTGTTACCTCAAGGAGTTATTTCACAAAAGAGGCAGTGCAAATGTAAAATGTTGTGATGTGTTGTTTTCATTGTTCTAAACGGATGGCGTGTTCATTCTTTTAATTGTAGACTTTATGTAATATTTTGTCATTTTTGCAAAATGCAAATTACAAGAAGAGAAATATGTAATTCTATATTTTCCAGTCATTATTTAGAGATATAAAAATCACAAAACATTGATATAAAGTCCCTCATTTAAACTGGCCAAAATTAAATACAATGTTGCAATTACATGATAACATACGATTTTCCCCCTTTCTTTAAGTCCCGATGTGTGGGGGGACATGAGGGGGCCTCCAAAGCGGCTGGTGCCCCAGGGCCTTGTAGGACCGTAATCCGTCCTTGGGTGTAACCTAATGTAGTCAGGAAGCATTGGTCATAATAGTTAAAAATATATATATATTTTTAACTTGAATAAAGCAGTTTATTTAGATGTTGCCCCATGAAGCACCTTTTTTTTTTTTTTTTTTTTTTTTACAGCATAGATATGGAAAGGTTGTTAATGGAAAAACCAGCCCAGTACAATGCGATGCATATTTAATGCAGGGCAGCATTCCCACCTCTGCAGATCGGCTTTCTATAAGTATCACTCGAAAGGTTTCTGGGAGCCTTGTCTCATGCTCTTTTGTTTCTTGGGCCCTTTAAGGAAGGGTGTTAATGCCAGTGGAATACGTTTGATCACAGGGGCTGGCGGCGGCCCGCGGTGGGTGATACGGCATGGCATTGGGCTCAACAGGATTGTAGTGTTAAAGGCGTGAAAACACACACTCCTTCTCCTGTAATGAAAGCCGCTAAAGGTCTCAGCACAAATCCACCCACCCCAGCCCCGCAATTATGCACACGCACTGCCATAAATCTAATGTGCTTTCATGAACTGCAAGAGCACAGTACATAAAAAACGTGTTGCGGATTTGCATACAAACATACTTATTCCAAATCCCTCTCAGAAGTTGTAAATGATTGTCTCTTCCTGAAATACATTTCACCAAATTGTATTTAGGCATGTTTATGAATCCTATTATGCTGTGGGTTTGATCATATTTTGTGGACAGCAATGGCTTCCCCATCGCCTCTGAAAGGGGGGGAAACAGAGAGAGAGAGAGAGAGAGAGAGAGAGAGAGAGAGAGAGAGAGAGAGAGAGAGAGAGAGAGAGAGAGAGAGAGAGAGAGAGAGAGAGAGGGCCCGGAGCAATAGATTCTGTCATTTGTTTCAGACAGACTGTGATTTCTGTTCTGCGTTTGACGGCAGGTCCTCCGTTGCTCTCTGTGCTGGAGATGGATCCGCTGTGGTATCCTCCAGAAGGATAATTCAATAAAGCCTGTCACATGCTGTGATTGGACATAGTAATACTCCTGCTACTAACGCTAATGTTCATTTCGGCAGGTGAACGCCAGGGCCTAATCTGTTAGCGGCGCTCTTGTCAACTGTTTGAGTTACATCTTTTGTTAGACGTTTACAGGGCATCTACATAATCGCAAAAGTATGTCGCGTTTGTTTGGTGAATTGTTCATACTGAGTATGTAATAGAGTAGAACACTATGGTTCCTGAAGTAACAATCTCATTCAAAATCTCTACTGAGAAATAGCTTTTTTTTTCTTTTTCTTTTTTTTGAGAGATGTTTAGATGGAAGAGATCATGTTTATTTGCTGATATCTTGGTGAAGTACCTCAAATCCTAAATGGAGATCCACCAATTTGAAATTGTTTCTGCTGTCATATTTTTCCAAAACAAAGTTTTTGCAAGTAATGTTATGTAACGTTATGCTAGCTTCCTAACATGTTATAAAAGATGGCCATTGTGTTTCCTGATAAGAAAACGTGATCTCATGAGAATTTGTACCACAAGTGTGGTTGTACCACATGTACAATACATTTGCATAGATAGTAAAACTACACTTTAAAACCTTAAAACGAATAACATTTCTGTAGTTGTTTAACCATTGTGTATCATGTAATAATTATTGTATTTGCCATGGAATACAAAAGGCGTTTTCCCAGTATAATTCTATGCTGTGACTGACAATAGAACCATCTGTTAGGTTTTTCTTTATAACTGTACATATTTTTATGAAATAAGGTTTAAAGGTAGGAGTGGAGTTAGCAGCTCAAAGGAAAAGTGTAGGTCATTTTCCTACACATTTCTGCCCATTATGTTGTATAAATTATTTTTATATTCTCAAAAAAAAAAAAATAATAATAATTGGGTTTTATCAAAAATGTATCTATAATATGGTAAAAGAGCAATTATACAAATATATTTATGATATAAAATATTTTAATAGTTTATGTTTCTTTAGCTGTAAATACGTAATAATGTTAACATTTAAATGTTGTCAATACTTCCACATTATACATATCAGCATCATTTTTGTACCTGTGAATGTTATGTATTAATACCTATGTATTAACAATGAGACCAGATAATGAAATATGTAAAAAAAAAAAAAAAAAAATCCAGCCTGATTCAATAACATCATTCACAGTGCTTTTTGAGCAGTAAATTTATTCATGCAGTATAAAACATTAAGTGGTGATTTGTATAATTTATTATTTATAAATTACATATGTACATAAATAAGAATAATTATCTGGATGGATGGATGGATGGATGGATGGATGGATGGATGGATGGATGGATGGATGGATGGATGGATGGATGGATGGATGGATGGATGGATGGATGGATGGATGGATGGATGGATGGATGGATGGATGGATGGATGGATGGATGGATGGATGGATGGATGGATGGATGGATGGATGGATGGATGGATAGATAGATAGATAGATAGATAGATAGATAGATAGATAGATAGATAGATAGATAGATAGATAGATAGATAGATAGATAGATAGATAGATAAAGTGGGCAGTCAGAGTTGCGCTCAACAATTACATACAAAGAGCAAATGCATATTATATTTTGCAGTTGTAATGTGTCAGTGGTATAAAGGGGCTCTTTACCTTGATCTCCTGCAGCTGTGGTCCATGTGCTCTCGCACAGTCCACCATTAATTGAGAGGACAAGCTGGTGAGTGCAGAGGTCATAAACATTTCTAGAGTTATAAAACTTTCATTAAGTTCTCACGATATCTTGCCACCTCGTGACCTCTCCTGCTCTTTTTTTCTTCTCTGAAGAGCCCAGGAAAAAGAACTGGGGGCTTACTGCATTGGTGAACAAGCCCTGTCTTTGTGGTGCACAGTCTTTTTCAAACTGTCTCGGCCTCTTGACTCGTCCTAAGCCAGAGATCAGTGCTTAGAAAGTGGCAAAACAAAAGGCTGCTTTAATGAGATTGTACAACTGAGCGAACAAGATGGGGGGAGTCCTGCAAATAACCAAACTCAGACCACTCCTTTCCCAAAAGGCCTTTCACAATCCTCTCTAAGCCTGCTTGTATGAATACAGAAAATTATCAAAGGACTATCATTGCTCCAAAAGACTCGCTCTTAAAAAGGGAAGATGTAGAGAGGGATCGGTCTGCTGTATTCGCTTACAAAGGCTTGAAATGCAAACGAATTCCTGAAGAATTGCCCAACATTGCTGACATTCTACTGAATGGGCTGTCTATTTGCAACCGTTCTGTCTCAGAGCAAGACTTAAGATGGTCGAAATCATGACGCTTGAATACAGTTTAAGAAGCTTAACAGCTAAAACAAGTCATTTTGTTTTTAGTTTAACAGCTTTTAGGAATCTTATTTCAATCTCCTTGGCGATCCTCTTCTAGAAGACATGTTATTGAGAAATCTTTCACAAAATTGACTAGTTAATCTTACAAATCAAAAATAAACCACTCAAAGAAATGATATGCAGTATGAGACTTATCAAGAGTTTGTGCCAACAGTCTCTCAATAATGTTGGCACAAGACACAAAAGCGAACAGATCTCTTTAACGGACCCTTCCTTTTCAGCAGGGCCCCTGTGGAACTGTGGTGCTTGACCCCTAATCCAAAATGCTATTTAAAGAGGAGGGGCGGGGTGGGGGGTGGATGGTGTGTGGGGGGGGGGGGGGGGGGGGGGACTGAAAACATCTCAGGCTTTTTCTGATAACCATCACACTCTAACCCCATTATCAGGCCCGGGTCCTCACACCCCGGACCTGTCCCCTCGGGCCAGTGGCCTACCTCTCACCCGAGCGCATTTCAGCCTGACGAATGACACCCCGGAATAGCAAGATGAGTCCGGCGTGACCTTCTGCTGCCCTGAGTCTTTTAATGCTAACTATGTTATGACCATGTGCCTACCCCACACCAAATGACCTCTTCTGCTTTTATCTTTACAGTTATTGTTCACATTTTTTCCAAAGGAGAAAATGGGTAGCAAGAGGAAGTTCACTTGTCCACCTTTGGTGACTAATTGCTGACCCATACAAACAATTTCACCTAACTGTGGCTAAGTGTTTTGGGTTTCTTTAAGGCATGTGGACAATGTGAGAATCTTAAGATCAAGAACGTTTAAAGGCTCCGTCGTGCTGCTTACAGCTTTGCCTTTTATGTTCTTTAAATTGCTTCCAGGAGAAAGTCAAGGTAAAAAGTGATCAGTTCACTTAAAAAAAAAAAAAGTAAACCCATTGCCTTAAAATTATTAAGTAAATAAACTCAATGCTTTATTGAAAAAAATAAGTTATGTGAACTTGATAATTCCACATTACTTTTGTGGAATGAAGCATGAAGTTCATTTACTTAATAACTTTAAGGCAACAATTTGCTCAAGTATGAAAACAAGTATGCTCAATTTTGTTTTAAGTTAAGTCAGCTGATCACTTTTTACAGTGAGCAGAAATTTCACCAAAGACTAAAAGACTGTTGATATGTGCATTGTGGCTGACCATAGTAAACAATTAACATAAGTAGTTAGACAGGTGAGTATTTCTTCTCTAGTTCTCTTGCATCAACAAAGTTGCATTTCTTGTTCTTTTCCACGGAACAAATTCATTCTTTGAAGCAATAGTAAAAAAATAAAATTAAAAGAATAAGTCATTATTTACTTGACATTCCAAACCCATTTGAAGAATCTTTACAGATCATAGTGGCCGGTTTGTCAAGCTTGAAAAAAATGGCAAGAGAACACATTATCAATGTATCATGAAAGTCGAAAAAGACTTGTTTGTTATAACCCATATCTTTTGAAGGAACAGGCAAAAGTTGCTATGTATTGATTACCTCAGTGTAGTTCTCAAATCTCAGTTGTTTACACATTGTATCAGGTTTGACGTCATTGACACCAAATAGTAATACCCTTGATTATCCAATGTGTCAGTCACTGAACAATGTGCACCAGTCTGAATATATCTAATGGAGAATGAGAATTTAGAGCTTTAATAGAGATGATGAATTTCAGCAAATAATGACTTAAATGTGGGTCTGGGTCATACAAAACTACTTCAGAAGATTCAGAAGACTTAATATAATACAATATATTATAGTGTAAAACAGTAGGTATGTGGATTATTTTTATGTTATTCAATCTTGTTTTAGGAGCATTAATGGTAGTCACTCAGAGGTATTCATAAAGCTAGAAAAGAATACAGGTTTGGAACAACAGAAAGGATATCAAATACTCCCCTGAGTTGAGTAACTGAGTAAGTGTGCACTCAGATGAAAAACACAGACTGTTTAAGACATCACTAACTCAATCCTTTTCTCTCAAAGGGTATAGACAACAGCAGAAGACAACAGAATTTGACTGCGCTCTCCAAACAGATCCGGAAAGAAGATTAGCGTCTCCTGTCGTTCACCCTCACGTGTGTGCTGCATAGTTACACCAGTCTATCATTATTCATTGAAGTATATATTTGTTTTGATCATTTTTAATCTGAAAAGCGATGCTGAATTAACCGTTTGAATTAATCATGGGAATTAACGCTTTAATTCGTCCATTCAGCCCAAGTTTTTCGCGTCCAGCTGCACTGGACTGCTTAACAGCAGTGGTGGAAGCATATGCTTGTGTTACGGGGGGGTGGAGGCCGAGTCTCTACGGAGAACTCCCACAAAAGAGACACAATATCAGCCCTCAGACGCGTGCAATGACTTAAACGCTCCATTGTATTAAATATGAATGGGACTCCATTGTCCGAGCCTGTGCGAGTGGGGAGGCAGTGTTGTCGATTAGCCACATGATTAAGCAGATGACACGGAGGGGCTGTAAAGGTAAATAAAGGCCGCCTTCTGTCACTTCCTGTGCTGGGACACATGGCGTCGGCCTCCCGAAGACCTGCCAGAACGCCCTCGCCAACGCGTTAGAATACAGCTGAGAGCTGGCAGACAAAGGAGGGGTGAGCGGTTTGATTAAAAAAGCATGAATAACATAGTCATGGTCTATGTCAGGTGTTAAGTATCTCATTGAGCCATTTGCATGTCAAAGGATGCATTTTTCCCCCTTGTTTTGTGTGTGTTGTGTGTATGTGTGTGTGTCCCAGTCTAGTTACATGCCAGTGTGTGCGTCACACCTCCTATGAAGAGGGCACCCTCTCATTGACAGCTGTTACGGCACGGCATCGTTTGTCAAAACAGATTTTATTAACACATTAACACCAAAACAAAATGAATGACTGTTCATAAGACCATATCATTTGAATCAGTGACCTGTGCCACTATTTGAATGGCAAAGGCATGAGAAAAGAGAGAAAATACAAGTACTTATCAACGAGTCCTTTTTTTTTTCAAATTCAAATTCTGAAAAGTGTTAAGAATGCAAAATTAATTGTATGTGCATTTGCAGGGTCATGCTACATGTTCTTTATTAGTATTAACATAACATGTTATTAGCATAACACGTAAACATTTGTGCATGGGGTTCCAGTCACTCTGCATTGTGACAATGTCACATGCTTTTGTCCTGCATGTCCTGTTTTTTTTTTTGCTATCTGAAGCCTTCCCAGCCCATCTTCTGTAACAGCGCTGGATGTATCGTCATTCTAGTTTAATGATGATTTGAAGCTAACCTTAGCGTGCTCTTGCCACTTTCTTCCACCCGCTTCATTGTGGGACATTCAGGTAACTAATCTGCCTTTAAATATGTCTCCAAGGGAACGCAACTAATTAGCACTGAAATTTACTGCCTTCACTTTTATTGACTTGTCCTACTTCTCCGATAATTAACTAATGAGGGAACTAATGAGCTATGTCATTCACTCATGCTGTTCAATTAAAGTACAGAATCAATTATTGAAAATAGGTTTGCATTTTTGCCACCTCTTGTGTGGACGATCCCGGGAAGTTTCAAAATGAAGAGAAAAGACTTGGGGAAAGTTTAGGTTCTTTCACAGCAATTCTCCTTCACATGTCCTATGTTATCTTGTGCAAAAGTGGAAATACAACATAATGTTGTACAAAATGTACAGTATGATTAATAATTACCCTCCAACTCTTTATTGTATGTTTTATTGTAAATACATTAGAATTTCCCAACAACTTGCCTCAGTTTTTGTTTTATTTTGTCCTGAACACAATTCAGTTGTGGGCTACACATTGGAAGTGGATTTCCTTAACATTACAAATAAATTTGTGAACTCTATTCAACAGAAAGGTAATGCTTACAATCTATACTCACACCCCTTTCCACCTGTGTGTTTGTTTATTATATTTAAAAAACATCTGTTAAATATTTTCTAACAATAAATGTGTAATACTCTGTAATCTGTTTCCATTTCAAATAAACGAAAAAAGTCCAACAAAAATTATTCATGTCTAAGTAAATGTTTTAAATGTTCAAATTCAATTTTATTTAAATTGTGACAAAAATGTATAAATTATTTTGTATTAACTAACAGTAGACTAGACTGGATGCAGCAAAAATAGAAATTGCTAAACACATTAGGTTGTAAAACAATCAATGGATTGTTTCCAAATGCTAACTAATATATTGCCAAAATAGAAAGTCATGTGCTAAATGATTAAATGTCATATTTTGGTGATTATCAATTATAATAGTTATTTCACATGTGATTTCAGACCTGTTTGTCAACTCTACATCTGTATGACGGCAAGTGATCTCTCTGAGTAAACAATGCATTAGTTTGCTAATCTGGAGCTTTGCAAAAACAGTAGTGTCATTAAAGAAAATTAATTACGCTAATTCACTGCCAGCTTTATTCACAGATAATCAACTTTCTCATCATTGTAATTCACACTGCCATCAGACACCATGACTGCACTCTTATCGGCGTCAGCTTCTAGAACAAGTGGTGCAAAGTTATTATTGTATTAAAATTGGGTTATTTTGATAAATTATTATATTAATGTCTTATGTGTTGTATTAGCAATGTAACTAGTCTGGAACAGAATAAAAAAAATAATAACTTCTTACAGCGGCAGCTAAAATAATTTTTCATATTTTACATTTTTAAGGACATTCAAATAGTAATAAAGCATTTGTTTAAATGGCAAAAGGTTTTGATGTCAAAATAATTACAATTCTCACACTGAAGAAGTCCTGAGAGCCAAATGTTTGTACTTTTCCGCTTGTGTAAAATAAAACTTCAACAAAGAATAATAATAATAATCTGAATCACAATTGAATTTTTAAAAGAATTACAATAACAACCACATTTTCAGTGTTTGGCATACAAACAGTATACGCTTCCACTATACAACGGATTTGTTTTATAAAGAAAGGCGGTTTAAATAGAAAAAGAGGAATCTCATCTCCAACATCAGAAGCCAAAGCAACATAAAACCCTTCTCAGATAATTAAGGCATTAAACATGCCTATATTTTCGCTTAATTAATAATTAATTTAATGAGAGGATGAGGCTGTAAAAAATCACTAATTAAAATGCTGGAGCCGTGCAGAATGCATATACTAATGGTGAAGGGGAAAATTATGCAAAAAGACTGGAAAGAAATCCCGCCACCATCACCAGCAACCTTCCCCAGCCTCCTCCGTGTTTGGGCTGTATCAATATTCTAATAATACCAAGCATGCCAGAGGTCCTGGCTGGTGTGCCAAGCAGCATTGAGTGGATGTGACAGGCTTGCAGAAAGATGCAAAAGCCAAGGACATAAAATTCATCCCGACAGCAACCTTGGAGATCATCCCAGGCTAGAGTCTGCTGCTCTAAATTAGACGAATAAACTCTAAAGAGCATAATGGAGTCGACTCTGTGTCAGTGCTGTGACAGGCTGCTGCATTTACACAACAGGCTGAGCGTGACCGAACGTAATACTACCAGAAACATCACTGTACTAACCGCCACTATGGTTTTATTTACTGTTATTTATTGTGCTATCCTTTCGTTCAGAATCACTGATGCAATGGAATTTTGACACAAGCGTTAAGTCTTTATCAGAGTTTTCTTGGTTTGCAGGTTTTCTTACTATCAAAACATAGATTTAAGACCATAAATTATGCACTGATGAATACTGCAAAATGAGACAATATTTTAGTCCTGTTGTAGCTATAAATTAATTATACACATAACTATACAGATCATTTCCATGATGTAATAGCTGACTGAAATAAGTTATTCAATGAAATGTAAGAGAGATTTGTGATGTCAGCCAATATCAGGAACATGCTTCAACTGTTGAACATTTCCATCATGTATGACGCAACGCTTCCCCACCGTTGACAGAATTGTCCGGCAATCCATGTTTTCACTGTTATAAGGTAGAGGGCGCTATTTTGCATCTTCTGAAATAGTACCGAATCTCTGGATCAAAACACAGGCGAAGAAGAAGCGGAAACTAGCGATAGGCCCTGTCCCAAATGGCACACTTCATATGCACTTTCGGTCCTGTGGACTTACAATGGCTGCCGCGTGCGCATGTCCGTTAAGACCGTAGGGTGTCCCATTTGTCATTTTAGGCCTCAGAAGGGTGCTCGCGATGCACCCTCGATGCGCACTTTTGCTGAGCCCGCACTGATGCGGACTCCGCTGCAGACTTCTTCCCGACAGTCAAAGCGGCATTACGTCACGAAAGTGCGGACTCGTAGGAAGACCACGAGTGCTTAGGGTGCCATTTGGGACAGGGCCATAGAAGCATTGCTTTTGCTCATGTAAGCTAACACAATCATCACATTTTAAACAGCATATACATCACAAAAACTGCCTAATGTTACCAAATTAAATGTCAAACCCACTAAGAGGTATAAGACTGTGCAAGCATTGGAAGTGTTGATGGACAGGATCTAGTCGATATCTGAATCCGATCCGGATATAGTCTTTTTTTTTTCTTCAAAATGTTGCTTTTTTACATTCAAGTGTTCCCGTTTTTTTTTAATGCATGAAGCTAGACTAAGTTTATATATTTTTTTATACCTAGAATAATTTTCTTTTCTTTTTTAAGCAAAGGCTCCGATCATTCTGTTGATATGATCAGATTTTTATACAACAAATATAACAAAAAATATTCTGGGGGCCATGACAATTTTGTGAAAATTATCAAAAGTGCTGGCGCTGGCTGGCTGGCTGGCTGGCAAAAAATAAATAAAATAAAAAGTTCACTCCAGAATTAAAATTTCTTGATAATTTACTCACCCCCATGTCATCCAAGATGTTCATGTCTTTCTTTCTTCAGTTGAAACAAAATGAAGGTTTTTGAGGAAAACATTCCAGGATTTTTCAATGCAGCTTCAAAGGGCTCTACACGATCCCAGCCGAGGAATAATGGTCTCATCTAGTACTTTTTAACCACACATGTTTGTCTCTTTTATTTTATTTTTAGAAAATGACCAATCCTAGATGAAACCCTTATTTCTCGGCTGGGATCATGTAGAGACCTTTGAAGTTACAGGGCAAAATATCAGGAAATGTTAATTCTGGAGTGAACTAATCCTTTAAGACAATACATTTCTTAAGTTCGCAAGTTTACTTTAATTAATGAAATAATTTTCAAAATAAGGTTTTTTTTTTTTGTTGTTTTTTTTAAATAATGGCTTATTAAACTATTATTTCCTAACCTATAATGTCTGAATGAAACATGTATTAAACCATAATATAAAATTGCTTTAGAGATTAAGTTACTTCCCTACCTCACCTTACTGACATTCTGTTATGGATGAAGACCACTGTAGATTTATATTAATGCGTTTGAAAGGCGCTTTAATACAAAACAACTTACAATACATTTAAATCACACATTTTATCAAATTTGAGGAGGACAACATTAGGCTGTGTTGTCGTAACAGTTCTGAACATGCTTATAAATATCAAACCAACATTACTGAGATAGTGACAAGAGAATCCACAGTGCACACACATTCTTAAACATCCACAGGATCCAACACACAGTCACACTGCGGCACTCAGCAAAACCTCTGTGGCACCAGAGATCAGCATTAATAAAAGCTCAGTCTCAGCATATGTCACCTCACTTCATAACACCTTCCCAGACAACCATCCAACCCAGATAGCAGACGGATGTGGGCCACTTCAGGCAATGATGCGGCACTTCAGGCCTACTTATGGCCCGGACCAAATGTGTCTGAGCCTGAAGTGGCCCACATGTAAAATGGCAAATATGGCCCAAATATTTTAAATTACATGTGGGCCTTTTTAGGCAAAGATGCGGCACTTATGGCAAAGTGTAATCTGAATGTGAGCCTAAAGTGGCCCATATGATAAATAATGAATATGGCCCAAATATCACAAACCAAATGTGGGCCACCTATGGCAAAAACGTGGCACAATCAACAATGACTAATCTGGATGTAAACCAAAAATGGCCCACATATGTTTCAGCAAATGTGGCCCAGTTTTCTTAAAACATATCTGGGCCAGTTTTGGCAAAGATATGGCACAGTGGCACTGTCTCATCTGGATGTGAGCCAAAAGTGGCCCACATATGTTTCAGCAAATGTGGCCCAGTTATCTTAAAACACATCTGGGCCAGTTTTGGCAAAGATATGGCTCAGTGGCACTGGCTCATCTGGATGTGAGCCAAAAGTGGCCCACATATAATGCTGCAATTGTGGCCCAGTTATCTTAAAACACATCTGGGCCAGTTTTGGCAATGATATGGCTCAGTGAGCACTGGCTCATTTGGGTGTGAGCCAAAAGTGGCCCACATATGTTTCAGCAAATGTGGCCCAGTTATCTTAAAACACATCTGGGCCAGTTTTGGCAAAGATATGGCTCAGTGGCACTGTCTCATCTGGATGTGAGCCAAAAGTGGCCCACATATAATGCTGCAAATGTGGCCCAGTTATCTTAAAACACATCTGGGCCAGTTTTGGCAAAGATATGGCTCAGTGAGCACTGGCTCATCTGGATGTGAGCCAAAAGTGGCCCACATATAATGCTGCAAATGTGGCCCAGTTATCTTAAAACACATCTGGGCCAGTTTTGGCAATGATATGGCTCAGTGAGCACTGGCTCATTTGGGTGTGAGCCAAAAGTGGCCCACATATGTTTCAGCAAATGTGGCCCAGTTATCTTAAAACACATCTAGGCCAATTTTGGCAAAGATATGGCTCAGTGGCACTGTCTCATCTGGATGTGAGCCAAAAGTGGCCCACATATAATGCTGCATATGTGGCCCAGTTATCTTAAAACACATCTGGGCCAGTTTTGGCAATGATATGGCTCAGTGAGCACTGGCTCATTTGGGTGTGAGCCAAAAGTGGCCCACATATGTTTCAGCAAATGTGGCCCAGTTATCTTAAAACACATCTGGGCCAGTTTTGGCAAAGATATGGCTCAGTGGCACTGTCTCATCTGGATGTGAGCCAAAAGTGGCCCACATATAATGCTGCAAATGTGGCCCATTTATCTTAAAACACATCTGGGCCAGTTTTGGCAAAGATACGGCTCAGTGAGCACTTGCTCATCTGGGTGTGAGCCAAAAGTGGCCCACATATGATGATCCAAATGTGGCCCAGTTATCTTAAAACACATCTGGGCCAGTTTTGGCAAAGATATGGCTCAGTGAGCTCTGGCTCATCTGGGTGTGAACCAAAAGTGGCCCACATATGATGATCCAAATGTGGCCCAGTTATCTTAAAACACATCTGGGCCAGTTTTGGCAATGATATGGCTCAATGAGCCCTGGCTCATCTGGGTGTGAACCAAAAGTGGCCCACATATGATGCTGCAAATGTGGCCCAGTTATCTTAAAACACATCTGGGCCAGTTTTGGCAAAGATATGGCTCAGTGGCACTGTCTCATCTGGATGTGAGCCAAAAGTGGCCCACATATAATGCTGCAAATGTGGCCCAGTTATCTTAAAACACATCTGGGCCAGTTTTGGCAATGATATGGCTCAGTGAGCACTGGCTCATTTGGGTGTGAGCCAAAAGTGGCCCACATATGTTTCAGCAAATGTGGCCCAGTTATCTTAAAACACATCTGGGCCAGTTTTGGCAAAGATATGGCTCAGTGGCACTGTCTCATCTGGATGTGAGCCAAAAGTGGCCCACATATAATGCTGCAAATGTGGCCCAGTTATCTTAAAACACATCTGGGCCAGTTTTGGCAAAGATACGGCTCAGTGAGCACTTGCTCATCTGGGTGTGAGCCAAAAGTGGCCCACATATGATGATCCAAATGTGGCCCAGTTATCTTAAAACACATCTGGGCCAGTTTTGGCAAAGATATGGCTCAGTGAGCTCTGGCTCATCTGGGTGTGAACCAAAAGTGGCCCACATATGATGATCCAAATGTGGCCCAGTTATCTTAAAACACATCTGGGCCAGTTTTGGCAAAGATATGGCTCAGTGAGCTCTGGCTCATCTGGGTGTGAACCAAAAGTGGCCCACATATGATGATCCAAATGTGGCCCAGTTATCTTAAAACACATCTGGGCCAGTTTTGGCAATGATATGGCTCAATGAGCCCTGGCTCATCTGGGTGTGAACCAAAAGTGGCCCACATATGATGCTGCAAATGTGGCCCAGTTATCTTAAATCACATCTGGGCCAGTTTTGGCAAAGATATGGCTCAGTGAGCACTGGCTCATTTGGGTGTGAGCCAAAAGTGGCCCACATATGTTTCAGCAAATGTGGCCCAGTTATCTTAAAACACATCTGGGCCAGTTTTGGCAAAGATATGGCTCAGTGGCACTGTCTCATCTGGGTTTGAGCCAAAAGTGGCCCACATATGTTTCAGCAAATGTGGCCCAGTTATCTTAAAACACATCTGGGCCAGTTTTGGCAATGATATGGCTCAATGAGCCCTGGCTCATCTGGGTGTGAACCAAAAGTGGCCCACATATGATGCTGCAAATGTGGCCCAGTTATCTTAAATCACATCTGGGCCAGTTTTGGCAAAGATATGGCTCAGTGAACACTTGCTCATCTGGGTGTGAGCCAAAAGTGGCCCACATGTGATGATCCAAATGTGGCCCAGTTATCTTAAAACACATCTGGGCCAGTTTTGGCAATGACATGGCTCAGTGAGCACTGGCTCATTTGGGTGTGAGCCAAAAGTGGCCCACATATGTTTCAGCAAATGTGGCCCAGTTATCTTAAAACACATCTGGGCCAGTTTTGTCAAAGATATGGCTCAGTGGCACTGTCTCATCTGGATGTGAGCCAAAAGTGGCCCACATATAATGCTGCAAATGTGGCCCAGTTATCTTAAAACACATCTGGGCCAGTTTTGGCAATGATATGGTTCAGTGAGCTCTGGCTCATCTGGGTGTAAACCAAAAGTGGCCCACATATGATGCTGCAAATGTGGCCCAGTTATCTTAAAACATATCTGGGCCAGTTTTGGCAAAGATATGGCTCAGTGAGCACTGGCTCATCTGGGTGTGAGCCAAAAGTGGCCCACATATGATGATCCAAATGTGGCCCAGTTATCTTAAAACACATCTGGGCCAGTTTTGGCAAAGATATGGCTCAGTGAGCACTTGCTCATCTGGGTGTGAGGCAAAAGTGGCCCACATATGATGATCCAAATGTGGCCCAGTTATCTTAAAACATATCTGGGCCAGTTTGGGCAAAGATGTGGTTCAGTGAGCACTGGCTCATTTGGATTTGAGCCAAAAGTGGCCCACATATGATGCTCCAAATGTGGCCCAGTTATCTTAAAACATATATGGGCCAGTTTGGGCAAAGATATGGCTCAGTAAGCACTGGCTCATCTGGATGTGAGCCTAAAGTGGCCCATATGATAAATAATGAATATGGCCCAAATATCACAAGCCAAATGTGGGCCACCTATGGCAAAAACGTGGCACAATCGACAATGACTGATCTGGATGTAAACCAAAAATGGCCCACATATGTTTCAGCAAATGTGGCCCAGTTTTCTTAAAACATATCTGGGCCAGATTTGGCAAAGATATGGCTCTGTGAGCACTGGCTCATCTGGGTGTGAGCCAAAAGTGGACCACATATGATGCTCCAAATGTGGCCCAGTTATCTTAAAACATATCTGGGCCAGTTTGGGCAAAGATATGGCTCAGTGAGCACTGGCTCATCTGGGTGTGAGCCAAAAGTGGCCCACATATAATGCTGCAAATGTGACCCATTTATCTTAAAACATATCTGGGCCAGTTTTGGCAAAGATATGGCTCAGTGAGCACTATCTCATCTCGATGTGAGGCAAAAGTGGCCCCCATTTGACATGGCAAATATTGCCCAAATAATTAATTACAATTTGGGAAATATATACGGCACAGTCAGCATTGCAGGGTGTAAGTCTAACTTGGCTCACATTCGACGTGGCAAATATTCTTTGTGTTTCCCAAAAATTAAAACCTACGTGGTAAGTCCATTTCTGGATTCGATGCCACACTTCTGAAAATGGCTAATTTAGCTTAAAAGGGACAAAGATTGAACCTGTAATGGCCTGAATATTTTTTAAACATTTTTTTAACAACATTTAACAATATTTTTTGGTATGGATGGAGTAGACACTTAGGCTGGATGTGAGGCTACATGTACTTACATCTATGACATATATGCTATTGCTAACATATGTTTTGTAGGTACAGTGTCTAGAAAAGTTCAAGTGTCTAGGTTCAAACTTATGAAGACTTTTTATGGTTTTGGGATGTGCAAGAAGATACTTTAGTTGATGTTTGTGCAAAGCTTGGGGCACAATGATTTTGCCAAGTACATGCTCCTGTATCAATATATTTTGTTGATCTTGGAACAACATTCCTGTCCATAAAAATAGTCCTAACCCTAACCCTAACCCTAACCCTAACCCTAAACCTACAATCAGAGGGAAATGATAATAACATTGATCTAAAAGCATGGTTGTAAGCCTAAACTTGACACAACTGCAAACTTCAAATCTAATTGGTCGAATGCTGTTCCAGGATCAACAAAGATGTTAAGCCAAGAAAATGTTGTATGTAGCCTACTCGGTGTAACCTTGCTTATCTTGCTAGCAGTGTCATCTAACTTCTAGAGCAGACCTGGACAAACTTCCACTGGGGCCTCAAGATGACTTAAAATTATGACAAAACTAAATCCACCAATGAGAAAAGATATTTCTCATTATTTGGCTATTTTTATAACAAATGTACAGGATTTGTTGTGGAGAATATAAGGGGACATTGAAGTCAAAAAGGTTGCGATTCACTGTTCCTAGGTGTGTCAAAGTGACCCCACAAAGGGTAATATTTTAAACTCCCTTAAAATATTTAAATATGTAAAATATTATATTATGTTAAATGTAGGCTATATGTATAATATTATATTATATTAAATGTTTATATATATATATATATATATATATATATATAAACAATATTTTATTCTAAATAAACCTTAAATTTTTCTTACATTTCTGGCTAAATATAATTGACATTTATACAACTGTCATCTTTAGGTTATAAACAATCTTTATTAAAGATTAAAAAATTATAATACTAATTGACACTATAATTGATGAAATACAATTAAATGAAGATGACAAATCAGCAGAACCTGCTATGAGAAAATATTATTTTGATATGTTTTCTTGAATACTTTTTCAAAGCCCTGCATTCATGACAAAATGTTCCCACTTTTTTGCTGATTAGAGATAAGATCCATTATGTTTAAATATAATATTTACTGCATTTGTAGTTGTCTGTGAAGAAAAAAAAAATCTAACTGACGATTTTCCAGTTCACGGCCCTTTAAATTTAAACGTTGCCGGAAAGCGCGAAAAAGGCGCTCAAAACCAAAACGTCAGAGGATTGTCAGGAGGACGGAGGACGGAGACCGGTACTGCAAAAAGTCAAGGTAAGACGTAATCCATAAATGTTTATTTTTGTTAGCGATTGCTTCGTTATATCAAGTTGGAGTCTGCATGTTGTGTTATATAGAGTCGATGGAATAATTTATATTCGAAGTTACATTATTTTGGCAGTTCAACTCTAAGCTAGATCTATTATGGTTGTCACGAATGAAACAAGTATCGATTGCTCGGCGCGCCATTAACGTTACATTTAGATTTGCTCATGTTATCACTCTCCCAACCTTTAGTCAGTTCTGCACGGTTAAAGTATTTTAAAACTCGTGTCTTATTTTGGCACAACAATGAAAAAAAATAATACTAATAATATAGTGTAATTTGACATTCATACATTGGACATAATACTGCACTAGTTGTATTACTTTGTGACAGCAATGTTTCATTAACCCTAGGAATAATGCACAAATAAATAAAAAAAACTACATGCTTTTTCTTACAATAAAAGCTTGATTACAAAGTAACAATAATAGATGTTTTGGGTTCAGGTAGACTATTTAAAAGTTGGGTCAGGTATTAGGCTATTCCTCTATGTATTTCACATTTTTATTATACCCTAGTAGTTATAAAATTAACATTAGTTGGCCTGCTTTATGTTTTGAGTCAGGATGTTTTCACCTTAATAACATGTGTCAATGTGATTTGCTACAGAAAACTGCGGGTGGGAATAAAATAGCCTACAGTTTAAAACACATCTAGTGGGTTTGCTGCCAAAAAGCCCCCTTTTGTTTTGTTTCATCTGACCATAGAATCTGGTCCCTTTTGAAGTTCCAGTCGTGTCCGACAACTGAATATGCTGGAGTTTAATTTTAGCGGAGCGAGGAGGATTTTTCTTGAAACCCTCCCAAACAACATGTGGAGATGTAGGTTTTTTTTTTTTTTTTTAGGCTTTCTGACCCCAAGACTCCAGTAATCTCTGCAATTCTCCATCTGTGATCCTTGGAGAGTCTTTGGCCACTCAAACTCTCCTCCTCACCGTCCATTAAGACAGTATAGACACACGTCCTCTTCCAGGCAGATTCGTAACATCATTAGTTGATTATAACTTCTTAATTATTGCCCTGATGGTCAAAATGGGGATTTTAAATTCTTTAGCTATTGTCTTACAGCCACTTTCTATTTTGTGATGTTCAACAATCTTTTGCTGAACATCAGAACTATATTCTTTGGTTTTACTCATTGTGATGGATGATTCAGGGAATTTGGCCTTTGTGTTTCCTCATATTTAAACTCCTGTGAAACAAGAAGTCATAGCTGGACAATTTCATGTTCCTAGTCACCCTGGTGTGCTAAAAAAAGATAAATATTAATGGGAATATACTTCTGAGATATTTTACTCGTAAACAAAATCTAGAGGTGTCAATAATTGTGGCCAATGTGTATTGGAGATAAACATTTATTTCATAATGTGATTTCCATTTTTTGACGCAGTCCGATCTTCCTAGCAGGCATCAAACTTGTTCCTTTTGGGCATCTGGAAGCAAAGAGTGTCCTTGGCCATGGCCAAAATGTTCTTTACATTGGCGCTGGCTAACTATGCATTAACTATGCGCTAATGCTTGTGTTACCTAATTGGGTCCTAAGATTTTAAAAGTTGTGTAGTCCATCCTTGCATTTACAATGTTATATTTTTTTAGGAACTGTCAGAAACAACAGACTGACAGCTGCGGCCACCGATCAAGAGATCGAATCATTTATTAAAAAATGGCTTCATCTTGCAAGTGACCGAGACAGAGGGAGAAGAGAAAGAGAAACGGAGGAGGGTCCAAGACACCAGTAAGTCAGTTACATTGCGTTTTTGCTAGATGTGTATACCATGGTCTGTCTGAATACTTTATTCTGATTGGCTGCAAGGTGTAGCCTAGCCATTTGTAACACTTTACAAGTTTAACTACTTTAGTTAACATGTGGCATGAACAATTCTTCTTCAGTATTTATTAGGGGTGGAACGGTACATGTATTCGTATTGAACCGAAACGGTACGGCGTCACAGTTCGGTGCATGAATATACACGGAGAATACACGGTATAAAAATAAATAAAACTTGCGTGCAAATTAATTAATGTAAAGCGGGACTACTGTTAAATACGCATGTTCTTTTGGGACACCTAATCTGTAGCTCCGCCTTAGCTCTGAAGCTCTGTGTCTATAATGAACAGGCTGCGATGTCAAGATTGCAATGCTGGAATATGTTGTGTGCGTGCGTGTGTGAGAGAGAGATCGAGGCGCGGGCGCGATCGAACAGTGGAAACATAAAAACATACTCCATCATTTTGTTCATACAGGACATCATTCAAACTGCAAAGTGTTTACTTATATTTGTGTACACTTGCAATAAAACACAACATTGTGCTTTTGTCAAACTGTTAACTCTTGTCAAACTGTAACCTACAACTGTCACCCAACCAAAATCTCTCTCTCTCTCTCTCTCTCTCTCTCTCTCTCTCACACACACACACACACACACACACACACACACACACACACACACACACACACACACACACACACACACACATTGTTTAAAAGCAAAAAATATTTATCCAACCCCATTTAAAAACAGTCTGTGGGTGCCATCTTTTGGACATTCATCATATTGCATTGGTTTTCATTTCTTGTCCTAAAAATAAACAGAGCACTAATTTGTTTGTTTTTTTAAGTTACACATTCTACATTGATTAAAAAGAAAATCAAATGTGTTTTTAATGGTAGTATTATTTTATACAGAAATAAATTATGTATAATTAACATGAGAATAAAGTTAGAAATTAAAATTTTAAGGAAAACAAATATATTGATCTGAAATGTAGCAAATTTATTTTAAATTCATTCAGGTACAATTACAAAACATATCTCAAGGTCTTTTTGTATTTTTATTAATTTAATTAATAAACTAATTATATAAAACTATTGTCAATGCACTACAAATAAACTGGTTCTATGCCTTTACTTTATTAATAAAACTTTTTAAAAAAATACAAGGCTTAAAGGAGAACTCCAGTCAATTTCTCAATCCCATTGAGCAAATTTTTTTGTAAATTTGGAGTGCTGTCAGTACAGAGAACAATGACAAAAATCGGTGTTGCCTACACCGTGTTATCCTCTTTAAAATTTGCACCCTGTTGGGGCAAATTTTAAACCTGCTTTTAGCCTCTTAACATCCTTGATGTGTCATTACAAGTGCACCAGCCATGTGAGTGATTTTATTCAGAGTGAACAAGGTGAATCTGACTGCAGTAGATGTGAAAGATATGAATAAAAGTGATGTTAATTCAGCCAGCGCTCATACCTGTATTTACTTCCTGTTTTCGGTCTAAGTCCACATTAGTCGATTGTCGAGTTCACGCGCGTGATCATAGGTAACTAAGAAACAGTGGAGAACTCGTCAATCGACTACTGTGGACTTCGACCGAAAACAGGAAGTAAATAAATGTGCGCTGGCTGAATTAACATCACTTTTATTCATATCTTTCACATCTACTGCTGTCAGATTCACCGTGTTCACTCTGAAAGAATCACACACAGTAGAGGCTAAAAGCAGGTTTAAAACTTGCCCCATTTTGGTCAACAGGGTGCAAGTTTTAAAAAGAGGATAACACGGTGTAGGCAACACCGATTTTTGTCGTTGTTCTCTGTACTGACAGCACTCCAAATTTACAAAAAAATGAGCTCAATGTTAAAATTGACCGGAGTTCTCCTTTAAAGGGATACTCCACCGTTTTTTCATATTAAACTATGTTATTCCCTTAACTAAGACGAGTTGATACATACCTCTCTCGTCTCAGTGCGTGCACTAAATCGCTCTGTCTTGTGGCGAAACTTTGGTAGCACTTAGCTTAGCCCAGTTCATTCAATATGGGCCAAGCAGAGAAGCTACCAAACACCTCCACGTTTTCCCTATTTAAATACAGTTACTCGCGTAGTGTAACTCGACCTAGGACGGTGACACAAAACAAAACGTTGTGCTTTTCTAAGCGTGTAAAATGGATAACTATATTGTATGGTGGAATACCATAGCAAGTGCTTGGAAGCACTTCGACTTGGCGCAGTAATATCTTCACTCGTGAAAAATCCTCTCACCGGCCCCCACTCCCTCTAGTGAAGATATTACTGCGCCAAGTCGAAGTGCTTCCAAGCACTTGCTATGGTATTCCGCCATACAATATAGTTGGGTGAATGACGGATAAGGATTTAAAATGTGAAGAAAATTAAAACTGGCAAAAAATTAAAATTGTAGGACTTTCTATACTTATTAGAGTGTTGTGTATGTAATGCAATGATATTTACACATTTCAAGAATGTAATCAACCATTTTTTTGGTGAATCAGATCTTTTTCCCCATGAAAATGTCATTCCTGGGTAACGAAATGAATTTTTAATTTAACTACATTTCTACCATTGTTGGCATATACAAATGTACTGATCTCTATATTTGGAGCTCAACAAACAATTAGTGCTCGGAAAACTACATTTTAATCACAATTAATATAATCAATTTGGGATTTCATATAGACATGGGCTCATTTTTGGCAGCTGCTAACTCAAAATTAAGAACCAAATAAAAAAAAAACCTGGAAAATGTTTAAAAATGTTTTCCAATAAAGTAAATAAGACTTGTTTTATCATTAACTCAACAAAAAACTGAATTGTGTAATCTAACACACAAATATGGGTTAAATTAATTGCCAGTGTCATTGTTAGCCGGAATGACATACTGTTAGCCGGAAGGACATTCTGCAATATTTTTCAGGATTACCATAAAAACCATCATCAGTATCCTTTTTCTTTCCAACACTCAAACTTGAAACAAAGTAAGAGACACTGACAAGTTTTTAATGATTTAAAATGATTTGTAAAATTTATAGTAAATCTGTAAAATTATAATGCTTAATAAACAATGGCCAAGGGTATAGTCCAACACATTATACAGCTAAAACATTTAGGGCCCTATTTTAACGATCTGAAACGCAAGTATCAAACGCGAAACGCAAGTAACTTTGTGGGCGGATCTAGCGGATCCTGACGCAAATCTAAAATGGGTTGGTCTGAAGTAGCTTCATTATTCATAGGTGTGGTTTGGGTATAACGTGAATTAAACCAATCAGAGCATCATCTCACATTCCCTTTAAGAGCAGGTGTGCTTGTTCCATGGCGGATTGCTATTATAACGCCGGATTTGCCAGACGCACTGCAGGAGCGGTTCACAGCTGAGGAGACCGACGTTCTCGTCAGGGCCGTAAAAGAGACATTGTATGGGGATGGAGAAACCCACCCAAATTAGCTTCGGTTAAACAGGCGTATAATAATTTGGGTAAATGTGTAAGCTAGATTTATGCCTATTTTTTCACATCTTCATGGACACCACAATGATTTCCCTCGTGTGGAATATTTTTCCTTGTAATAATGTATGGTTTGCAAAAATGGGAACTGCTGCTTCTGTGTAGATGAGAGAATCAAAGTGTATGCGCGTTGTGCTCACGCTACATTATGGCCAAGTATGCGCCCTTAAATAGCATCTGAATAACGTGCCACTGACTTTAGACAAGGTTTTTCCTGGTCAGTGCAGGAATTGTTTTCTGTAACTGCAAAATAGCACCAGGGAACGTTTGCACCGGAACACACCTCCTCTTTTCGCTGAACCGCCCCCGGGAGCGCAAGTTTATTCCCTAATTTACAGAAGTGCGTCTGTGGAGGGAAAAGTCCGCTGTGCGCAGGTGCAAAATAGGAATGATACATGTGTCGGTGTACAAAGTCAATTGCGCTGGGTGCAAGATAGGGCCCTTAGGCTTATTGCAAATAAGTCAAGTCAAGTCACCTTCATTTATATAGCGCTTTAAACAATTTAGATTGTTTCAAAGCAGCTTTACAGAGATAATAGGAAATTAAAGTAACAGAGATTGTTTTGGCTTTACAGCAGCTCTAGAATAAAGTTATTGTCCAGCTAAAGTTAGTTTTGATTGATTCACTTCCGTCGCAAAGATCATTAGTTATTAACTTAAGGGCCGCTAACACGACACCGTTCTAACAGAAAACCCTAAAGTTCTTTCTGCGCAAACTTGAAAAAAAAAACGCGAACCTGATGGCCTGCACATGCGTATTACGTGTTTAGATTATAGGAATGTTTATAGGAGTGTGAACCTATTTCGATTAATATTTCAAGTTTGCTTGTTACTGATACATTATCACTCCACTGAGTCATCACTATAATACCTTGCTCTCTTTTGTCCAAGATACTCAGCCCTAGTTTCTGCATCTGCGTTTATCCTGGCTCTGAACCGTCTCTGCCTCTCTTTATTAGACAGAGGCATCTGGCAGGACAGAATTGACCTTAAAACACCAGAAGCTATACTAAAGCTTTAATAAAATGTTGATAATTAAAAAATTTGATTACATTATTCATAATTTGACCATTAACATCACAAAATTTAATTCAATGATAAAGACCCATGTGACTCATTGAATCATATGAAATCAAGTTGAATGACAGCAAAAATATGGCAAAAAAACATACGATTATGTAAATAATGTTAATTTTAATAATATAACTATAATAACCATGCCTAAAAGTTTACAAATGTTAATTAAAAACTAGATTTTTATGCATATGTCATTCTGGATAACGGATGACATGTCCTGGCTAACAGAGGTTTTTTGTTATCCAAGAATGACATGTTGTTATCCAAGAATGACAAAACAAATATTTTTCTTTATAATCAGGCACTAACTTAACCACCTATGGAAAACTACAATTTAGCTATCATCGCTTAAGGTAATCTTTTAGATCAAATAGATAGTTTTTTAATATAAAAACATTATAAATGGTTTATCAGTGTTATCCAAAAGGACACATGATATTGCTACAAAGTGCACCAGTGACTGAAAAGGTCAAAATATCAACATTTTAAGAGACGCTTCCTGACCTTTGCACATGTTCTGGTGTTCCTTCAGGGTCTTCTTTTTGATACAATATTATGTCACATGACATACCAAAATGCATTATGGTGTAAAATGGTCATTGATGTCTGTTATCCAGGAATGACATTAGAGAAATCACAATTTGGGGACAAAAGTCTTTCTGTCATAAAAATTAAAATAAGCTTAATATTACCACTATATTTGTAGGTATCGTTGAAAACATCAATACAATTATGCCCAAGGAGATTTTAAATACTTTTATTTATATTTTTTACATTTTTGTCGTATTTTTGTATTCAGATTTTAAGCCGGGACAGTTACCCGGAATGACATTTTAGGACTTTTGAGCTCAATAGTTCCTTAAAGATTAATTATTTATAATAAATTCTCACATGAGTAATTAAAGAGGGGGAAGTTGAGTCACTTATGAAGTGCATTTAAAAATGTATACATTTTTAATATTATGAATATGCTTTGGACACCAGAATTGACACGCCACGTCATTGACCCAGTTATCCATTTTACACGCTTAGAAAAGCGCAACGTTTTGTTTTGTGTCACCGTCCTAGGTCGAGTTACACTACGCGAGTAACTGTATTTAAATAGGGAAAACGTGAAGGTGTTTGGTAGCTTGTCTGCTTGGCCCATATTGAATGAACTGGGCTAAGCTAAGTGCTACCAAAGTTTCGCCGCGAGACAGAGCGATTTAGTGCACACACTGAGACGAGAGAGGTATGTATCTTAGTTAAGGGAATAACATAGTTTAATATGAAAAAACGGTGGAGTATCCCTTTAAGACATTTATTTTCCTTTGGTGGTACAGCCTACAGACATGCACAAGAAAAAAAAAATGCCTTCTACATTTTTGTTTTGCTTTTCCCTCCATTGTACAGAACTCGTACCGAACCGTGATGTCCGAACCGAGGCATGAACCGAACCATGACTTCTGTGTACCGTTTCACCCCTAGTATTTATTAATCGTAATTAATGCTAATTGTGATGCTTACTAATGCATTACTAAAATCAAAAGTTCTATTTGTTAACATTAGTTAATGCACTGTGAACTAACATGATCAAACAATGATTGACTGTAACTTTAAGAAAGCTTAATAAATAATGTAGTTAATGTTAGTTAGTTAATACATTAACTAATGTTAACAAATAAGACCTTACAGTGTTACCAAACCGTTTAATGCACTGGTAGTTCCAGTCCATTTATTCACCATTCAGTATTAATGTGCTGCTTTGATTAAAGCACAGAGACAGCTGTTTTTAAAGTTTTTAAAACTTGCAGCTTCACTATTAGTAAATAGACGGTGTATAGACGCAGGTAATTCCTGAACGCATCTCTCACTACAGTGCCTGCTTTTTTTGTTTTGTATTTATTTATTTTATTTTTTTATTATATTTTGTTTAGGGCTTTTTTATTTAATTTGGCTTCTAAGTAGTTGTGTGTGTGTTTGTTTTGTACTTCAACACTATTGTATTATCAGCGTTCTGTTACTGATTCAACAGTTTTTTTTTTTTTTTCATTTGTGTATCCAATAAAGGCTTGCAAGATTGCCATGATGCAGATGGGCCCAGTCAAGGAGGTCAAATTCTATAATTTTGGATGGTTCCATTTGCCAAGGTTTTGTAGCGTGTTAACTTCTGTGTTGTCTGTTTGTTTTTTTGGATGACCAAGGCTACTGGAAACATGTTTTGTTTTTATTTAGTTTTTACTATGCTTTCTATGCATATATTTTGTGTTTGTTTATTGTTTGTTTTTTTTTTGGTTTGTTTTTTTGTGTAGATTGCTTTCCAGTTTTGAAAATGTAAACTTGCAGTGGGTTGTTCTTTGGCAATATTAATAAATGATGCAAATGTTTTCAGAAATGTGTTTGAATCATCTGTTGTAACTTATCTTAACATAAAGAGGGGCCATTTTTACATTTCTCTTTTCTGTATGTTGGATATTGTTGATGCAGAGTTCACTTAGTGTCAGTGATATTCAGTCACTGAGTTTCCCAAAGTTTAAATGGCACAGCATGCACACACAAAAACACACATTTAAGGCTTATTTAGTTCATTCTTGGCTAATATGTGGCTGAACAAATGGCCTGCTTGTGGCCCAGATCTGGTAAACAGGAGTGGACCACCCAAGTGCCATCATTTCAGGTATACATACAAGGTGTCGAATCTGGGCCCGAATTAAAATGAACTGTGGCTCCAAAGTTGCTGTGGCCCAGATCCGGCCCACACTTGACACTTTCATCTGGCCCACATACCGCGTGGAATGATGGCACTTGGGCGGTCCGCTCCTGTTTGCCGGATATGGGCCACAATTAAGCCATAGCAACGCCGCATATCAGCCGTAAACAAAACAAATGAAGCAGAACTGGCCCATATCTGGCCCAGACACCAAAGTTGCTGTGGCCCAGATCCGGCCCACACTTGACACTTTCATCTGGCCCACATACCGTGTGGAATGATGGCACTTGGGCGGTCCGCTCCTGTTTGCCAGATATGGGCCACAATTAAGCCATAGCAATGCCGCATGTCAGCCGTAAACAAAACAAATGAAGCAGAACTGGCCCATATCTGGCCCAGACACCAAAGTTGCTGTGGCCCAGATCCGGCCCACACTTGACACTTTCATCTGGCCCACATACCGCGTGGAATGATGGCACTTGGGCGGTCCGCTCCTGTTTGCCAGATATGGGCCACAATTAAGCCATAGCAATGCCGCATGTCAGCCGTAAACAAAACAAATGAAGCAGAACTGGCCCATATCTGGCCCAGACACCAAAGTTGCTGTGGCCCAGATCCGGCCCACACTTGAAACTTTCATCTGGCCCACATACCGCTTGGAATGATGGCACTTGGGCGGTCCGCTCCTGTTTGCCGGATATGGGCCACAATTAAGCCATAGCAATGCCGCATGTCAGCCGTAAACAAAACAAATGAAGCAGAACTGGCCCATATCTGGCCCAGACACCAAAGTTGCTGTGGCCCAGATCCGGCCCACACTTGACACTTTCATCTGGCCCACATACCGCATGGAATGATGGCACTTGGGCGGTCCGCTCCTGTTTGCCGGATATGGGCCACAATTAAGCCATAGCAATGCCGCATGTCAGCCGTAAACAAAACAAATGAAGCAGAACTGGCCCATATCTGGCCCAGACACCAAAGTTGCTGTGGCCCAGATCCGGCCCACACTTGACACTTTCATCTGGCCCACATACCGTGTGGAATGATGGCTCTTGGGCGGTCCGCTCCTGTTTGCCGGATATGGGCCACAGTCAAGTGTGGGCCTGATGTGGGCCAATTCGGCTTCATTTGTTTTGTTTACGGCTGACATGCGGCATTGTTATGGCTTAATTGTGGCCCACATCTGGCAAACAGGAGCGGACCGCCCAAGTGCCATCATTCCGCGCGGTATGTGGGCCAGATGAAAGTGTCAAGTGTGGGCCGGATCTGGGCCACAGCAACTTTGGTGTCTGGGCCAGATATGGGCCAGTTCTGCTTCATTTGTTTTGTTTACGGCTGACATGCGGCAGTGCTATGGCTTAATTGTGGCCCACATCTGGCAAACAGGAGCGGACCGCCCAAGTGCCATCATTCCACACGGTATGTGGGCCAGATGAAAGTGTCAAGTGTGGGCCGGATCTGGGCCACAGCAACTTTGGTGTCTGGGCCAGATATGGGCCAGTTCTGCTTCATTTGTTTTGTTTACGGCTGACATGCGGCATTGTTATGGCTTAATTGTGGCCCACATCTGGCAAACAGGAGCGGACCGCCCAAGTGCCATCATTCCGCGCGGTATGTGGGCCAGATGAAAGTGTCAAGTGTGGGCCAGATCTGGGCCACACCAATTTTGCTATCTGGGAATGAGAGCGCACACTCTACCTCAAACCCAGAGCGTTCATGACATTGAAGCCAAGGTCACACCGTACCCTCAAGGATTAAAGTGTGGCATGACCACTCAAATAAACCAATCACGTCTCTGCGTCCACAACCTTCCATTGATGTCGGACGATTTCTGCTCTGCTACAAAGACGAGACAGTATGTAGCCTACATGGTAAAACCAGACTGAGCATATTTGGTTGTGTAGGGTATGAGTAAAATTTCCATCACATTTCAGAAAGAGTTTGCATTCCACAAATAATTTACAAATTGGTCTATTTTTCTAAGCAATAAAGGCAAAAATCCAGTGTCCATAATGTGGACATAAACTCATAAACTCATAAACTCTTTCTTTTCAGAAAGAGTTTGCATTCCACAAATAATTTACAAATTGGTCTATTTTTCTAAGCAATAAAGGCAAAAATCCAGTGTCCATAATGTTAGACATAAATTAACATAATTTTGATTTACATAAAAAAAAGTGATTTAATTTAGAGAGATATATGATTTAAAAGTGACTTTATTCAACCAATATGTTTGGACATATTTTTTTTATTATTTTGTTAGAATCTTTAAGCAAGGATTTTACAAATGTTTTCACACTTTAGATTAGGGTCTAATTCTCACTATCCTCCAGTTTCACAGACAAGGCTTAAACCTAATCCCAGACTAAAATGCATAGTTGAGCTGTTTTAACTGAAAGCAACTTGGACTTACATATCTTAAAATATGTCAGTGCCATTGATTTGTCTCAAGATGCACATCAGTAATGTTTGTTTTTCTAAGGAAAATGTGAAAAATCTGCTTATATTTCCTAATTGAACTAAGGCTTAATCATGGCTTAATCTAAGCCCTGTCTGTGAAACGAGGCCCAGAACTTTTAACTACGACTTTTGCCTCAATAAACTCCTAATTACTGTTTATTAATTGTTATGTTTAGGTATTGGGTACGATTAAGATATGTAGAATATGATCATGCAGAATAAGGCATTAACATGTACTTTATAAGTACTCATAAACAGCCAATTTCCTATATGCATGCTAATAAGCAACTAGTTAATAGTGAGAATTGGACCCTAAACTAAAGTGTTACCATGTATTTAATGTTGAATTTTCTTTGCTAAATACATTTTTATTGCTAAAACTACCGAAATTACACAAATCACATGCAATACACCTTTGTAATCCAAATACTTTTAAAAAAATTTTTTTTAATGTATATAAACATCTTCTCATTTGTCTATTTGTGCCCATTACTGTTTAAGAACGATTAGCATCTCACGGTTTGCGCCCTACGGGACTGTTAGATACTTATACATGTCATCTTTATAATGCTAGACAGTTGTTCTAGGCTTAATGCCAGCGAATCTCAACCCTTCAAATAATGAGCTAATCAGCAGAATGGATCGTTAATCAGATTTTACTGGTTTGTTACTGTATTTCACCTCTTTTAGCCTGTTGAGCTATTTGTGCGCTAATCACTTAAATAGTATGCCAATTACCAATGGATTTGAACATCTATCTCGCCATCTATCTATCACCTTTTCATGCTGCAATATTCTTCAATTAGAGCATTTTTGTACCCTACTTCATCATGGGCTAAAGTAATCAAGATTAATCTCGCTAGCTGACACGCGCTGTTTGCTAAGGCACACACACTACAATTGCTCAGGGCAAGCATCATTAGGAAATGCAATAAAATTAGGCAAACTGATTATATTTCAAAACTCAGAAGCAAAATAAAACACAATTTGGGGCCGCCAATTAGGGGAGTTGTTCTCATTGAGCGCCAGCCATTATGTGGCATTATTGTTATGCCTGGGCGCCGCTGCGGGTCGACGGGAGGGGTTTGGCACGTCCTGGCGGCCTAAAGTCACAGCTCTTTCACTAGTGCATGACATTGATCTGAGTATTATTCACTTTAGAGATCTCTTTGTTTGTTTCAAGGATGTTTGAATTATTGTTGGTCTTCATGTAGCAGACAAAATGCAACATTTGCAACTTTTGACACAAGTAATAATATTTGCAAGTAATATTTGCTTAAAGTATTATATCAGTATTCACTTGAGAGTGTGTTTTATATTTAGTAAATGTTTTAAATTCAGTCATTTACAAATTGCCTCAAGCATGCTGAATAAAAGTAATTTATCAAGATTGCTTGATAGCTATTTAAAAAAAAAAAAAAAAAAAACAAACAAGTTTGTGTAATTAAATGCTAATAATAATACCTTCTGTTATTAATACCTAAACAGACTTACCTAAACCTAAAAAATGCTATCAGGAATAACAGTGCTAATTAATAAGAACATCAAACAAAAGAATATTTGAAGTGGAAAAACTGCTGATTTTCAACTCAAGATGATTATCCGGGTTAAAATAATAATACAATTAAACTGTAACATGCTGTCGATTAACACAAGAAATGTGTTCTACTCATTTCATCTCTCTCTCTCAATTATGAACATGAAAAAAATATATACTATATGCATTTACTTTATACTATAAAAAATAATAGTTGAAGTAAAATACTTAAAATTAAAGTATAATGAACTAGCCATTACACCAGATTAAATACTGTGTATAAACCAGGCAAATACTATATCTACAGTCATAGGACTGTAGGGCACACAGGGCACTTACAAAAGTTCTCAGAAAGTATAATACAATTATACAATAGAACTCTGCTTTTAAAGCCTTGTACATGACAAGTACTTTCAAATTGTATCACTGTAGCCATGATGTTTGCTTGAAAAAAAATAAAATAATAATAATAATAATTAGGGACCAAATTATACTAAATTATCTTTTATTTTCAACATTTTATCACAAATGCTGTTGTTACAGCTTAATTACACCCAGAACATCCCTTGCTATGTGTATGGCCAGGTTGAGCTATCACTCTGTATTGCCTGTAAAAACGTAATCAATAATCTCATAAAATATACAAATGTACATGATGACCCTGAAATCTTTTACCTTCTCCAAAAACTCACACCCTCTGACCTCTGCCCCTCGACCATGGCCTTATGAATAATAAATGCCATAATTAAAGGCCCTTGTCTAATGTAATTTGATCACTTTCCGTCTTCTCTTCAGATCCTTCACAGAGTGTTGACTGAGTAATCGTCGCTGATTTGTCCCTTGTCCTACACCCCTCCTCCTCGCCCCCTTCTCACGCTTATTTCATCATTCTGTATACACATAGACCTCCAGTGAAGGGAAAATAGTTAACAAACTCCAGGGATGATTGATGGGCTAATTTCCAGCCCTGAATAAGGCAGTTTTCTAAGTCTGTTGATTCTCCATTTATTAGCTAATAGAAGCATTTATCAAAAAAGTCGCATTTTTTGCTTAAGCAATAATTGCATTTTTAAATCCTCATTAAGGCTTCCATGCATACATAATCCAATTGAATAAATGCAGAATTGAAATGAAGGATTAATACTGTGTTTCCTTTGGTAAACGGAAGGTTTGAGTGCTTAAGTATGCACGATATATAGCACATTTTGTGGCTTACATCCTGTTTAAGAATTTGGAAACTGTTAGTGTGCTCCTGTAGGCTAAACCTGACGGAATTCAGATTTAAGAAGGACTATAGTGGATGCAAATATGACGGAGCATTCACTATATACCGCAAATATCCATTTCTAGTGATCATGTCGGCCAGGTGTGTGTGTGTGTGTAATGCGTGTTGTAACGTTAGCCTTTAGCCCGATCAAACAGGAGTCAAGTCTTGTTACCTGGCAACCGTCCCAGTGGCCAGCTCGCGCTCCAGAGCGGAGCCAGTTTTAATCAGACAGCAAATTTGCAGTGCAGAAAACAGACAAGCACTCAAGCTAATCTTGTTAGCACGATGAGGCCGTTTTCAGATATCACTGCAAATCAAATCATCCCGCAGGCTTTGAGCTCGGGGTCTTCGTGGTGGCAAACGTGTGTATATCTGCGCATGACAGGGAATATGGATTACTACCTGAGCAAAGAGAATTAAAGGAAACTGCAGATAAGTTAATCCTACATGCCTGTTAGCGAGCATACATCTGCATTATGTACAATGCACACAGTATGTGCTTTTTCTTTATGCATGGTATACTCGGATAACCTGCAACATAGTGTTCAGTATACAGCAGGCCACATTGAGCTGGGCACTGTATCCCGCAACTTCCGTTTCAAATGTGACAAATGAATCAGAAGCAGGTTTATTATCATTAACTAAAACTATAATAGTAGTACAGTTGTAATCGAAATTATTCAACCCCGATTGCAAATCAGGTTTACTGGCAACATTTACAGACTTTCAGCTGTTTGCAATGAACAAATTAAACAAAAGTAATTGGAATAGCTCAACACAACAAATGTTTCAAGTGACTTCTGCAGTCTCAAAATTATTCAACCCCTTTCATGGCTAGCATCTTTAGTACTTAGTAGAACGCCCTTTTGCTCTTATGACCTGCTGCAAACGAGATATATAACCAGACACCAGCTTCTGGCAGCGTTTCTGAGGAATCTAAGCCCATTCCTCATGAGTAATGGCCTCCAGTTCAGTAATATTCTTAGGTTTGCGTGCTGCAATGCCTTCTTCAAAACACTGCCTTCTTCAAAACCCACCAGAGATATTCTATGGGGTGACTGTTATGGCCACTGTAGAATCTTCCAGGACTTCTTCTGCAACCAAGCTTTGGTGGAATTTGAGGTATGCTTGGGATCATTGCATATTCCTCACTGACGGCATGACGTTTTCTCCTAGGATTTCCAGATACTTCAATGAATCCATCTTGCCTTCCACACGCTGCAGGTTTCCAGTGCCAGAGGATGCAAAGCAGCATCACCGAGCCCCACCATGCTTAACTGCAGACAGAGTGTTCTTTTCAGCATATGCTTCTTTCTTCTTCCTCCAGACATACCGCTGATCCATAGGGCCGAAAAGTTCCAGTTTTGTTTCATCGTTCCACAGAACAGAATATTATTCTTATTTACTGTATAAGTTTGAGCAAATTGGAGCCAACATTTGTTGTGCTTTTGGGCCCCGTCCAGGTAGTGTAACCACTGTTCCTTTAACTTTGAACGTGCAAACTATGCTTCCAACAGTGTCTCTAGGAAGATTTAGTGCCTTCACTATCTTTTTGTATCCTGTTCCTTGTTTGTGAAGGGCGATGATATCTTCTCAACTTTGTTGACCATTCTTTTGGCTTAGCCATATTTCTAACATGCAGTCAAACGTGACACTCAAGAAAACTAGCCAGTTCAGATATTTCATGTGTTCTAGCTCAAGCACACCTGGTGCAACTAATGAAGCCCTTGATTAGTTGCATCAGGTGTGCTTGAGACAACACCTGTTTTGCAGATTTGTGCTGTTGTGAGGGATTCTATTCAGGAGGTTGAATAATTTCAAATTACAGACTGCAGAAGTCATTAAAAGTTTCATTTTCAGTTGAATTTGGGGAAACAACTTGAAACATTTGTTGAGCTATTTCAATTTCTTTTGTTTCATTTATTCATTGCAAACAGCTGAAAGTCTGTACATTTTGCCAATAAACCTGGTTTGCAATGGGGGTTGAATCATTTTTATTACAACTGTATATCAATTACACTAAAATAACATCAGAATTATATCATCAGTTTTTTAACATTCCTTAATATTTTTTACTTTATAATTTTTACATAAAATTGGAAAAGACAAAATAACTGCCATAAAGTCATAGTGACAACAGTGTGATATATTATTACTGTTTGAAATTATTATCTTATTTTATTATCTATTATCTTATTATATTGCATAATATGTACTGTCACATACTGTTTTAAAAAGTTGCCAGTATACAGTTCAGTGCTGTATGCAGTACGCTAGTATTTGGGATACAACAACAATTGTATCAGATGATATCATATGCAGAAGGAGGTTGAAGAGGAGGATTTATCCAAACCATTTGTGATCGAATAAATTCAACAAGGTGGTTTAAGAAAAAAGAAGAAGAAGAAGAAGAAGGAATCTAATGACCATTTTGAACTCCCAACAGCTCATCTTCCTCTTCTCTGTCTGTTCTTTTCTGGCTCTTTATAGAAGAACCCCTCGTTTTTCTCTCTAAGCCCTTACTGCCCCCTTCCCCCACTTTTTTGGTCATAAGCTCGGTTCAATTTTGAAGCATCGGTCTCCCTGTAGAGCGTCTCTCTCGCCCTGAGCCATACGGAGCGCTGAGACTCAATCCACAGGCCCCTGGAGAACTGCGCGAGGAGAACAAAAGGAACCTGCAAAGTGTGAAACTTAAAGAGATGTACTTTGATAGCCCGAGATACCTACTGGAAGCGCTGATCCAGAACCCAGAGAGATTTGACAGAATCAAGGCCTCGCTATGAGAGAGAGAGTCAGTGAAGTGGGTCAAGCCCAAACTCAACTTGCTAAAATTCAGGGAAAACTCCTCTAAAGATAATATCACATCCACATTACTTTCACTACCGCAACAAAGAAAGTACCAAACCATGGTGATACAATGCTATTCTTTGAAGTACCATGTAAACACCACAGAACATGAATGCAATATATCATGGTATTAGGGTCAACAATCTCTGTAACAAAAAGGAAGAAGAATAATTATTTAAAACTCCAATTTATATTGAAACAGTTATTCTATGATGAACATGCAGTTTCTCTATTAAAACTTGTTTTGGCAGTGAGTAGGCAGTAAAGTAGGCTGTTTAGACTATTATTAATATTTGAAATAAAGTCATTGTGGTGTAATCAACATGCAGGAAGGTATTTTATTCTCTTCACAAGACAAGGATAAAAGAGAAAATGGATCCTGACTGTCTCCAGTATGTTTTTGTTCATACAGGTTGTAAAATATCAAATGGCAACACTAAATAATTAAAATAATTTTTGTATCCAAAATTATTTTTAAAACATATATTCTTGTTATACATATATATATATATATATATATATATATATATATTTATTTTTTATTTAGCCAACATTTTACTCCAAAATAATATCAAAAGTATTTCAAAAGTGTATCACAAAGATGATCACATTTCAAAGAACTTTCAAATGTTGTCATTTGTAATTACTTTCATCATCTCAGAAATCCTTATAATAACCTGAATAATAACAGTCACACAATGCATTTCACAGACAAACACACTCAGGGAATCCCTCTGCTCTTTCGGTGTTGTAAATATAGAGATGATGACGATTGCTCTAAATGAAGATGTAGTTTCCAGCTCTGTTACTGCCAACACTACAGCATGCTTTCATTCCAGCATCACCATTAAGACAATCATTCTCTAAGTGAGCTGCAATAAAATCACTTGCCTTATCTTAAATGCTTCATTATGATTGCAAACATAAACGGATCGGCCACTGTTCTTAGTCCTGCTATTTGCCTTTATTTTATGCTGTTATTGCCTGCCACCATTGTTTGAATTAACCCAACATAACATTGGACCGTTTTAGCATATTTATTCTAGTACCTTAAGAGAAACCATCAACCACTAGAAGCGGTTAAAAAGATTGTATTCCACCTTGATGAGCTCAATAAAAAGATAACAACTGCTTTATATCATAATCCCACCATAAGCAATACACATATTTTGTACTATTATTAGATTTGCGTTTCACTTCTTCTAACATTCTTAGAATCATTGAGGTGTGAGTGGTTGTTTGGCCTTTTCTACATTGGACTAACCTGGGCCAGTGTTCATCACTTGAGTCAGTGGCACAGGACTCATTTTAACATTTTTGAAATGTCCCAACACATTTGTTCTGAATTCTTCAGGAACAGTGGAGCAGAATAGAAAACCGTATATATTGCCTTATTAGGTAAGGGATGTCAAACTCAGTTCCTGGAGGACCACTGTCCTGCAGAGTTTAGCTCCAACCCTATTTAAGCACACCTGACCCAGCTAATCAATATCTTCAGGATTACTATAAACGTTTAGGTATGTGTTTTTGGAGCTGGTTTGAGCTAAACTATGTAGGACAGTGTCCCTCCAGGAACTGAGTTTGACACCCCAGGCTGAGTTTTCCATCAAAATCTCAGTGCTATGCAAGCTTCCGGCTGTCACAATCAGGTTGCAGCAATGGAGAGTTGAGGCAGGATCTACTTGCAGCAATCACGTTTATTAACAATACAAACAAAACAACAAACCCGCAGGAGCACAAAGGAACAGGAGAAATGCAAGAGAATAGCAACCAACATAACATATGAGAACGGACAAAGATCAATTGAAACTGAGAGCTACTTAGTTCAGTTCTTTTATTTATAAAGCACATTTAAAACGGAGGACTGACCAAAGTGCTGTACAAGCTCAAATAACCAAGGATCGAAAAGAGAACAACTAAGAAACTACAACTACAAGAAAAACAAATAAGTCAAATAGACAAAATCAAAAATGAATACATACAGAGGAGAGGCATTAAGAAGTTTTAAAGCTAAGGAAACAAGTAATAAAAACTCAGTGAGTGTTTTAGCGCAATTTTCTCACGTCATGGGATCACAACACTCAAAATTCAATTTTTGAAGCATAAAGGAAAGTTTTTTGATCAAATCTTTTTGTCTAATATTATTGTAAATTTTAGAAGCTATCGATTGCAATTTGTTTCAACTCGATAGCTATTATGGTTGCCGAGAAATTTGCAAAAAACTGAATTTTTTCTGGAATTTCCAGGAAATCCAAAATCTTTTCCTGGATTTTTTTTGTGCGTTCCCGAGATTAGACCTTCCTTAACATAATGCCGAAAACCCGAAGTCTCTAGGTGGTCTGGTTGAGGAGTAGATAGAAGTGCAAGATTGGTGCGCACAGACAGAACGAACAGAAATCATGAGTTAACAATCGCAATTTTGTCCTGTGGAAAATTGCGCTAAAAAGATAGGTTTTCAGAAGAAATTTAAAAACTGATATAGAAGGAGCTACTCTAAGTTGTACTGGCAGTCTGTTCCACTTACTTATACACAGACTAAGTGAAGGGAACAGTACTTGACGACTACTTCACTATTTTTGTTCCCTGTCATTTTGCTTTATTTGATGTTTGATTAATCGTGGGTTCCCTCTTATGTCAAACTTTGTTCCCTTGCACATTTATGCAGATATATATATATATGAAGACTTCAGATGCAAAAGCCTCTAAGTCTGTCTAACGTTTTTCTTTAAGATTAACATTTTTATCAGGCTCCTATGTACAGTATAGGTTTCTACCCAAGTACCGGCATTTTTGAATGGGCTGAGGCTGGGATTTAGTGAGTTTGAAGTGAAAGTATTTGATGAGTGTGCGGAGAGCATTCACTCAATATTATTATCTCATTTTTGACAGAGGTGGCTTTTAGAGGCTTTTGCATCGGAGGTCTTCGTGTATATACAGTATATATATATATTACAACTACGTTGGTAATGACAGAACTTGCAACCATAGTTGGCTAACGGTGCTTTTGGGAAATGCACCCCATCTCAGCCCAATTTTAGTATATTGTAATAAAACATAATGTTTTAGTAATGAGTTTCAGAAGTTTTAAATACATTTAGCCTGAAGGTAGATTGTATCAGCAGTATTGCTTTGTCCTGTTGTGGGAATCTTTCACTAGATTTAATTTTGTGTTTAATTTTCTCATAATTTCCATACACTGCACTGAACCAGAAGATGGCTAAATGCAGAAGCGATCATGATGATTATTGCTAATTTGCATCAAGTTACTTCAGGTATAGGGCACAGAGGGCACAGGAATTTTATGCCTGGTGTTGCCCTTTTGAACAAATGCATCTTACTAACCAATCCTGGCTCAAAGCATGAAACAGTATTACAGCTAGGTCTACAAGTAGTATTACACTGACTTCAATGAGTTAATGAAAGCAAGGTATTGCTGGAAGGAGTTCTGGAAGAAAACATAACTCTGTAGATATTCATCCAAACAGGATTTCCACTCCTACAACCACTTCTGCCCAACTTTCATCGGCCACTGGTCGATCAAACAGTTCTGTCTCAAACTCATGTAATTGGTTGAGTCTTAAGGAATGCTCAAACAATGCTTTGCTAGCATCACAGAGTTGTCCAAAATCACTTGCTGTCTGAGTAGGTGTTACATTTGACTACAATTATTATTAATGCTTGACTATTAAAACATATGTTCTATACAGTATGCATGTTTGTAGTATGAATGAAATCTGGACATACTGTACTACATTCAGCCATGACGTCACTGTCATGTGACTCACGGCACCAGTTACGTTGCTTTACTGCTATTCACAACTTTGCTCCCGTTGCCTCGTGGGATAGTAAAGTGCCCACAGGAGACAGACTTCAGAATCTCGGTGGAAGTCTTTCGCATAGTGTTTTTCACAATAAATTATTTTTATATCCAAAAATGTACACCCTTCATTAAGAAATAAATAAATAGTTATATTTGCATTATAGGAACAGTCTATAAAAAATGTATTCAGTCTTTTAAAAATGTGTCTCAGTTGTAGTGTCAATGATAAACATTTAATATGTCAATCATCATTAATAATTGTTGATGCACATTTAAATGTGCATGAGAGAGAATGAGATAAGAGAGTTATAACAGCGAGATAAATCATCAGTAATAGCGTATGGACTACGTTTATTGTATTTTTACACTCCTTAACTTTTATTATATAAAAATGACCAACTTGTACATTTTCCTAAACATCTCCTTTTGTGTTTCAAAGAAGAAAGCAGGCCTTTCATGTTTTGAATGAAAAAGGGTAAATGATGACAGAATATTTTTTACCTTTATTTGCCAGAGACTTTCCATCTAGGTGACTGATTTGAGTAATAAAACAGGTATAGTATTGAGAAATATAGATTGCATACTATCCACAAATAAGATTCATTATTGAAGAATGAATTTTACTGCACATCTCTCACACTTGACATCGGTTATGTTCTCAGAGCTCACATGTTCCTAACAGTTAGCAAGAGGTTGACGTGTGTGAATATACAATGCCCTTAGATTCTCTCTCTTCACCTGTGACACCATCACCCTTAAGATGTATGAATCCAAACAGGATTATACACAGTATGTCTGCCCTCTCCTGGACACAGACACCACCCACTCACTCACACACACACACCCACATCTCTAAATGCTGTATCCATATACTCACTGGTTTTCTAAAGCTTAAATGAGAATTGTTAAAAAAAGTGTAAAACACTGTTGTGCTACTAAACTTTTGGTTTGAGCAACCAAACCAGCCAGATTGGCTCAACCTGTGGTGCTTGGACCAAGACTTGGCTGACAAAAGGGATGAGGGAATGTTTGGGAATGTGATGTTTTGGAAACCGGTTTGAAAATATTATTTTTTGCAATTCTGTTTGGTAACACTATAGTGGCATTACAAGCTTCACACAATTTAAGATTACAAAGGCAGATTATCATTCATAAAAACTTATTTTTGTGCTGTTCCTAGCACAATACTTTGCTAAGACCTCAAAACACTACCATAGTGCATGATTTGTAATACATTTTGTCACAATAGCTTTTCTGATGTAGTAAACTTGCTTGGTAGCTCACCTGGTACAGCGTTGCATGTACAATGTGAGCACTTGGGTACAAATTCCGTTAAAAACACCAGTCCTGATAAAAGAGCTCAACTATTTGTATAAGTAATCTAAAATGGCATGATTGTTTCTGCACGTTTCTGTTAACACTATCGATTAGTTTTAGGCAGGGGTGAATTAACACACAGGCTTCCAGTGACTAAGGCCTACTTGCTACATGAAAATAGTATTATTTTCATAAATGGGAATATACAGCAGTGACAACTGCAATCTACCCAGACAGCAACATAGTGTCGGCCAAGATCCGGCCCACATCTGGTACGCCAGATGTGGGCCGGATCTGGGCCAACACTATGTTGCCGTCTGGGTAGAATGCAGTTGTCACTGCTGTAATTCCCATTTATAAAAATAATTATTTGAAAAATATTATTATATAATTATTATAAATACAGGTCATTATGCATCTGGCTTGCTGTCCGCAGTGGACGGGCTCAAGGAAGCAGCTTCAACTCGAGCTTAGATATACTATTAATGCTTGGAAGATGAGTATGGTAGCAAGATGCCTAAATTATGTTGGTGGAATAGGGGAGGTGGAAGGATACCAAAACAGCTGATGCTGGAGGAAGGTGAGAGGCAGTTAATATGCTCTGGAAGTTAGTTGATAGATGGGTTCACTCCCTAAATTACGTTTCGGAACTTCACTCAGTGTTCCTTACCAGAATAGCAATGACACAATAGCTATTTAACAATTGGTTAGCATTATGCAGGCCAGGTGATGTCAGCTAAAAATGATACAGGAACATGTTTACAGTGTATGATATAATAGCTACCATTCAGTGTGTGTAAAACTAATGACAAAACAGTTCACAACAGGGCAACAAACATTCTTTCCTTTAATTTGGCATAAAATTTGGCTGGATGTTTCACTCTATTATCAAGCATGCATTCCCTTTACTGTACTGAAAATGGAAAATTGTGAAATATAATTTAAGTTAAACATTCCACTTAGCAAATATCTAATTAAACAAGTGTGATATTAATAGCATCTCAGTTTTGTCTTATTAATACAGTGAGGTGTGAAACATAATGACAGTTATTTACTACAGCTCAGTGAGTGACAGCAGTGTGTTGTCCTCATTAGAGGAGGTAAATGGACTGCAGTGATAAGCCAGCACTCATAATATTGTCCATTTATTCAGACATGGGGAGGGGGAAGGCTTTTAAGAATTGTTTTGTTTGTTAACCGCATTGGTATTCTTTTGTGAAAAGGCTATTGGATGATATTCATGAACTGAAGAGTGTCCCAGAGGGCTTTGGGGCTCCCATAATGCCTGTGGGTGAACTGAGCAGGTGCACAACTGAGCGGAAAAAAAAGAGAAAAAAAAAATGGACACCAACATGACAGTTACCCAGAGGAGATTCTTTTTTTCTTGTATTGCGCTGAGGTTGCTCTTTCAGAGCTCAGAGAATCCACAAAGTATCAGCTTCATCTGAGACATCATAACATTCCTTAGAGACATTTAAAAATAGACAGAAATGAGTCAGTTGTTGACAGAGTAAAAACAAAGCTCTAAAAAAAGTAGCATTTATCACTTAATTTAGTCTTGATTGGAATTGTTTAAGTTCTCATTGAGATTTGCAGACTGTTTGAGTCACAGAGAGAAAACACTAAGGGAGAAACATGTTTATATACTATAGATTACTGGAGGCTTTATTCAATTCAATTCAATTCACATTTATTTATATAGCGCTTTTCACAATACACATCGTTTCAAAGCAGCTTTACAGAAAATGCATGAGTCCACATTACAATTTAGAGTGATCTGTTATCAGAGGTAACTGTCTAAGTTGTGTATTTCAGAAATGTACATATACAAAATCACAATTAGCTAACAATGTATTAATTTAAACAATGTTATAATTTAAGGCAGAGACAATGAGCTCATTGAACTACATGTAAACAAATGATTATGACATTTAGAAAAATGTAGCATGCAATTCTTAATAGAAGAATTATCTGAGGTGCAGTAAAATTACGTTTGCTCTTCCTGACTCAATTCCTGACTCAATTTCTAATTTCATTTCTGTCTAGGAGAAACGATCTACATATTGCTGAGATCTCAATTGTAAAATTTCCTACAGGATAGAAGTGTGTGTTTATAAACGACCTCTTAAAATCAAATCACACTTACTGAGACTCATAGGTATATCACCTCAGCATGAGTGAAGGGGTGTGTGTGTGTTGGTCTAGTCCCCTGGGCCCTAAAGGTAATCCCTCTACACTACACTCATCAGCAGGTGTGTAGTGTGTGTCTGCAGGCATGGCTGTTGGCTGCTCTTTCTCCATGGACTCCAGAGGGACACTGGGGAATGGCCTCTGATGGGCAAAATGGCTCCAGGAAACACAGATTCTCCTTCTCTCAGACAAAAACAGCATATATTTCCATTCCATATATTCTCTCACCTGTTAATGACTGAAAAAGGGGGGAAATGTCATCTGTGGTGATTTTTGCAGGGTATCGGTTTTCACGGGGTCCTGAGAATGTGGGTGAGACCTGTCAACACCCTCTCATCTGTCAGACACAGGTCACATGACCCTGCCTGTCACATGACCTGAGAATCTTCCTGCCGGAAGAAACAAGATTACCGCTTTCATCTATTGTTCTCACCTTGATCCTTTGTTTCCCTAATCAGCTCCACATGCAGAACCTGCTGGAATATGCCAGTGACGTCACATGCCACATTTGACTTGCGTTGGCATACATGCGTTGACGCTCTTATAAAGGCAATCTATATTTATGTAATACATTTATGTAACACAATGCATACTGCAGAAATCATTACTGTTTTCTGCAACAGGAATACATATGTTTCACTTTTACTTGTTTCTTAAATAAAAATTTTCTTTGCAGAAAGACTGACACATGCAAATGGATGGTTGTGTTGAAAAGTAATACACTGTGGCATTTGAATATGCTTGTGCTTCAAAAAAAGCCCTGTTTACAAAGCTTTATTACACAATGGTCAATTCCAGCCCTCTAATATGATTGGCCAAGAGGCATTCCAAGAGAACTAATATTATCAACCCAATCTCACGGCAATTCGTAAAAAATTTATGAGGTGGCTAATTCGTACAAATTCATACGACCTCACTCGTGCAAATTCGTAAGATTTTTGCTAATTCGTACATATTTTACGAGTTGCCAAATTCGTATGAAATCGTACGATTGACCTACCCCTGACCCCGCCCCTAAACCCACCCATCACGTCAATTTAGACAAATAGCCACCTTTTAATCACTCGTACGAATTTGTACGAATTGGACGTGAGATAGCGTTGAAATATTTCATAAAACAGCACTGGAATATTTCAGTGCATCACTCCACTTTTCTGTTTTCACCACATGGAATTTTAATAGTTTTCAGGATTATAATTTTCATTAGAGCAGTAATCAAATATATATTATTTTGCCATATTGTGTCCGAAATTCCAGTTACTCTATAGGCCTGCTCAGACATGGGTTACAACACACAGAGTGAGTGAAAAGATTCTAAACTAGTTTTAAATACCTATCTCTCGTAGTTTTGTAAACCTAGCTCCATTCATTTAAATAATAGTAAAATCATTCACACACATTAAAGAGACTATAAAGACTGGACTATAAAAGTGGGGCATAAACAAATGTATCTGCGATGTTGACCCTGATGGCTGTCTTCAAATTTATGCATGAGTGAAGTTTTTTTGATTGTAAAGGAAAGGAAAGAAAAAGAGGGAAAACCTTTATTTTATTTATTTATTTATTTTTAGAAGCGAGTGTTTGCGTTTCTAAGATGCTATTTCACGTCTTGAGACTCATTTTACTAAAAATGTTATATCTTTAATGTTTTTGAAAAATAAAGTGATCTTAAAGTCAAAGTCTCTCTCTCTCTCTCTCTCTCTCTCTCTCTCTCTCTCTCTCTCTCTCTCCGTTAATGGACGGCATTCAACAAGCCCTCAGATCCAATCTGATATACATAACTATCGGTCAGATGGTTATCACCGAGCAAATGTTTTTCACTTGTAGCAAAATAACGGAGCTGAACAAACGAAAGATAACCCTCGGAAGGAACGCAAACACTTGGGGGTGATTTTTGGTAATTTGGTAAATTGGTGCTTGCGGAGGGCTTTGAATGAAGGCCTTTGTCCGGCCTCAACCAGGATCACAAGTGTTATTGATGCTAATAATATACTTGAGCAAACAGAGCTCTACGGCAGGTTAATCGGGTGATATGAGCCCCTGCTCACGGTGTTTACTGAAGGATCATGGGAGTCTAGCAGGGGTTCATCATAATAACCCTGGATCAGAGAAAAATCCCAGGCATTTGCTCTGCTGGCCTATAAGAGAGTTTGCTGTCAGTCATGTGATTCCATGATGAAGTGTCTTACAGAGTCTTATGATCAGCAATGATGGAGTGCCAAACCTTCATTGTGTCAGAATATCTCCATATCATATTTATCTGTGAACGTGATGCTTTTGAGATGATGCTCTCACGGTATAATGTGCTACATGAGATTAGGTTGAATCACTGCACTCATGATCGGCCAACCACACAAAAGAGCACATCTTTTTAGCCCCACGTCTAATTGTTTCACTTGTGACCGCAGAGACTTGCTGTCTGCTTCTGTCCATCACCTTTTTGTCTTCTCAGTTTTCTTCTTCTCTTGTTCTTTTCAGACTTTGAATTTACAGAGGAAAGTTATGAAACTATGTGTTCTTCTAAGACGTGAATAACAGACACATAAATCCCCGCGGACAGTATACTGTGTTGACAATGGCTGCCAAACCTTTCTGATGTCACCTGGGTAATGTTGCACGCTAATGGAGGGTTTTTGAAAGCCCTGTGTGAACACTTTGTGAGAAATTAAAACCTTTTTTTTGCAACATGAAATGCATAGGTTATTTCATGCATGAATTCTAAGTTCGGTTCATTGTAGATGATTTCATGAACACAGATGTTGTTCTCGCTCTGATCTGCTCAGCGGACTGAAGTCATTATCCAAACGTATGCTCGCCATCGCTTCACGCGTCCTGTCATTGAGGGAGCGACTGATAAGATGCGCTGGGTCGGTCAGATGGAAGAATCCGGGACAAAAGAAGTGTCAACATTTCTATTTCAAAACATCTTTTGTGCGACAACCATTCACTCCTGTTTGTATTCAAAATGTTTCAGGGTTGAATGTTCAGTCAGTCTATGAATGTCTAATAATAGTCCAACAAATGTAATGCTGCTTTACTTTGTTGAATATATCACTATATCTTAAAGTGTCCTACATATGGCCTATTCTTAAAGAAATGGTGCCATCTGTTCATGAAGGTTTTATTATTATTATTATTATTAACATCGTAACTGCCATTAGTAGATCACCATAGGAGGATGCATCCCACAAATATTAAGATTAGTGGTCTACAAATATGGGAAATTCTTAAACTGTTACTCCCAGTCCTTACTATGTGATTATCCTAACTGACACTTTCAGAGAGAGTGCACTGGGTCATTCAGTCCAGGACAAATGAAGTGTGTCACATTGAATGTGTATGTGTGTTTGAAGCTAGAACAAGAGCAGGAGCTCAAATAATGATTGCTGACTGAACATGTGTCGTGTGCGTCTTACAGTTTTCTCTCATTACCATCACACATACAAACACACACGATCATAAACACATGCATTTTCCACAACAGTGACATCTGCATCCTCTATAATGCTGAATATTAACTGTCAATCCAGGCCAATTTAATCTGATAGAAGCCATTATGTTGGCAGATCAGAACTTGTGAAAATTGTAATTTTATTGAGCTAAACACACACACACACACACACACACATTCCACCTCAACAATGCAGGATCACACTTTAGCGTTATTGCAGCAATAGTTATAAATGTTATAAATACTGTTACATGTTATTTCAACCTTGTTCCTGTAATTGTATTAATTCTTACACTTACTTGAAAAGAAAAGGAATCGTGGTAACACTTTATTTTAGTGTCCTTGTTGAACGTTACATGGTACTATAGTAATTACTACATTGTGCATAATTACATGCAAATAACACTAATCAACACCCTAATCTTAATCCTAACCCTATAGTAAGTACATGTAGTTAATCATTATTACTCAGTACTTAAATATATAATTACACTATAACACGGACACCTTAAAATAAAGTGTAGCCAGTGTCGCTTATATTCCATGTGCCTTGTAATAAATCACACACAGTAATTGGAACACATAATTAAAAATGTTTTAGGGTTGAAGGTCAGTGTAAACAGCCTCAAATAGCAAATATGCACCACGATAGAGTGTTTACAGTCAGTTTATTGGTAACACTTTACAATAAGGTTTCATTAACTGCATTAGTCAACACAACATACAAATAATAATAATAATAATAATAAAACACTTCTAAAGCATTTATTAACCTCAATGTCTTTCTGACATTTGAAATATTGAGTTTTATGTGGCCAATATAATAAAATACTTGTAAAAACCTGACATAAGATAAACTTATCTTAACCACATAAACTTAACCCTATAACAGTGTTGAACAGAATATTTTTTTACATATCCCATCGCCAGTTTTTGAGGCCTCATTTTCAAATGGTAACTAGTTGTTAAATAAAATGAGAGTACACTGTACTAAAAAGTGAAATAAAATAATGATATCAGATCAATCACTGCTCAATTAGATTAAGATGCATTTGAAACCTATGAGTTGTATTTGTCTTTATTGGTTTCTTTTTGTTCTTTTGGAAAAATTACAAGAATAAGGATGATTCATATTTGAAAAATGACACATCTTACCACAGCAGAGCCTTCTTAATACTGACTCTGGCTTGGACCCCTTTTTGCCTTCAGAACTGCCTTAATTCTTCATGGCATAGATTCAACAAGGTGCTGGAAACATTCCCCAGAAATTTTGTTCCATATTAATATGATAGCATTGCTGCAGATTTGTCGGCTGCACATCCATGATGTGAATCTCTTGTTCCACCACATCCAAAAAAATGCTCTATTAGATTGAGAACTGGTGACTGTGGAGGCCATTTGAGTATAGTGAACTCATGGTCTTGTTCAAGAAACTAGTTTGAGATGATTTGACCTTTGTGGCATGGCACGTTATCCTGCTAGAAGTAGCCATCATAAGATGAGTACAATGTGGTCATAAAGGGATGGACATTGTCAGGAACAATACTCAGGGGCCCAAAGTGTGTCAAGAAAATATCCTCCACACCATTACACCACCACCACCAGCCTGAACCGTTGATAAAGACCAGGATGGATCCAAGATTTCATCTTGTTTACACCAAATTCTGAATGTTGCAGCAGAAATCGAGACTCATCAGACCAGAAAAACATTTTCCAATCTTCTATTGTGCAATTTTGGTGAGCCCGTGCGAATTGCAGCTTCAGTTTCCTGTTCTTAGCTGACAGGAGTGGCACCCGGCGTGGCTGTGGTCTGCTGTTGGGCATATGCTTCAAGGTTTGACGTGCTGTGCATTTAGAGATGCTCTCCTGCAGACCTCGGTTGTAACGAGTGGTTATTTGAGTTACTGTTGCCTTTCTATCAGCTTGAACCAGTTTGGCCATTATCCTCTGACCTCTGGAATCAACAAGGCATTTTCGCCCACAGAACTGCCGCTCACTGATTATTTTCTCTTTTTCTGACCAATCTTTGTAAACTCTAGAGATGACTGTTCGCAGTAGACCAGCAGTTTCTGAATTACTGTCTAAAATACCATCTGGCACCAACAACCAATATCACATTCAAAGTCATTTAAATCACCCTTCTTCCCCATTCTGATGCTCAGTTTGAACTTTCGTAGACTGTCTTGATCATGTCTACATGTCTAAATGCATTGAGTTCCTGCCATGTGATTGGCTGATTAGATATTTGCGTGTACCTAATAAAGTGGCTGGTGAGCATAATAAATCTCTTTCTATAAATATTAAAACCACATTTACAGATTTATATTTTTGGAGTGACATTCCTACTTTTTGAAGAGAAGTTATGAGTATTTGGCGTCAGACACTGAGACTGTGAGACAAATCCACGGTGTGTGTGTGGTTGAGAGTGAGAGAGACAGAGAAAGAGATTAGAGGTAATACATATTGTTGGATGTCTCACCTCGCCATCATTGAGGGATATTTGGGGATTACGATTACAGAGTGTCACAACCTGACTGGATCTTCTGAGAATATGAGAATATGAGTTTGAGTTTGAGTTTCGGATTTAAACATCTCTGGAGAATGTGAGCATGCCTGGGAAATATGCAAGAACAATCACAACAATAACTTAGTTATTTACATTTTACCTTTCATTTTCACTCTTTCGCCATTTTGTCCTGCAATGTGTCTACAGTCACCAGGAGCTGAAGGAGACTCATACTCAGTTAAACTATGAACTTCAGACTTCAGACAGACTGCTTTGATTTAATAAGAAAACTCTTGAAACACAAGCACATTGTGGCCTGATGTTTATGTGAAGTACAGCAGTCCCTGCTTCTGTGTGTGTGCTGAGGGACTGGTCCTTTGTAGGGGCCCGAGTGGATACTGTAAGAGTGTGTGTTCAGCTCTCTGTGTGTGTTTGTTGAGGGGAGGGTGATGAATATTAAGGGTCTATTGTAATGAAAATCCTGCTGGCCTTTGGAGAGAGAGGCTTTAAAGCTGTAGCCGTAGGGACTTCCATCTGCCATACCATCAGCCCTCAAACACACACACACACACACGCACGCACACACACACACACACACACACACACACACACACACACACACACACACACACACACACCGTCAGCTCTCTCCTCACACAAATACTCCAAAAACAGCCCAGCTCTGACACTCTGTCTTTTGAACACATGTGAACTCCTGTACACAAATCTTACTGTCAACACACACATTTAGAAACAGTGGGGAAGATTGTGTTGAGGTGAAAGGATCCCTTTTTGTTTTTAGACCTATTCGGACATTCTAGTTTTCCAGGGAGACGTTACAGAAATTTGTGCTTCACAGACGTACTTTGAGATTTTAGTCCTGTCAAAATCTGCCAAGTCTGTGTTTTTCTCATTGTAAAAAATTCCAGAGCAAATTACCAACAGTTTTTCGGCAAACTCAACTGTCCTCAGAGAAATCTAATCCCATCCGAATGCCTTTTGACCTACCCAAGCTACCATTTGCGTATCAATCTTCGGCATGATTTCATTTAATTAAAAAAAAAAAAGAAAAAAAAAAAGAATAAATAGAAATAATTAAAAACTATTATCATCCGAATAGGGCTTTCGTATTTGTATATTTGATGGTGAGAGTTTGATTATATGCATCATTCAATATGCATCAGTATTCCGTTCAATAACTGTGGTATGTTCTTTTGTTTGTGTGTTTTTATGCTTTACAAATTCCAGGTTTTGAGCTTCTCCGACCTTTATCTGTATCCCTCCACTAAAGAGAAAAAAGAAGAGACTTATGGTGGCACAAACACAAAGTTCTTCATCCCACAACCTCTATCATCACCGTCATAATAATCACAGCGGTCTAACAGTCACATCTGCAATTTAACACTTACAGTACAACCTTATCGAGTACAGTGTTTCCCAGCCCTGTTCCTGGAGGCACACCAACAGTGCACATTTTGGATCCGACCCGTATATTTCTGGTCTTGGAGTCTCTACTAACGAGCTGATGAGTTGAATGAGGTGTGCTTGATTAGGAAGAGTTTTGAAAATGTATTGGTGTACCTTCAGGAACATGGTTGGGAAACACTGCTCTAATATACTGTTATTCACCTCTAAACCCATTACAGTCTATACCAGTGGTACTTTTAAGTGCACCCACCACATATATGTCCACTTTTATCCTCGCTCAAGGTTTATCAGGTGTATTTTTGTGTAAATGAAGTGATTGAGAGGTGCAGCTCATCCATCACGCACGTCTTTCCATTAGATGACCGCGGCTCACTACATTACCTGTTCTGATGTGGTCAGGATGGTCCTGCACGGCTGATGCTGATGCTGTAGAATCACTCATCCCTGCAGAATCCTCGTTCGCTCTAGAGAGATCTCCGCTGTTCTCCCCTTAATGCTCCTTCACCAGACGTCTTTCGAGCTGGACCTGTGGCCCGTGTTCAGTGCATGCTGGGACCGGGGAGATGGAGTGTGTCCGTTGTGTAATGTGGCATTATGGGAAGTGTGTCTGTAATGTGCCGTTAGAAGGACCCTCAGCAGAGTACAACTATAACGCAATCTCGCAGACACACTGGGGTGCTGATGGTTGCGCCTTCTACTGTGACGCATCTTCCCTGTGCTCATGGTATGTGTTCATAAGAAGAGTTTCAAAGTGAGCTAAAACTTTAGTCCATTTTGTTCTGGACTGCTAAGAGAAAGGTGTCAGAAGACTGACACTTATGGGTAGAGTATTTATTTTAATGAATTACTGTAAAATATATTTCATTTTTTGTATTCATTGGGCATGTAACTGTGCGTTACAGTAATCATACCGCTTAACTGAGGTAAAATCATTTATTCAGCTATTGTCACCACCTTAATTTTTGTTCCCTTCCTTTCTATCTTCACTGTAAAAAATTGTGCTGTAAAATAACGGTAATCTACTGGCAGCTGTGGTTGCCAACAATGTACTGTAAATTTACAGTATCACCTCACTGAGTACTGAGGTTTGTGACCACCACAATAATGAGGTGTTTCTTTTCAGGTAAAGTTCTCATAATTTACATACTGTAAATACTGATTACGATTTCCGGCAGCGTATCTCTTTCTGTCCTTCACTCCCCTCTCGTTTCCATCTTCTGTCTGTCCTCAGATCAGAAGTGTTGAGCTTTGACACAGGCCTGCAGGAGTACTGACCCACACAGTCATTAGAGAAGGAATCGCCCTTCTCGCTCTGTTTCTGATCCTGCATCACCGGATAGGATCAAATAAGAGGCAGTTGTGTTTACTTCCTCATCCATCTAATTTCTGTAGCGATGGCCGTGGCCTCCTCATCTCCTTACCACTGCTTAAGCTGCATGGATTCAGAGTCCAGCCTGCGGGCAAACACTCTCAGCACAGCTACACCTAAACGGATTAACCCTCCATACACACACACACACATGCACGCACACACACACACACACACACACACACACATATACACATCAGCACAGGTGGAGGCTTCATTACCCAGACTGTGTTAGATGCAACTTCAGACTTAATGCATCATCAAAAAAGTGCAGAAAAATAACATTCCAGCAATACATGAAGGGATGTGTTTATGGGTATTAGCTCAAAGCTTACCACAGCACTAGCTCAAATAGGATTCCTATATTGGGATACAAACCGACGGATCTCATTTAAAGAGGTATTGCCCTCTGGTATCGGTTCAGTATGTAACATTTAGGCCAGTGGTTGATGCATTATGCAACAAAGAAAACTCCTTGGGCATTTAAAGTAAGGTGTTTAGGAAACGAGGTGCTCGTGTGAAATATGTGGTGAAAGATCAAATGCCCACGTTTATAAAATGAAGTTTTTTTATATATATATATATATATATATATATACTGCCTAATAAAGCACAACAACCTTTCATGACCTGAACAAATATTAATCAAAACATAGCTAAAGTATCAGATAAAATGTTTGATATGAAAAATCTCAAGTCATTTGTGAAAAAGTATTCATTTAAATAAATAATACATACATCTAAAGGAAAAATCATGAAATTAATAAAAAATAATAATATCAATAACTAAAAAGCTGTTAATTGGATGGATGGATGGATGGATGGATGGATGAATGAAGAGTATCGTCATAACACCATTAAGGTTTATCTACTGAACAAAGAAGTAATACCAAGATTAAACACATTAGAAAATACTAGCTTGGACGCTAATAAAATATAAACATATAAAGTGTTGCATGGGGAAATGCTAAATTGTTTGTGTAATAACCTGAAATAACTTGAAAATGTGGCAAAATAAACTACAACATTTGTTGTATTAAGGAAATGTTTGTACAGTATAGTTGCACTGGCTGTGTACTACTTATGTCTAATAACCAACAATAAAAAAAGAACAACTTAGCAGAGTTATTAGCAGAAGGTTCTCAACAGATGATCATTAGCTCATTCACCCCCTGTAGCTTGCATCGAAGGTCGCTTCCAGAAAATAACTACCCTGACATGGCTTGATTCGGTCTCCCAGAACCTCCCAGACCCCCTTTAGTGTGATTTTGGCAAGTCCAAACTTTGAACTGAATGCTGGTACTAAAGAGGAGCATGTTTAGGCTAGACCTGACCTGCTTTAACTAGATTGATCACCAATTACGCAAATTAACCTTAAAGTGCCGTCTGCCACAGGAAGTGTTTAACCAATCTATTTACGACCCCAGCATACGCCAACATAATTAACTGTCACACATCAGCTGGGTTTAATGGCAATATTGGATTTCTGACATATTAAAAAGCTCATCATCCTGCCAATAATGCAAATAACTATTTAAAAGCTTCCTGCAGCTAGTCTGGACAGCATCGCCCATGAACATATTAAGCTGTGCCTGTGTTAACTGTTGTTAAGTACGTCCATTCTGGAATTTGATTCACCATGAGTGGCAAACAGCCATGAGGGGCTCAACAATAAGGACCAATATGTGACAAAGATTCAGGCCACTTGATTGAGTGTGAGTGTTTTTTGCTAGTTTCAGCCCGACGCAGTTATCATTTTCACGTCCTGCTCCACGTTGTTTAAATAGCAAATACATTTGCGCCCATTTGTGCGCCCATGGGAGTGCTGGTCTGAAAAGAGGTGTGTTCAGGCGCATTGTTGGCACGTTGCTATTTTGAGGCAACTGAAATAGACTGCTCCATTGACCAACTGAAACCTGGTCTAAAGACAATGGCACAATATTTTTTTTGTTATTTAAAGAGCGTGTTAGTAATGTGCGCCTATAGGCGTGCGCACAACGAGCGTAAACTTTGTCCCATATGGTCTGCTCACGCACTTTAACCTCGCGCACGAGCAGATCCGTTTCGTCGCTAGAGAAGCGTTCAGTTTTTACGCTTGCAAATTCTGCCATGTTAATAGTGATCCCGCCTTGGCGCGAGCGCAACTGGCTTTTAAAGAGAATGGGAGATGAAACTTTGATTGGTTTATTGCACGTTAGGCCCAAAACACACCCATTACTCTTTAAGAGAATAGACAACCCTTTTAGACCATGCGCTTAGATTTTTTAAATCTGCATGAATAAAGACAAGCTCTCACTACAGGACTGTAAGACTACCTGAATTGCTGTGCTGCTCACAATACACAACAAGGTTTCTTTTCATCTGTCGTTGTCTTGTCATAGCAGCGCGCACACTACACAACACAACACTTACGAGACTACAAGACACTACAAGACATTTGGTCAAGAGGCAGTCCCGACCAACAGCGAAAAAAGAAAAAAAAAACGTGTTCTTACATAAATTCACACGAGAAATTCACGCAAGTGATTACGAGATTTTTCCTTTTATTCAGTCCCATCTGCACTGTAATTGGCTAGATTATTTGGCTGAGACAGGCTCAGATCATGTCGCTGACCTGCTCATACTTAACGACCATCGCGAGCACAACAAGCTCCAATATTGCCATCCGGGGTTTTTGTTGCAGACCTTGGAAATAATGTCTGTGACAGCAAAATCCAGCCAAAAGTTATGTAGTTTGAGTTTGCCTTAAGTTAACAATAATGCCAACTCTTTTTGCACAGTGTGTTGCTGGCAACATGGTCACCCGTGTAGCCAAAATACAGGTTATATATGTTGTCAACTTTCTATTTGATGTCAGAGGGCTTGTTAGTTGATTCCTGAAAACAAGGCTCAAAAAAAAAAAAAAAAAAAAAAAAAATTTGTAACATCTGTCAATGGTGGGTCAACCAATAATATTTACTATCCGTAAAGGTTTCTCACCAACCATGAAATTATTTTACATTATTGTAGTTTAAAAACATTTATATTTACAGTGGGTACGGAAAGTATTCAGACCCCCTTACATTTGTCACTCTTTGTTATATTGCAGCCATTTGCTAAAATCATTTAAGTTCTTTTTTTTTTCCTCATTATTGTACACACAGCACCCCACATTGACAGAAAAACACAGAATTGTTGACATTTTTGCACATTTATTAAAAAAGAAAAACTGAAATATCACATGGTCCTAAGTATTCAGACCCTTTGCTGTGACACTCACATATTTAACTCAGGTGCTGTCCATTTCTTCTGATCATCCTTGAGATGGTTCTACACCTTCATTTGAGTCCAGCTGTGTTTGATTATACTGATTGGACTTGATTAGGAAAGCCACACACCTGTCTATATAAGACCTTACAGCTCACAGTGCATGTCAGAGCAAATGAGAATCATGAGGTCAAATGAACTGCCTGAAGAGCTCAGAGACAGAATTGTGGCAAGGCACAGATCTGGCCAAGGTTACAAAAAAAATTCTGCTGCACTTAAGGTTCCTAAGAGCACAGTGGCCTCCATTATCCTTAAATGGAAGACGTTTGGGATGACCAGAACCCTTCCTAGAGCTGGCCGTCCGGCCAAACTGAGCTATCAGGGGAGAAGAGCCTTGGTGAGAGAGGTAAAGAAGAACTCAAAGATCACTGTGGCTGAGCTCCAGAGATGCAGTCGGGAGATGGGAGAAAGTTGTAGTAAGTCAACCATCACTGCAGCCATCCACCAGTCGGGGCTTTATGGCAGAGTGGCCCGACGGAAGCCTCTCCTCAGTGCAAGACACATGAAAGCACACCTGAAGGACTCCAAGATGGTGATAAATAAGATTCTCTGGTCTGATGAGACCAAGATAGAACTTTTTGGCCTTAATTCTAAGCGGTATGTGTGGAGAAAACCAGGCACTGCTCATCACCTGTCCAATACAGTCTCAACAGTGAAGCATGGTGGTGGCAGCATCATGCTGTGGGGGTGTTTTTCAGCTGCAGGGACAGGACGACTGGTTGCAATCGAGGGAAAGATGAATGCGGCCAAGTACAGGGATATCCTGGACGAAAACCTTCTCCAGAGTGCTCTGGACCTCAGACTGGGCTGAAGGTTCACCTTCCAACAAGACAATGACCCTAAGCACACAGCTAAAATAACAAAGGAGTGGCTTCACAACAACTCCGTGACTGTTCTTGAATGGCCCAGCCAGAGCCCTGACTTAAACCCAATTGAGCATCTCTGGAGAGACCTGAAAATGGCTGTCCACCAACGTTTACCATCCAACCTGACAGAACTGGAGAGGATCTGCAAGGAGGAATGGCAGAGGATACCCAAATCCAGGTGTGAAAAACTTGTTGCATCTTTCCCAAAAAGACTCATGGCAGTATTAGATCAAAAGGGTGCTTCTACTAAATACTGAGCAAAGGGTCTGAATACTTAGGACCATGTGATATTTCAGTTTTTCTTTTTTAATAAATGTGCAAAAATGTCAACAGTTCTGTTTTTCTGTCAATGTGGGGTGCTGTGTGTACAATAATGAGGGAAAAAAAAAGACCTTAAATTATTTTAGCAAATGGCTGCAATATAGCAAAGAGTGAAAAATTCAAGGGGTCTGAAAACTTTCCGTACCCACTGTATAACATTGTCTCCAGATCTCTGTGAATAAAAGAGCGAGGACACAACAAGTTTTGTTTTTCCTCATATTTTCTGAGGATGCTTAACATGAGTTCAGGAAGGCTTAAAAAAATAAATAAATTAGGCAACCTTTCAGGTTTGTGCAATAGTATCTAGCTGGAGCCCCGCAGCACCCACACACAAACCAGGACACACATCTCAGGACACAAGTCTCAGGCCGGAAGAGAAGGGGCGGAGTTATTAAAGCATAGCAACATGGTGGAGAGAGCATGGTGAGTAGTTTGTAATGTTTATGTCATTATGTTGTTAACAATTTATTTATATATTAGGTTAATTGTTTATCTTCTAAATACTTTTTATATGCATGCATTTCACTTTTATTACTCGCACGGTTTATCGTTTTCAGCATTTTTCAGACAGTTCGATTACTTTTTAGATTGGGTGTTGTAAATGGGCTTTGTGATGAAGCAACATTATATATATTTTTTTTACTTTATTATTTTATTTTAATATGTACATAAATGCTGTGGCTGGATGAGAGATAGATAGTTTCTATTCCCCTCCTTAACGGCCATAGAGTGAAACACTGTGATTTATTAGGTTATAAGAGAAGACATGACTGTGTGTATGGTGAGGGTGTACTGTGAGCGTAATAGAGGAAATGTTCAGACTTTCTTTCGTTAGTGTCACCCACACTCCCCTCTCTCCCCCCTCATCCCACTCTTATTTTCACTGTAAAGAAATGTTCCTTGTAGAGTCTACTTAACACGTAAAGTGATATAAGCTAGAAACTGTGTGGTTTACAGGTTTAATTATTGTATTAGCTTTCCTTACACCCAGTGCTCTCGACTAAACGGCTCCGGTAATTGTGGACGGAGGGCAGGTGGGCTAGACAGCGTCTGCACAGGTATGAGAGAAATGTCTTCCCAGCCTCACACCTGTTTAGCCTGAAGGCCCTAAACCACAGAGACCAATCAAAAAAGACAAGGATGATGGGAAAACGGGGAAAAACGAGATTGGCCTCTCTTCCAAAGGTGACCGCAAAACATCAGTGCTGGTAAGTGATTGATCGCTGGAAAAAGAAATAAAAGAAAGGTATTTGGTTGCTTTGATAGCTACGGTTTACTCGTTTATCCTCAAACACGTTTATTTGAGGAAAAGACTAAATGCAATTATGAATTTTTACAAAAGCTGATAACCACTTCATAAAAATTTGAAAAACACATGCAGATCAACATATGTGTTTTTATATGGAGGATGATTGCAAATTTTCAACACCTTGCTATGACATTGTCATAAATTAAAACAACATTCAGAGTTTTTTTTTCTTTCTTTTTTTAAGAATTTTCCCTTTTTAAGAGGTTTATTAGCTCAATATGGGTGAATCAAAAAATGTAGGTCATAATTCACCCTGAAACAAATAAATATTTCCTTTCGCAAAATATAATAATAATGTTATTTCTTCCTGTTGTGAATTATTTATTTATGTATATTTTTTACCATGCTAATGCTTCCCAGCAAGCAATTTTGCATTTAAAAGATGTATAATATCCATCCAAACACAGCCCAGATGTCTAGACTAAAACAAGGCAAAATTTGGGCTGTCAGTAAAAATGTAATTGACGTCTAACCATAGCCAAAGAATAGACGCAAATGCTATGCATAGAACATGTCAAAGAAATTAAACCAAACACCTTGTAATCACTGTTGACTTTGCTTACATGATGGAATATCATACAAGTTATTTTGGCAAAAACGAGATGTAACCAAATATTCAAGTTTGTTTTGGCTAGAAGTGGGCTACTCATAGCCAGACTATATCAGGTCTATAGTTAACCTAGATGGTGAAATGACGGCTATTGCTTGCTGGGTTATGATGTGCTAAAAGTGGGAATTTACCAATAATTAAAACATTTGATACAATTATATATATATATATATATATATATATATTGTGTAAGCACAGGAAATGGATGGCTATTCACAGGCCGCGCCTTTCCTACTGGTGACACACCACGTGAGGTAGTCAATCTATTATAGTTCTCACTATATTTTTACAGTATGTTATTCACTGGGAAATTCCAGTTTGGAAACGGATCCTGTGAGTGTCAGTCAGGCCTTAGGAGTCATAGTTCTCTGGTATGTTTAAAGAATGTCACCATCGTACATGGCTTTTGTCACCGAGTGTAACTGTACTCTGGTATAAACGTGAGGTAAACAGTAAAGTAGCGTAATGAATCCTGCTATTGCTCTGTTTGGAATGCTGTGCTGCGGTAAACCCCTGACATCAATATCTGCCTTTTAAATCTGCCAGCTAACTCTCAGCGGTGGTGTTCAGAGGTGTCACGTATCCCACCTGTTCCCTGCATCCTCCCAGCATCTATTGTCACTCGTTTAAGGTGTTATCTAACCCGCTATTCACTCCTGTAACACATACACTGCTCACTTCTTTCCATTTGCCAGGATCACTCGTGTTTCAGGAGACAAGAGGATAAATTTGGGGAGAGAGAAGGGAGATTTTGTTGGAACTAGCGTGATATGGAGGTGTTTCATATCTAGCGTGAGAAAACGATTTGCCTTCACTCTTAGTCACCAGTCCTGCATATGTAGGTGCTCATGTGTGAAAGAGTTAAATACAAACTGTTGACTCATCAGCTTTTTTTTTGCTTTTTGTTTTTAAATAAAATAATATTTTAACAATTAGCTCAATTGCTATGTTTTGAATCAAAAGTCTAGTTGCTTGTTTTTGGTTTAGAGTGTATGCTAGTTACAAACACAAATACTTATTAAAACAAAGTATTTGTTTCCTTTTAACATTTTTTTTTTTTTTTTGCTCTTTATGCGAAACAATTCACGAAATTGTGTAAAAGGAATAGGGCCATTAAAAATGATTGTTTAAAGTTGTAAATAAAACAAATATTATTGGATGTTTTACACAACAAATCTTTCTACAGTACTTTCTACTTTCATTTACTGTGTTACTTGCCCTTAGGCTATTTGGCAAATTTACCGGCAAATTTACTAGGCACAAGCTGGAATGATGAACCACAAATGATTTCTTCTAGAAAGCAAAATATTTAATAGACAGCTAATTTTTGAGAGTTTTGATCAAGTTTGTAAAAATGTGTGACCACTTGTCCCAGTCTCCACTACTGTTTCACAGTCTAGAATGGTGTGGTTCTCTTTTGTTACTTGTGTTTATTTTTCTTATAAGGCCATCATTCAGACTTAACAAAGTGGTCGGTGTGCAGTCACCACTAATGTCCTCGCAATACTTTATCACCCATGTTTCCTCTTTTCCTTGCAAACTTCCTTCTTTTTCTCAGAGCCTGAGAACAAATGTAACGATTAGGAATCCTTCCCAGCTAATCACACTGTGCCGTGGCCACTTCCGCCATGTTGATTACCACGGAAACCATTAGAGAGAAGAAAGTGGCGGGATGTTTGATGGTGTCCGGCGGCTCAGGGGAGGTCAGAGAGGGGTGTGTGTGATAGGCCATTTAGTCTTCCTGCTCCCATTACTCGAGCATTTCCTCTATCTCACAACACACACACACACACACACACACACACACACACACACACACACACACACACACACACACACACACACACACACACACACACACACACACACACCTCAGTCTGGACCCTAATCATTACCATACCACAAACTATTACTATAGCAATACAGCGCTTGTACTGCGCTCGGATCTGTGCACAGTGATCTTCATGAACTAGGTCAGGGATTCAAAAGTTTTCTTGTCTGCTGAAACTGTATGATCTAAACTATTTACCTGAAATCTCAGGTAACGGTTTAACTTGTCAAGTAATATAATAAGTATATACATATATTTTTACATTTTTCATTGAATGTTTTTTTTTCAATTTAATTTTTAATAAAAATAAATCAATAAATATTTTGTAATTTGTGGTGTTTGCTAAGGAATCCTCAAGTCAGTGGTATTTCCATAAAAGTAAAGGGATAATTCACACAAAAATTACAATTATAAATTCATAAATTACTCCCCATCATGTTATTCCAAACCCATAAGCCTTTCATTCATCTTCAATTTTTTTTTTTTTTTTTTTTTTGTAAACCTGAGATATTTATGTTCCTCCATTAAAAGTCCACTCCACCAAAACAACCAAAAAGTTCATAAATATATCATAAAAGTAATCCATAGGAATTGTGCGGTTAATTTCAAATCTAAAGATGCACAATAGCTGATGAACATAATTAATGTAGGGTGAAATTGTTTAATGCACATAGAGCACATTACATATGTTGAGCTGACACTCATCTGTACTTGTGTGACATGTGAGAACATACCTGGTTGGTTCTTGCAGGTCAAGCAATCATGTTTGATTTTTTATTTACCATATTTGATTTGCTCTATATTTGTGCGTTGTAAGCAACCACACAGATTACATTAACAAAAGCATATAAATGCCCTTGCAACTACTCTTGTATAAGCGGCAGGTTTTTCAGGGTCAAGATCCGCATAAAAATGTTTTATTATATGCAGTTCCATCATGGACCTCTAGGGGCTGGTGAACACATTATTCGCTAGCAATGCATCTCTTTTCACTCAATTACTGTAGTCTGACATTTTCCCACCGATATGCCCATAGTGTTTATCAAAGCCCATGGGTAGATATAGTCCCAGATGGCCACACTAGCGTTTGCTCTTTTTTGGGGGATGATAGGGTGTGATCTCAGTATAACATGGGTGACATATGCCTCCTCACTCTCTTTAGGCAACTAGCAGAGAAGCGTAGCCAAGACCATGAACAAATGTGCTCCAAGACCCCCAACTCTTGTCAGTCAGTTGATGATAACAGTTCTGTCATGACAACTCTCTGAGTATTTGGCATGCAATGGATATTATGGTAATGTTGATATGTTTGGTCTTGGCGGAATAGATCTGCTACGCTGCTGTTGCACAGCAATCACGGGACTTGCTACTGCAATACATTCACAACATGCTGCTGTGAGCAAGTAAGACATGCTGCTGCTGTTACGATATAGCATACATTAATTACCCATAGCAGATCTATACAGGTGGAGCTGGGGAGGGTGGAGGGTTTCTGAAAGTGTGCTGCACTGCTTCAGCAAACGCTGGCCAAGTATTTGAAGGCTGAGCAGCGAGGTTATTGGCTACTGATACAAAAATGAACCAATCAACTGTGCCCTACAGGGAATGATGTGATTGCAAGCAGATTGAGTTAAGGACCTATCAGCCTGCGCCATCTAGAGTCCCATGACAGAACTTTGTATTTGCAATAAGTACAATCACACCATGCCACAACATGCCGTGTAATTTGAGGAATAATTCATGTCTGTAGCACAAATGGCTGGGTGAGTTAAGTGCAAAGTTTAATACTTTTGAATGCATTTTGAACCAAACCCGAACCTTGGGAACTATATTGCAATAGCTGTGATGCAAAGGTCACAGGTTAAATTCTCAGGAAAAATACAACATGTCATTACATGTATACCTTGAATATTTGTTTTTGTCTATCAAATAAATAAATGCGTATGTATTAAAGTTTGATTATTTATCAGTGTGATATAAAGGATATGCAATAAATGACATAGCTGAGATAACCACAGATTTATAGACACTGGAACCAGGGAAATTCCTCAAACAGGAGTCATTACCCAGAAACCTGAGCAGCTCCTCATTGTAATGTGAGAGATGATTATAGCTCTCGGAAGCTCTTTAGCGGATCAAGCTACAGCTCCCTTTTGTAGGACAACATTCTTTCAAAAATATGTAAAAATACCAACAGCAAAGCAAGGACAAATTACTGTTACACTCCAATGTTGGAGAACCTGATCTGGATTAAGTGAAAACAGCTTCTCTGGTTTCAGAAACTGAATCCAGCTTTTGTTCTCTTGCGCTGTGGTTTAACGTTTGTTTATGCTGAAACAGTCTACTGTTCAACTGAGAGCTGCAATGCACAACCACGGAGAGGAAGTGGAGCTCATCTACAGGTGTAGGGAAAATGACAGAAAACAACCCTTGGACTTAAAGTCATTTAACTCTAGTCAGTTTCCTGTTTTCATTGATGCTAAAATGCTTCAAAATGTTTTTGGTTTAAAGTTGCAGAGGAAAGTTACTGCTCAGACGTTGTGCATTCATAGTGTGGTTCATAGTAAGGGTATTTCATGGAGTTATCAGTGAAGTATCAACTTTGTCTCGGATGTTTCTTCCTATTTCTTAGACAGCAATAAAAATAGATGTAAATGCTTCTTTTTTTTTAAATCAAAATATGAGACATTGTTGAGATCTAAAGGAGACACTTGGACTATTATGGAGTCTTTTTTTTTTTCTATTTAATCTCTTGGAGAACAATCAGTAATAAAAAAGGTCTCATTTAGCTTCTCTTATATTTATCCCTTTTCTGTTCCTTTTCTCATTTTTTTAAATCTAAAAGTGGGTCTTTCTTTTGTTTCGTTTAAGCCCTACATTTGTGTTTAATTTGTGCCTGTCTCTTATTGAGGAAGTGCCTCAAGATTCAAACAGGATCAAACCAGCATTTCATGGGGAAAAAACAAATAAAGCACATTGTGGTCTCAGGGCAACATCACCTTCTGGACACTGAAAATTTTGCCTTGAATGACCACACTCTTTAAATAAATTGTAATTTGCAATCGTCATGGGATTCATAACTTTTGCAAGGGTCACAGCTGAGGTCAAATAAAGGAAACCCAGCCAACACAATGTTCTAATCCACGACTCTAAATGAACCAGACAGGATGAAGAAACGACAGAGAAACAGACAGTGAATGTAAGAGAGAGAGAGTCTGTCATGTAGACTAATTGCGCTTAAGATAAGTAATTGTACAATAGTTTGATGGTGGTCTTTAATCACAGCCATTTTCTTCTTAAGTGTAATGTGCACCATGTGAGAGCTGGACGCTCATCGCTCCCGAATCAGGATATTTATGTTTGTCAGACTCATGTCCGGGGATTACACATTATACTGGATTGGCAACAATATTTCCTTATGGTAATACTACATCCAGCTCACGAGAGAAAGGAGAGAGATGGCGTTGACCTCTAGGGGTGTTGCGATGGTCCAGCTCATTTAGCATGAAGGATGAGCACACTGATTCTAGATGTACTACACTACATCTCATCCTCTATATTTAGACTGATCCTGTATGGAAACAAGGGAAGGGAAATAAACTCATATAGGTCTCTCCCAGGTGAGTCTGTTTCTAATTGCTGAGGTGATGCAATGCAACTGCAAAACTCCTTTCTTTTTCTCATTAAGGTCTTAGTTATTTATTTATTTATTTATAGTGTTTCTCTTTCATTCTTATATCATTATCTATCTATCTATCTATCTATCTATCTATCTATCTATCTATCTATCTATCTATCTATCTATCTATCTATCTATCTATCTATCTATCTATCTATCTATCTATCTATCTATCTATCTATCTATCTATCTATCTATCTATCTTCTGAAGATAACAGACCTGTTAAAAACACTTTTTATAGAGCTGATAGACTAGGTTTGGTCTTTTGTTGTTTGTTTGTTTCTTATAAATCATATTAATACGTTGTATTGTTGTACTGCACAAAAAAGAAAAGAAAATATATTGATGGAAAGAAATTGTTTAATTTTTATTTAATTTTTTTTTTATCAGGGGGGAATACATACACATGTTGAGTTTTCATGTTTTATGGGGACATTCCATATAAATAATGTTTTTTTATACTTTACAAACTGTATATTTTCTCCCCTAACCCTAACCCTAACCCCCTCTAAACCTACCAATCACAGAAAACTTTCTGCATTTTAACATAAAAAAAAAATTTAAAAAAATTTTTTCTAAAAATCCCTTAGTGTGATTTATAAGTTGTTTTCCTACAAGGACAAGGATTTGGTATTGCCATCTCTGTCCCCATAATGTAGAGTTTACCTGTACCACACACAACACACACACACAGAAACAAAATCAATAAAACAATGGCTTTAAAAACTCATTTTGTGACTAGTGCATTTACATTTGAAGCATGTGTATCTTATCGATATCACAACCAAAACAATTCCAAACCAAATTCTGGCGTAATGTGTCCCGAACTCCACGCAGAAGGAACAAGATGGAATATTATAATTGATATCAATCCACAATCTGACTTGTGATGAAGGTATTAAACCACACCGCGTTCATTTGTTGGTCAGAGGAGAAGTAAGGCCAAAACAGTCAAATTCAGCAAAACAAAATTCTGAATCCAAATGAAAGCAAAAATGCTTATTGTATGGGTTATTCTGATCGATTCAGGGCTCAGGTCTCCTTCAAATGTCCAAAATCAGTCTGAGAATATTGTGAAACTTTTGTATAACATTTTTTCCCCTCCCTGGAGCTGTGTATATAGTGGCAATAGATCTGTTGATATTTGATCTGTGTTTATGTCCTGTGGGAGTCGAGGAGGTGGCAGGGACTTACCCCGTCTATTCTGTACACCGCAGGGTCATCTCTCTCTTTCTCTCGCTATCGCTTTCCATTTGCATTTCCCATTCTACAGGCATGTCACATAAACAAAAACTGGCTTGCAGCTACGAAACAACGGCCACACGTCAGACATCAACCATGCGTATTTTCCTCCAAGAGACAAAAAGAGGAGCTTGTCCAGTAACGGTATCAAGGAGTAAAATAAGAAATCAAGCAGAACGCTGAGGTTTGCGTGGCCTAAAGGGGTTTCTGTGTAGATGAGGACACACATGCCTGATTTATGACAGCATGCAGTCATCATATCAGCTCACGTCACCTTAACCTGTGTCTGCTGTCTCTGGGCCCTGCAAGTCACAAAACAAAATGTTTTACTTTCATTAAAGAGGATAATGTTAGTGTTGAATTAAGAGTAAGATTTTCCTTTGCATTGTCCACATGAGCACCAAAGCTAATTGGACAAATAATGAGCCTATACTAAGCCATGGCTCTGGCCCGTTTGGTTTTGTTAAAGGTTTTCGACTTGTCTCTTGAATAAAAATGAATGAGCAGGCCTACACAGAATGTGCACTCACATAACTTAACAGAAACTCTGCAGATTCACATGGAACTGAAATGCTTATCATGCACAATTGTATACACATTGCCCACCTCATGCTTGTTTGTTTATTTTATATTTGTGCTAGTTTTATAATGCTTTCCGTTATCATTAACAATACACATTTCATTATGGTCCACAGAATTTGGCAGATTTTCTGTCAAAATAACCATAGAAAATGCGAAAAAATTAAGGTAATAGAGTGCAGTAGTGATGCTCCTTTTTTGAGGTACTTCGTTACATTTTTTTTTTTTTTTTTTATGTTCTAGGCCTTGGATCAAACCATCAAGTTCTAAACATTAAAAATTTTAATTTGAAGCAACAAAAAAAGAACAAAGAAAAGAGACATTCAAATATTAGAAGTTAGAAGTTTAGACAATACATTTTAAATTTGCTACTGATTTGTTTAAGTAGATTAATAGGAAGGAACTGATTGATTACATCCCTTGCAAAGCTTGATGGGAGTAGGGGCGTCTAAACATCTTTTGGAGTTTTATTTTTTTAACTTGTGTCTTCTACAGAGGCATATTCATGCATTTTATAATATCCTAACCTTAGAGCTCATGGAAGCTTTCTTTATGTTATTTTAAAAAATAAATAAACTATTTCTCTATGGAAATATATATATATATATATATTTGCACTCTAATGTTAATTATCCATACATCCAGTGAGATTCAGAATATAATCATTCAGAATATCAAATAACCAACAGAGGCAGGACGAAGCCAATCAGAGTTCAAAGGTTAGGTAAAGTCTTTCTGGATTAGTTTCATGTCAGGCCTCTACCTGTCTTTAGTATCCAATCATTATGTCCCATCATACACGTTACTACATGCCCGTGATGGACTTGTCGCATTCCATGGAAATCAAGTGGCAGAAATTGCTTCTGCGCCATTCTCAAATCATCTCACACGCGTCTCCTGCGCCCCGCTTAGCACAGAACACCCACAATCCAGTGCTTTACGGTGAGGGTGGGGGGGCGTTCTCTAAAGAACATTATACCTCCTTACAGCCACATCATCGGGTTACAATGCTCACATGTTCCTCTAATAATTTGAGCACGCTTTCCAATGTATTCAGACGGCTTAGGTGTGTGCAACGAAGCGATTGGGGGCTTGCATTCAGGTCTCTACATGAATCTAAATTGATTAACGTAAGTTTTTTTTTTTTTTTTGTCGTTTTGTTTTGTTTGTTTTTTGGGGCATGGCAATTCTGCCCGAGATTTGCCACCATAAAGGGGCTTGAGCTTAGGCCCATGCTTCTTTCCAAACCTTCCAAGAACGTTGATAAGCAGATCCCCGAATGAAATCTCCTCGTCCCCGGCTGCGTCTGCCTCTAATCGTTTTATTTACAGTTACAATAAAAGACGAGTCTGTAATGGCTGGGTGACATAATAAGCGGTGCAGGAACAATCGGAAAACAGTCCTAAGCGCATTCCAATTTTCGCATTAGGCTAATCGTGGAGAGGAAGGAAATAAAGACATCAGTTGGATGAAACGAGCGTAATTGGAGAATAATGTAGTTAGTTTGCTCTAATCTTCTGCATAATATTAAAATGTTCTCAGTGCTCCCCAGCTGCAAGCAATCAGTCGCTCTGGAGGGGGAAGACAAGAAAAGAACGCGCAAGAGAGAGACACAGAGAGAGAGAGAGAGAGAGAGAGACCGAGAGAGAAGCTGCATGTAGGTGTCTGTTAGCAAAATTTCTTTAGCATTTTGAGAAATCGGAGCACTTGTCTGTACGTACAGTAGTTGACAGAATAGCTAACTAAAAGAAGAAGCAGCTCTACTAACTTCACTACATTTTTCTCTAGAGTGACAGTAGCTCAGCTGTGTTCATAACAATGTTGCTTTTCCAGTAACAGCTTATTTCTTTCAACAAGTAGCAGTGTGATGTGACAGAACACTATATCACTGTTGTTGTTTTTTATGTCACACAATATTGGGCACAGCTTTCAACTGAATGAGCTGAGGCAATAATCAAACACTCTAGAAAGTCTTTTTATTCGTAAATAGTATTGAGGAGATTCACTTAGTGAGTCAATTTGTGTGGATGGTTCACTGAATTGATTCCAAGAAATGATTCACTCATTCTTTTGAATTATTTCTCAGTTGTGTTCCTAGAACTGACACTTTATATGAGATTTACTATATTTATAGCTCATCTATTCAAATTAAAATGGTTTAACTGTTGCAATTAGTGTACATTAATATATTAGGTATTTTGTGCCAGGGGTATTTTACCCCTTTATAACCCTGTTGTAGTACATTTTCTTGATATTAGGCTAAAATGCTAGTTTTTTTTAAAGGCTAGTTTCAGTGTATCTACTTTACTATGTGAGAACCTTGTACCTCTGCAAGCCACCGTTTCAAAGAGGCTTCTCCAACACTAGCAGTTGATCATTATTAAACCAATAAAGGCAAATAAAAATACTTTACAAAATCAATGGTGTTAGCATTAGCTCATAACATTTAGCTTACACACTTTAAAACACACTTACATTCAAGCAGGTCTCTTGCATTCCTGTTTGCAGTTCATGTTTCTTGGATAAGGCCTTATTTCATCAACTGACATTACTGATTAGCCATAAACTAGCGAACTCTTCCTTCTTTGGCATGTTGGCTTTATCATCACTTGCAGTACTCTTGACAAGCGTCCAGCACAAAGAATGAAAGAAAACTGAATGAATGTTGTAATATTCCCTCTTTTTCTCTCATATTATTTTTCAAAGTTATGGCAAACTGCACAATCTTGAGAGCATGCGTCGACCAGTAGCAGAATTAAAGGCAGGTTATTTGTTCTCCCTGTGGCTTCTCTCATCTGTGATTTCAAGCCTTCTTTCGCTCTGAGGGTGTTTTTTACTCCCGTTATTGTGCAGGAAATTGTCATTAGTCAGTGGAACAAATAACGTGAAAACCGCCATGGTTGCCTTTGCTCCGCATCAAAACACAACAATGAATTAATCAAATTAAAATTCCTTGTTATGCGATTTTGCTTTAATTTCCAAAACCAAGCCCCTATTTAGTATTTGAGAAAACCAAAATGGGGAAGTCACAGTTAAAGGCCTCAGTAACAGTGTTATATTAGGAAAGAATTATCAATCCTTTAAGCTAATTTGGATAACTTGGAAACCATAAAAGTAAGCTTGTGAAATGCAGTATTTGCTAAGCTTCTGCTGTCTTCACAGGTCTTTAACTGCAGCAGCTACTTAATGGACTTTGTTTTTGCTTATTGATTGACTGCCATTGCGACATTAAATCCAATTCAAGTTATTATGACCCTACAAAAGCTATTACAAATGGCTAAAGAGCTGTAAAGTGTGGTACAGATGCATGGAAGTGTCTCTTAAAGGCAATTTTTTTACTTTTACAATCTGAGATTCCTATGCTATCAAAATTATCAAGAGCCTGGCTGTAAGAATGATATATCAGGGATATATATGCTTAACAAATATCAAATATCATAATGATAAATATTTTAAGACTGTGTAAGGTGATTCACACTTACAGCGATTTCATCCTTGAAGTCGACTTAACCGTTGGTCGCTAGTTGGCGTTTCTATGCAGTAACCAAGTGAAAATGAGCGAGCTCCACTGTCTAACTCTGATTGGTAACTGCCGAGTGATGTCATTGCTTATTTGCATAAAGGTCTCTATCACTCATGTTGTCTCAAATCCTCAACACTCATTAAGCATGAATACATTCTAATAGCTTTTTTGCTGCAAATTGCTGTCAGTGTGAGCTCCCTTTTATATAATGCAGTTTGTAACTAGTTAAAATGCTCCAGTCAGAAACTGTCCTGAAAACAGTCAATATTCAAGAAATAGTTTACACAGATTTTTTTTTTTTTATAAGCCTTCTGTAGAAGACGATAAGCTTTATTTATAGCAGGATGCCCAAGCTGCTCTATGTAAGTGAATGGCTGTCAACATTTTTACTGAATTACAAATATATTTCAGTCTGTTCCTTACATAAATCTTTTGCTGTGATTCCCAACCCTGTTCCTGGTCCTGGAGCTGGAGTACCCCTAACATTGATGTTTGATACACCTAACATTGAACATTTTTGATGTCTCTCTTTTCTGATACACCCATCTGAGGTCTTGGAGTCTTAACTAATGAGATGATGAGTTGAATCAGGTGTGTTTGATTAGGAAGACATCTAAACTGTGCGGTGCTGGGAGTGCTCCAGGAACATGGTTGGGAACCATTGATATGGAGGACTGTTTTGACGCTTTTATGATGGTAATTTTTTGTCCTGATATTTTGGATCTTGACAGACCCTGGTCCCCAACCACTTTTATTATATGTAAGCAATTAATACATACTGCTAAACTTCTCCGTTGTGTTCCATGAGGGTACAAAAATAACAACACAATCTTCATTTTTGAGTGAATTATTTCTGTAGTTGTTTTCGAAACCCTGCCCTACAGGCCAAAGTCAAAAGTTTCCATGTTCTCGTCTAGTCCCACTCTGTTTTTAGAGTTCCTCTCTCTGTACGTAGTCTAGCGACGGATGTGGCTGCCATATGCCCTCCCAAAGCCAAGCGCGGGCCCGAAGCGCTGGTGTATTGCAGTCATTAGCCCCTCACGCCGTCAAGCTCCAAACTCATTTAGCCTCATGCTGGACCTTCATTATGATAGACTTGTATCAGATGGCATCTCTAGCTGGGCACAGGCTCAGGGCGAGAGGGGGAGAGTAGGGCCGCAGCCATGGCCCGCTCCTGCCCCAGCGGGTGGGTGGAGGGGGTGGTGAGAGAGAAGCAGATGTAGTGGTGGGGGTTTATGCTAGACCACCACAGAGGAAGAAAACATTCGAGACCTCAGAGACTCCTTGCACTTGCTTTGTTGCATTTGTTGTCTTTTGGGCGTTCTGAGCTTTTTTGCATAAAAACATATCTGCTACTGACACTTTGCAACATGGCACACACAGTGACAGGCCAGGGCAACCCTGCACATCTCAACAGAAAACTAAGGAAATATACGCATTCACATTTGTAGATGTTTCAGTATAACCCGGTGGTTCTCAACTTAGCTTGAAAAAAAAAAAAACAACAACAAAAAAATGGTAACATGGCTAATACTAATACTAATACTGCCATCATTAGATATTTCCTACTTCCCACTTCTGAAGTCATATGTATGAGTTGTCTTGACTATTTCTTGGGAAAATTGTATTAAACCCAAAATGTATTGAAGATGTGTAATCAATATCCAATGGATTTTGAGTAAAACGTAGCATCCCATTCGTTGACAACAATATAAAGTTTGCCTTCTAGATTAGGGGTGCCCAGTCCTGTTCCTGGAGATCTACCTATCTGCAGAGTTCAGATGCAACCCTGATCCAACACACCTGTCTGTAATTATCAAGTGTTCCTGAAGATCTTAATTATCTGGTTAAGTTTTGTTTGATCTGGACTGGAGCTGAACTGAGCAAGAAGGTATCTTCATGAACAGGATTTTGCACCCCTGTTTTAGATAGTCAACAATGCTGACAATTCTGAAAATTCTGTCAATTAAATGCTGTTTTCACTGTGTAAAATACATAAAATATGCATAAAATGGGTATTTATATATGGAAATATACTGTAACAGAAATAGAGTGTAACGTCAAGAGAAAGCAATGCAGATTTTGTGGGAATTTTTTGTTTAAATGCCACTACAGCAATAGTTCTCTCCTTCACAATGTTTAATATGGCCCACACAACTTGGAAACTCATGCATTACAATTTTCTCTGAGATTCCCTGTCTTGGGAGGCCATTTCCCGACTGGGAAACTCATATTTTACGATAATTGAAATAGCACATTAATGCAGCATAATATAAAATTTGCCTCTATATTTGTTCCAAGTGTTAGGCTGGTAAATCTGCTGGTCATGGCAATGTCCTATTTTAATTATTTGAAATAGAGTATATTTCAGTGTTCAATTCGAATCACCATTTTTTTTGTTTTTTTTAGCAAATCTGATACCGTGTTGGGTCCCCACTTGATCCACATCATAAGCAAAACCAGCTGAGAAGCACTGCTCTCAGTCCTCCATTTATCTCTCAATACTAGCACATTAATACACAGGAAATACAAACGATTCAAACATTACAAAACAAATGGCTGCAACAAATTTGCCCCTGTTTGCTAACAGTCATTTTACTCAGTCTGTAATAAAAAGTCAATGAACCAAGGGGAGTCCATATATTCCCATAACAAAGGCAGGGGGAGCTGTCATTTCCCCATTCTCTGTCTTTTATGAAAACATCCTCTCTCGCTCAAGACGGCGGGGGGGCGGAAGGCCTCGCTCAACAGATCGAGCCGATAAAATGCACACGCTCCTAAAGACAATGAGCGCTGAGCCACAGACTGTGACAAACGGCTGAACCTGCGCTCCGACGGTCTATCCGATAAGGAAAAACAACACGGGGAAAAAGGGAAGCCACATGTTAGAGCAAATGAAAAGTGCATCGCATTTTCCTTCCCCGCACGCCTGATCCTACATGCCGTTATCTCTTAGCACGCTGATATATTGCAATGCTTTTAAGACACCCAGCAAATGAGAGCGGGTCTCCGCAGCCCCGGGAGAGATGCCTCGCTCTCGCCGATCGGCTGTCGCTATTGGATTTCTGACTTTTAACTGGGTTAACCTACTTTACTGTGAATACAAATTCAATTGCCACCACAGCTGTTTTATTTGGCGTGCGTGTTTTTTCTCTCTCTCGCTCTCTCTCGACAGGCTGTGTAACCACATAGAAAACAATTTCCCTCTGCGGAGCACTGGCAAACCATAAAATTAAAATGAAGTGCCATTACACGTTCACAAAGCAAAGGGGGTCCTTCCTTTTCTACCCTCCCGCTCCCTCTCAGTATTGACACAATGCTTATCCCTTTCCCGTTGCCATTTATACGCTGCTTGTTTGCCACTGAGGCTAGCATGTTAGCATGCTAGCCTCACCTTTAGCTCTCTTTCCCCATGTGTGTGTGTGTGTGTTTAGTAACGGTTCTTCTCACTGAGACACTAAATAAAGCCATATGAGGCAGCCAGGAAACCTTTCAGGACTTCATTAGGGCAGTGGGAGAGAAGAAGTTAAGCGCTCCAGCAAGCTGGTACTGTTTAGCTGCATAACGTCAACAAGAGCACTCACGCAGCTGCCTGCTCGTACCCCAAACAACCCCCTCCGCCCTCGTCAGCCCTTTATCCACCCTGCTACGCTCCGCTCGGGTGGTGCAGGCCACGCAGGAACCCCTTGTTTGCCTGAGCGCCACTACCCAGCCGGGGGCAGCCCAGACTGACATACCTAAAGAGCTCTTCTGAAGCTAACGGGGTTATAATTGCACTTTGCACAAATTACGTGTACTCCACGAAGAGAATGACTGAGAGGACCAGTGCAACCAAGCACACTAACTTCCCGGAGAGCGCTGATGTCGACCGCAGCACGGGCCACTTTGTTAAAGATATCTGACAGAGCCCGAACCCTGCGCACACTACAGCTAACACGTCACGATTGGTTTACATCTCCGTATCATTTGATTTTCGCTCTTTTGTTTCTCGTCTCGGTCTCTGTGCGTCTCTATTGTCCTGAGGGCAGGTGAGGGTTTGTGTACTGGCTTTCTCTCGCTCTCTCTACGGCCTTCAGGTAAGTGTCATCTGTACAGAACTGATCCGTTTACATCACATACTAGCGGAGCTGCACTGCTCATCCTTGCGTTGTGTTGCGTTGGTGCATGTGTATGCGAGGCTGGACCTTGCACTGAATAATGATCAATAAAATAGACTGTTGTTTTCATGTATGTGTGCAATATTGATTGCTCTCTTTCATAAGCTGAACATCACTTACATCCCTGTGTTAGTTGAAAACCATGAGTATGTCTGTAGCATGTAGAGGCTGTGATGCTGAGGAACATGTGTGTGTGTGTGTGTTTGTGGTATTGTTGAATATTGCTCAGGCTTTGTTTGAGTGAGTGTCTGGTGTGCCGTGGGGTAGACGACTGTACTAAAGCGCCACCTAGTGACACACATCTTCCATTCTAGAGTAAAACTACACAACGGAGCACTACCCAACCCCCCAAACACTCTCCAGCCATCTCTAGCTGTCTGTCTTTTCTTTCTCTTGCGGAGAGTGGCCACATTTAACCATTGCGGCAGTCCTATCAGTCCTTAACGCTAATGTCTCACACAATCTATCAGACCAAAGCAGATCCCAGGCAAACATGGAAAAGAAAAGAAAAGAAAAGAAAAGAAAAGAAAAGAAAAAAAGCTCTTTTACAGGTCTAAATCATCCTTTTGCAGTTTGCCATTTGTAAATAGTTTCACATAATGAAAGTTAGTGGGTTTAGAGCTGTGGTGTTAACAAATAAATATTACAAATAGTTGACATTGTCACAAATTATATCTGAAATAAACATGTAATAATAATAATAATTAATAATTGTTGACATACAGTTGGAGTAAAGAGTGATAGCATGTGCATGTGGTTGCAAAGTTAAGTAGCTAAGATCTTTTGGTCATGAAATAATTTAGAGAGAACTGCTTGAGATTATACAGTATGTTTTAATTTTTGGGTGCAGACTTTGAGATCTTGGCACTCAAAAATCTGAGCACAGTTTAAGACATTGTTGAGGAGACATTAAAAATACCTTTAAGAAATCTAAAACCGTAAGCAGTCAAATGTTTGGAAATAGATCCCATTCTTCAGCATCTATCTCTCCACCTACTGGGAAACAATTAAACTGGAGTAAAAGTTTCCCGATGAGCTTCAATGTGCCCTTGAATATGAGGCTTGTCAACATGGATCTATCGATGCGGTTCGCTCGCAGTTACAGTCACCCGCATCAAAGCTCAGCTCACAAACGGCCGACAGTGATGAGCGCCTGTCACTGCCCATAAAGGTGATGCACACATGCGCACACACACACACCCTACGGTCCTTGGCTAGTCTATTTATTTTTATCGCAACAATGAAAATTTGCATTTCACACACACACACACCCACACACACACACACACCCACACACACACATGTTACTGCAAGGACAAGAAGATGGATTAGATTGACAGTGTCACCTTCCTAATCTAGATGAACTCTCATAGACAGACAGGCAGATGTGACACACGAGGGATTGGCAGGATAACTTGCGATCTTATTCACTGTGATGTCAGAAAGTCGCTCCTTGCTCCTTACCTGAGCTTAATGATACAATTTATATATATATATATATATATATATATATATATTTATCATATAACTTTAATATGTTGATATTAATTTGGCCACAATGCATTTATTGTATTTTTATTTTTTTTATTCCATAATTGTTTGTGCTTACTTTAAGATAGTTATTATGAGTACATTTCCCAATTAAACATTTAAGTTGCTTTCAGGCATATTTTCCCTCTCATGTCATTCCAAAATCATATGACTTCCCCTTCTGATATTCATTCTTAAATTTCACTCTGCCGCTTACACCAAGCAGTGTGGTTTATTAGACTAGACTTTAAATAATGTTCACAATTATATGGACTACATATTTGGATGCCTGAATTGTGATTTAAGATACTTTTTGTAGATTGTCAATGTGAATCACTATTCAATTTCATTGTAGGGAAAAAAGCAGCGTGAACTTTCTTCAAAATACCTCCTTTTCTGTTCTATGGAAGAAAGAATGTAATACAGGTTTAGTAAATGAAATCTCTTTAATATCTTAGTTGTCTCTCCTAAATAGAAATGGGATAAAATGGCTAGGAAAAAAAAGTTCAGATATTTCTCATGCGAAGAAGACCCCTATAATTTCACGTTTCTCCTCTAGAATTTCTCAATGTCTTACACTGTGCTTAGAAAAGTCTGAAGCTCTCTATTCACATTATTTGGCAACAGCGAAGAAAGCTATTTTCTGTGAATGTGTGTGAACTTCCGATTCATTAGACACTTTATGTAAATAACTAGAGGAATAACACAATGCAGTAAATGGTAAAATCATTTGAGCTTCAGACCAGTGTGTTTATGATTACAATAATAAATTAAAATAATATTGATAACAAATAACAGTTTGCATTATCAAGCAGCGTAACGGACAGTTTTTGTACAGTAATAAATATAGCCTATAAATAAAATAACTGGAAGCAGATTAGAACGGAAGCCTAGACACATTCAATTTACAAATGGTCATACCCACTCTCACGTTAAAAATAAGGTGAATATGAACTCCAATATTTCCCGTTCATTCGTGACCAAATTATCTAAGCTAAGCTTTCCATGTTCATTTTTTAGCTCTTTATAGGCCTGAGACTAGTGGTCTCAGTCTCAGCATTTTATTTGTTCGTCTTCTCTGATGCCATATGCAGGCTAGCATTAAAAGGATGGGAAATGACTATGAAACATTAACTATAGGCGACATTCATCTAAACACAAAGCCACATTACAATGTGTGTCTGTGTGTCTTCCAGAAGAGCAGCTTTATGGAGCAGTATCTGATGATGCGTTCCTCATACGTTCAGATCAGAGCAGAGACAGATGTTAATCACACACTGTATGAGCACGCACACACACACACACACACACACGCACGCGCACACACACACACACACACACACACACACACACACACACACACACACACACACACACACACACACACACGCACACAAACACACACACACACACACACACACACACACAGGTATTCATATCATTATGAGGACATTATACCGTACAAACTATACATTACCCCTAACCCTACCCCTAAACCATAAACGTCACAGAAAACTTTCTGCATATATGTATATATATATATATTTAAACACACACACACACACACACACACACACACACACACACACACACACACAATTTCATATGATTTATAAGCCGTCTTCCTCATGGGAACAAAAAATTATCATTATCCGTGCCAATAAAATTGATAACATAATAATGTAACTTACAATTAAACGATTAAATTCAACCCCTCGTTTGCTAAAATGAGGAATGTATTTCACAATCCATGTAAACATGGCTGTTGATGCATCTGTGTCTTAGAATATTTTCTCCACAACTTGTCCCCCTTCTCTCTCTCTCTCTCTCTCTCTTTTATTTGATTTGCGTAAAACACATCCTGCTGAAATTACATCCACATGCGACTGCAGGCTCTGACGCCCTGGCACAAAGCTCAACACCACACCACACCACACCACCAACAACAACAAATAAAACACGCTAACTACTACAACAGTCAGTTTAAATTCTTGATCTCCTTCACCCACAGATCTGCTTTATGTTTTATTCATGATTATAAGATCACTATAGCCTCTGATAAAAATCGTTCTCAATGATCTGGCAACGAAGGCTAATGATGGTAATGCTAGGTGAGGTAACAAGCAGGATCATATGTTGAAAGCATTTTTCCTCCTTTACTTCTCTCTGATGGCATATTTAGCCTACGGTAACAAGTGGCTACGTTTTCACTTCTTCTGAAAAGCAGGGATTAACAAGTTAAAAGGTTATGGCATTAGTCAACATTTGCCTTTCAGCTCACCTCAATCACTCAAGACTGTAATTATCTAACATTGTGTCTGACCTCTGGCACCCTGCTCATCTCCTTTCATCCAGCTTTGAGAAAATAAACCGGAATAGCATCTTTCCCCCATTCTTTCTCTCTCCAATTCTGTGTGAAATATGCCTTAGTTAATTTCATTATACGGTAAATGTTGTCATAAAATATTTAACTGGTCACTATATCCTGCGCCCTGAGCAGTCTTTGTTTATTTGACTTGAATGATGAATCGTAAAATTTTAAACTCAACGAGACGCCCAGCACTGCCGTGTCGTAGAGCAGGGCTCTTACAGTATGTTTCAAAAACACTCTTTCCACAGGCAATTCTTGATAAAACACTCTAACTGCCACAACAAAAAAATACTTATTTTCTTGCTAATTAAACTTCCAGTCAATTTTAGAATGCTAGTAAAGTAAGATACTTATAACACATAAATGAGATTTCAGCTATGCATATTCTGGACATTCTCTCAGCCAATTTCATGAGGTGTATCATGAAATGCTTTCTAAGAGTTCCCATATATGCTTGTTAATTACTTTTCCTTATTCTCATCAAACTCACTCATTTAAAAAATAAAATAAAATAAACACTATTTTCACTTGTCAATTTTTTGTTGTAGTCACAAAGTGTTATTGTTATACTCACAAAATGTGAATCCATAACCTTTCAATGCTTATATGCTCACAGGTCACAAATTCATCTCTGCTGTTATAAAAAAAATAAAAAAAGGTGGAATTGGCAACCCGGTTGGAATTGCGTGTACAATAGATAGTCGTATCTAATGTATGCCATGAATTCTGACATATAACTTATTAAAAAAGAATGTATAAAACCTCTAGAGGTCTATTTTTAATCTATAAACCTTTTAAATACACATTGGATTTCATACATGTAGTCGTTTTCATGTAACTTATTCATTAAATCAGCAACTTGAGTCGATGCGACAATTTAGAGTAGCAATAGTTTTGCAAACGATGTACACAAAAAACTTGTCCCGATCTTGTTTCTTGAACAAGGCCTGTTATTTTTGAACAGATGAGCGTTTTGGCGATTACCAGAAAATACCAGATGGAACGTGGTAAAACATTGCAAATGGGCGTGCTAATCATGTCATAATGTTTCTTCTGACACAATAAAAATATGTTATGCTGTAAATAACCAGACATATGTTGTGCCATGCATGTTGGAATAAAACGTTACCACAACCTTTTCCCGGCTTTTTTTTTTTTTTTTGCGACATAGTTGCATTAGCTGGCCAGTGGCCTGAGGAAATCATAACAGCAAAAACCTCATGGACATGGAACGCTGGATGTATGCCTGTGGTTAGCCGTGGAAGTGTCCGCAGTGTCCGTCTCACGGCCCCTGACCAGCTGTCCTCGTTCCTTTGCTGGGTCGAGGGAAACGCTCCTTCAGACCAGCAGGCACAAGGAACGTTTCCTGCAGGATTGCAGGGCAGCTGCTATTGCTCCGGTCTGGAGCTCTTGACCCACTTACAATCATCTTTTTCTTTCATTTTAAACACAGAGGAACACCGCTCCTTACCCTCGCCTTCTCTGGCTGCCCAAACACGCCTCTTGCCCGCTGAAGATTAATGTTTCGGGCCTGACCCTGCTGGGCAGCTGACTACAGGAGAATAGATGGGTCAGAGAAGCTAGGCTTGGTGACGGAGATGAGTTGCTTACCTCAGAGAGCCCCAGAGCTCGGCGGTATGGTTCTCCTGTCAGCTCCCAGTGAAGAGAGAACTCCCGTTCATAACTCAAGTTCTTTTAGCCCAGCTCCTGAACTCTCATGCCCACAGGGCCCTCAACGGACTCCTCAGGTCCAGAACTGTGTGAGAGAGGGGTCAGAGAATGGGTCACTGTGTCAGGTGAAACGGTTGTGTTTCAACATGAATGAGTAGTTTGGGCTTATCAGCAAAAATGTCAGAGCCATTTGCTGCTGTTTGTGTCTTGGCCTCTGGGCAAATGTTTCTAAAATTTCGTATGGATTTAATGCACAACTACCTGTCTATGATCACCCATTTAGCAGGCCGGGGTGTAATTAAAATGTAACTAATGCCATTTGAAATCTGAGACTCTGCCAAAACAAGACATTTTTGCTTTAACTCGTTGTAAACCCAACATATTCCACACGTGTGGAATAATAATGCCATCAGACACCATAGCTGTAAAAGACGCTGGAATCATATGCAATGAAAACAATTTGGAAGGATTTACTTTTCACTCAGAACAATTTTCACTCAGAAATTACTAGTAAATTTCACAAATAATTACAAAGAAATGGGATTGACTTAAAATGTATTTTAAAGTAGAAATAATTAAATTGTATTTTCTTGTAAAATGTATTATTTAAAATTACAGTGTAGTTCAACCCAGTTAACACAGAACGTTCCCCTAATGTTATTTTTTGGTTATTTTTTGGGGAATCAAATACTTACGTTAGGGGAACGTTCTTTTTTGGTTTTATTTTTATGTAACAATAAAATAACGTTCCCAGAACGTTGCTGGGTGGTTACCATAAAAAATAACGTTCTGGGAACCATAAACTAACATTCTGAGAATGTTCTGGGTACCAAAAACTAACGTTATGGGAACCAAAAATTGTTAGCTGGGAATCTATCACAAACTTTGCGAATGTAATAGGAAAAACATAAAAAAAAAAAAAAAACTGTATTAACAAATATTAGGACCAAAATAAAGGGATAAATAAATAATAGGATAAATTCAGAATAAAATTATCCTACAACATAACAGGTTGCTAATTATTGTTTGTAGTTATTATTAAAGGTACACTATGCAACTTTCGGCACTCTAGTGGTTAAACAAACACGGCATGAGTCTTGTGGATGAACATTGTAGCCAGAGCTCCTTCTTTCTGTTTATAATAATGGCGAGTCACACAGGCTATTCTGTAGCTGTTGTTGTCCCGCCCAGTCTAAAATAGTCTGAATATAAATACTTATTATAGGTGTACCGTATTGATTCTGGATAAGACAAAAACACGGTTTGGAATATGGATTCACGATGTTCGCTTATAATATAAAGTTTACAATGTACCTTTAAACTCCTGTGTATGAAAAATTATTTTCTTTTAACTCTTTCCCCGCCATTGATGAAATTCTACATCATGTATGACATAACGCTTCACCACCATTGACAGGAATTTCCGAAATCCATGTTTTCACTGTTATACGGTATCCTGCGTCTCTTTTGAAAGAGGACAGTTTCTCTGGATCAAAACAGGTGAAAAAGAATCAGAAACAAGTGATAAATGAATTGCTTATGCACATGTAAAATACTATCATCAAACATAAAACAGCATATAAATCAAAACTGCCTAACGTTAACGAATGAAATGTCGACCCAGGAAGACGTATAGGACTGTGAAAGCTTTGGGGGTGTTGATGAAAGCGATCTGCTCCATCTATGTTTTGATCATCGTTATGAATCCAATCCGGATGTTGCCTTTGAAAAAAAAAATATATGTAGCCGTTTGTTCAAAATGTTTCCTTTTTATGAAACTTACCCTCATTCGAGTGTTGATCAAAAAGAATGAATGAAGCTAGAACAATTCTGTTGTTGTTGTATAAGAGCAGCTTTCTTTTGATATACTGGATGTTCAGATATCCATACAAAATATACTTGTAGTGGCATTTAAAAAAAAAAAAAACGCTGGTGGGGAAAGACTTAATAACTTGGGTGACTGAATTTTGTCAACAGTAAAATTTAATAGTAATAAAAAAGTGAAAATTGGAACAACATGATTTACTTGTCTTGCTGTCATGCTGTAGAAATTATACAAATTATTTTATTTTCCTGGGAGTAATAATAATGGGGATGGGCATTATTATTATTTTAAAATAAGGGACAAAGTTCAATGTGTCTGCTAATCCACTTGGCTTTGTGTTTATATGTTTTTGAAGCATATAAACATGTTTTGTCCTAAATAGCCTGTTGCTATCTTAACCTGTGCTTTATAGAAGTAATACGGAAAACAAACTGCAGTAGAAGGGAATGCTGGAGGTGTCATTGCAGAGAGTGACAGGACGGCCTGCAGGCACATGATAAAATGCTGCCGCTCCCCAACATGTAAAAACTGACAAATCAAGCACACACACACACACAAACAAACAAACAGATCCATTACAGAGGATTATTGTTTGTACAGGTTTGTGTTTGTGTGTTGAGGTGATGTAGAGTTAGGGCCCTATCATATACCTGGCGCAATGCGACGCCAGGCGCGACGCAAGTGTTTTTTGCTAGTTTCAGCCCGACACAGTTATCATTTTCACGTCCTGCGCCACGTTGTTTAAATAGCAAATGCATTTGCGCCCATTTGTGCGCCCATGAGCGTGCTGGTCTGAAATCAAATATTAAAAATAAAAGGATTACCATGTAAAAGATTATTATTGAGTACATAAAGATATGGTGGAATCCGGCTTGTCCCGTACATGGTCTTCGTGTGCGAGCAAATCCGTTTGCTTTCTGGAGAAGCGTTCAGTTTTTCCGCTTGTAAATTCCGCCATGTAAATAGCGAATCCGCCATGGTGCGAGGGCAACTGGCTTTTAAAGGGAATGGGAGATGAGACTCTGATTGGTTTATTGCATGTTACGCCCCAAAACACACCCATTACTCTTTAAGAGAATAGGGACAACCCTTTTAGACCCGCCGACCATTTTTCCCATCGTTAAACTAGCAAAAGTGGATTCGGACACACCCTAAGTGCACTTGCTATGTGCGCTTTAGACCATGCGCTCAGATCGTTAAAATAAGGCCCTTAGATTGTAAAGTCAAAACCTGGAATTAGAGAGACCAAAACTCTGCATATATGGATTAGACGTACCTGACACAAGACCTGCATAACAGGCAGAACTAAACACGTTGTCCAACTTTTTTTTTTTTTTAAAGTGAAGCTGTGAATTGCAGTGGTTTTGTCATTTATGTACTGGAACGGGATCACTCACACACTCGTGAGGAGCACAGGAAAGTGTTCTGCAGCGAGTCGGAGGGGCCGACCCAAGCTGGGTCTCAGCCAGCGGAGCCATCAGGGGCCGGCGCGCTGGCCTAAAGCGCAGACCCACCCTCTCTCAGTCTATATTTCCTTCTCTAACTCTCTCCCCGTCTCCCAGCGGCAGCTGCGCTTTTTTGGCTACAGCTGCAAGGTGTGAGTGTGTGTGTTCGTGGGTAGGAATATCTGCGTGTGTGTGATTGCTGGAATCCTCCTCGCCTCAGTTTGTCTGTGCTCTGTAAGAGTGCCCAGCAATTACTAAGCTGGCACTACGCTGTCTGTTTACACACACACACATATTCCTACTGGACTTTATTAAAACACCATCTGCTGTCAGCTTACACACAGCGAAGAAGAGGGAGAAACAAGGCGGGCAACTATTTCTTAGCAATATCTGGTAAATCGGTGAAGATGAGCTGCAGTGGCAGCATCACATGCGGTCAGCAGGTTTATGTGCTCCCGCGGTCTCACGAGGTCTTGCGATTGCCTTAGTGTAAGGGGCAAGAAGAGTCATGGAGGGAAAAGGGCAAGAATAGATCTTTTGTCTGTCACTCCAAATTATGCAAACATGCATCCCTGCATAGATACACACACAGAGTGGGTGTAGAGTCCCGCAGTGCTGCACAGGTGCTGCATGAGCTTTGGCCGGGCCCTCTAATGACAGACTGATGGTTATTTCATTAGCTCTCATGTTCTCAGGGAGATGTCATTTAGGATGAGCAAGCATACTGATTGGACAGTGACTGTGGGCGAGCAGATGAGATTTGGACAGATGACATTTTATTGCTTTCATCGTTTATTCGTTATGCAGCATGGTTCACCTTTCGCCGGGAGTTTGAATGACAGGCGAATCTGCCATTTTGTCCAACAAACAAACCAGACAGGAGAGTTACTAGATTAACGTCTGTGGACTTGGACTTGAAAAATGGTGTGTATTAACGTCTTTCCGCGGTTGAAACAATATAACTTTTGATGTTTATTCAGGTTTATTTTGTGCTATAGCTTGAAGGAAGAGATGATCGGTTCATGTGCCGATTGAACTGAGGCGCTACTGCGATCTGTCAAAACACATTAAAGAGCCACAAAAAGTATTTATTGTTTGAATTTCTTAACAAAATTACAACTCTATTTCGGTAGTCCACTTTAGACATTCTACTAACTATAAGTAACTTTGTAACTACATGTCAACTAACTCTCATTAGAGTATTAGTAGACTGTAGACTGTTAGGTTATGGTTAGGTGTTAGGGTTCGGGTTAGTAGAATAAGTTGTAGATGCCAAGTTATTCATAGTCAGTAGAATGTCTGTTGGGGAGCATCAAAATAAAGAGTTAACAGATATTAAGCAGACGGTCTACTAATACTCTAATGACAGTAGGTTGACATGTAGTTGCAAAGTTACTTATAGTTAGTAGAATGTCTAAAGTGGACTATCAAAAGAAAGTGTTACCTCAGTGTCCTCTTTGCTCCGCGATGTATTTTTCACTGCATGAGAACGTGTGTTGGCTTGTCGGACCTAGTAACCGTAACTAAGGGGGGCGGGTCTTTGCAAAGGGTCAATTACATACAGCTTTATACAGTGGTCCCCAAACAATATTTGGACACTTACACATTGTTTCCTAATCAGGTGTGATGAAATGAAGCAAAAAGCTATAATTCTGAATAAATTTGAGTTATTTTTCCTAACCATCCACAACCACTTTGAGCGACAGGACATTTTTTGTTTATCACTTTCTTCTTCTGTTTGTCCCTGTTAGTAGCCCCATCCACTGTGAAATCTAAATTCCAAAATCCCACTCACCATCCACAGTGAAATCTAAATTCCAAAATCCCACTCCTCAAAACTGCATATGAAACATCAAATATGTTCTTATTGGCTATGAATATGTAGTAGTTTTGCACGTGATGTGATGAAATAAACCTGTTACTCTGCAAGGACACCTGTTGTGAACTTTGGTAAATTATAAATATGACATAAAAAAATGACATAAAAAGTAAAAGTTTGAGATACAGAGTAATTGTATGTCATAAGTAATAAGTAATTGACAATAAGTAATTGTATGTCATAAGTAATTATGACAAAAGATTTTAACTGTTATAATTATTACATTTTATGTCAGTTATCATAATTGACATAATTTCACATTTTTATATTATAATTATGATTTAGGCTACTAAAGTATGATTTTTTTTTTTTTTTTTTTTTATGTGGCACAAACGTGCATCCATTGACTTAATAAAGTACTTCCAATAAAAATCCAGTGTCCAACACAAATAATAATTTATTTAAGATCATATCAAATGTTTTATACTGTGAAAAAAATTTAATAAAATAAAAATCAAAAAAATTATCTCGCAATAGTTATGCACTTGCAATAAATGTGTGTGGATATGTTCAACACAGATTGAACATCTAAGTGTGCATTTGAATGTTGTTTATGTGTGTATGAGCATCTCCTTAATATTACCACAATAACACTGTGATTTGTGAAGATGGTTTTCTCTGTGATGTTTGTGCGGTACTTTATCTGCTGGAGCAGAAGAGGCTGCTGTGATTTTGTGAGAATGCATTCACACCAATTACATTCAGACTCCTGTGTGTCCGGCTCTAATTGGACTCACATGTTTTGGAGAGGGTCAGCATGCTCTCTGAGATTGATGGGCCTGTTTTATACACCTGAATCAGCGATGACTGCTCAAGCTCAAATATTCAAAGGGGTTAAAGAAAAACAGCATATGCCGTTTGAGTTAGCACACTCACTGATGCAAGAAATCTACGTGGTCACTCCACAAGAACACATCACAATCAGACAGAGAAATTATGAGTTCAGTGGAAAGGAAAGACAGATGTGTGATGGTACACAGGGCACCTGAGGTGAGTGAGTCCAACATAAGGTCATTCTGACTAAAGATACAAAGCCGCAGTGATGGAAACATGACCGTCAGTCAGTTCAGGGCTGCTCATGTCTCATTAGTACTCATATTATGTGGAAATTACAGCATTCAAGACTGAAAGAGATACACATTTAGAGGTAGGATCAATTAAGTCTTAAACTCATGCTTGATGTCCAATCCTGTTCCTGGTAGGCCATTGGCTTGCAGAGTTTACCTAAAACCCTAATTAAACATACCTGAACAAACTAATCAAGGTCTTCAGGATTATTAGAAACCACCAGGGATCTGTATTGGGGCAAGCTGGAGGAAAACTGTGCAAGACATTGGCCTTCTAAGAGCAGGATTGGATGCCCCTGCAGTACACTCACGGACCACCCCCCAGAGTACAGACAAAACCACACCCTGTAAGATCCAGACTAATACCAGGACCAACACTATGAAGTCTATACACAGACAACACCAGACCAAGACAACTGGGACCAATACTAGATTTCGTAAGACTCCAATACCAGATACCCATAACCCAAACCAATACAAGACCCCCTAAGTCCCGGGCCAAAACCATACCCTCTAAGATCCAGACCTAGACCAGCACTCAACTCCCTAAGATCCTGACAAATATCAGACCCTCTTAGACCCAGACAAACACAAATCTCATAAGAACAGACCTCATAAGACCCACACTAACACCAGGTGCCCTAAGATCCAGACCAATACCACACTCCCTAAAACCATCAAGCAATACCTGACTCCCAGTAGAACCCAGCCCATACAAGTCCCCCTAAGACCCAGAACAAGTTTTATCCCTTTTCCACTAGAATTATTCATGTTCTGGAGCCAGGGCCTGTTCTCAGCTAGGCGATCTGGAGCCTGCCGCAAATCGGCCGCGTGTTTCCACAGACTTGAAGAATGAACGGTGACGTACTGCTACTATGTGTTGTTTACGAAAAACATGATATGTGTTGTTGTCGATAACAAGTCTAAAAAAACAGTGCAATGTGGCATGACATGTTCATGGACTTCTTAAGAATGGGGAAGATAGCATACCAACTAATGTTTGAAATAGAATCCAGGACAAAGAGTGTGGTCCAATACCATACAGTCAAGACCCAAAGCAGGACCAAGACACCAATTAATGAGACCCAGACCAAGGCCATGTTTATTTGGTCATCCAGAGGTCTCAAGACCACAAGATCAGGATTCCAGCTCTGCCGCCCACAGTCTATTCACTGACTGTCTAATGCATACTGCACACAAAAATGCCAAGAGCTTTCTAGATCTGGCTGTAATCTGATTGTCTGGCTTTATGTAACATCTGGGAGTCAGAGTGCACAAGTTTTTTCCAACAAAACACTTTTTTTTCCCCAAATGTAAGTTCAATTTGAGACACTTATAAGTGAGAAAACAATATTTTCACGAGAAATAATGTTATTTCTGCTTTGAGTTATGTCTGGGAAAAAATCAGTACGAATTGCCTTTGAATGGACATACAATCTAATAACAAAGTCTATATACTGTACACTTCCACTAATTTCTTCAGTGTTTTCTGTACATACCAACATGGCTTATTTTACCCACTATGAGTTGGTATCTGTGTAATTATCGTTTTACCCACTCCTAAACACAACAGCCAATAATCTGGTTTCCCTAGACTAAGTCAACCTACCCAGAAAAAAAAGAAAGAAAAAATGGTATGCAGACGTATGTGAATTTTCTATAACTTAGCTCCATCTCCAACTAATCATATTCAATGCTCCTATTGACATTATTGACTTATGATTAGCATCTTTAAATGAACTAATACCCTAAAGCCATGTCATGGCGAGACAGAAAATCAAATCTTTGGACATTTGGCTCATCTATCCCAGCTGATGTGTTGTCAGTTTAATGGATCTCTATTAAGACAGACTTACACACAGTGTGAGTCCGTGTGTAAGGAAACTGTTATTTTAATGAGAGCTGATCTCCAGCCTTTAACTAACACACACTGTTTTATAAGTCTCACAGCAGCACGTTCAAAGCAAGCATCCATGCCAACAACAGGATGTGCACTTTGTTATTTCCTTTCTGGCTTAGCAAACTTCCTCTATTAATCTATTGCAAACCATTGCTAGGCAACTATAGATATGACCCTTCACTTTGTCCTAATTGGATGTGCATGCCTAATGCATGCATTGTGCGAAGGTATTCTGCTTCATCAAAAGCAAGAAAATCAAAATTATACTGTAACTTGACTCATCTGACCAGACAGGCTGCAAGTTAGGAAGGGAGAGACGGAGGCGTCCTCAACATCACTCCATGTATTCCTTTTTCTTGTTTGCGGGTGTTTTCCGCCCATCAGCATGTCTCTATCGCCTCTTTGACACGGTGGGCAGCTGAGGAAGGAGTTTTATGGTGTGTGACGTGTTCCAGCGCCCGCCCAGCCCCTCCCCGACACTCACCCCCTACAAGCAGCTTTTGTCTGGGCTAAATGGGGTTGGATGCACCCCTTTAACTTTGATTTCCATTCCCTATTGTCCTGCATTGATGGGGAGGCTAACTCCATCTGGGCCTGCTTCACATGGTGCCATGCTTACAAAAGGCATATGCTCTCTGCGTGGAGAGGCACTACACTCGCCGAAGAATGGACTCCCAAAATAATGAAGAGAAATATCACTCTATTCATGACCACATTATGCAGCTCTTACTTATATCTGAAGAGTTGTTTTATGTGTAGTCAAGGGTGCAGAAGGGGTTGGACAAAACCCTGCTGCAGTGATGGAGGTTTAAAGCATATTGGGTCTGTTCGCTTCTTGAACTGCGTAAATGCATGCGTGTATTTTACATTTAAAACACAAAGCCCTCTCCCGGAGGATCACAGCGAGACATTTTGAACATTATCTCAGAGAGCTGGGTCAGAGGTTTGGACCTGCAAAGAAAAGTTAGTTTTATTGAAATTCTCCACAACATTCATATACTTTATTGAGAATCTTCATATGACCATAGGCCATTCGGTCAAATTTTTTGGAAGTAATTTATTGGAAATACAGTGTAATATTTTGGATTTGCAAGCATTTGTCTTGTAAATTGTCATTTTCATAGAATCCCTTTTGCCTCTAAAACTAAATGATTTCTGAACTATTCAGATTTGATTCACAGGTCCAGAACTTCATTAAGAATCATTATCTCTCTCTCTCACTATCCATGCAGGGCAGCTCATTCTAATAAAGGGGTAGTTTTAACAGCCTCAGGCTTACGACACCCCCTGCGGGGTTCTTCCTTGTCCCCTCTTAGCCTTCCCCATCGCTCTACAGAGGGCGCTTAGATGGGCAGCCGCTGTGGTGGCTGTGCGGGGCGGCTGATGTCGCGGGGGTATATAAAGGCTCTGAAAGGAGGCGCGTCAGATCAAATGGGAGTGAGCAGAAGGGGGTCTCCCAGGAGGGGCAGAAGCCCTGCTCCATTTTATAGACTCCCCTGAAAGAAAGTGATTACAGATCATTATCCAATTGAATCTGATTGATGGGGAGAGGTCAAAGTAATATAGCTCATAGCAGAGAGGGGAGCCCTGTGTGGAGGGGGTGAACGGGGGGCACAATGGCCGGATTGTCACCCCAGGAGGATGATGGGAGGGGTGGGCGGCTGTTGAACCGTCAGCAGCAGCAGCAGCTCTAGAGCTACAACAAGTGTTGAGTGAGGCAGCACTGTTAGCGTGGCTTGAAATTAGCCTTGAGAGATAAGAGACTTGTGTCTGTGAGAGGGGATTGTTAGAGGACGCTGTACTCTGGAGGAATTTGTCAAGCAAAATTGAGCAGATTGGGTTGAGTTTTAGAGATAACTATCACTATAGTATAGTGCCATATAAGCAGGCCCACACAAAAAAAGTCAACTGGAAGGCCTGCCATTCACAAAGTTCTACACATCCTGCAGCATTAAATATTTTGTCTAAATCGATTATGCATTCATCTACTGCTGAGAATAGAGTACTTATTTTAACATGTTTAAATTAATGTAATTCTGCATAATTCTGCATAAGTAAATAAAATGTGTAAAACGTCCAGAGATTCCATCAAACCCTGTGTATGAGAGACAATTTATCAATAAGTTAGCTACAATATTGCTACAGAGTTTCAAAAACTGGGTGCTGTGTGGAGAAAAGCAGGATCATATCAAAGTCTAAAGACAACATTGTGAATTCTAAAGACACAGGCTGGGACTGTTGGTCCTCATCACGAGGAACTTCCACAAGCTGTGATTCCCCTCAGGAGAGGTTAAAGACACACTCTTTCATCTCAACCATTCCAAGACACCATCTAATTAATCTGCCCTGGTAATTAACAGTGGATAATGCAACCAAACAAATCGAAGGTGTAACATAATGAGCAGACTGTGAAATAGATGATTACCAACATTCTAAAGTATCTTGACTAATGTTTTCCCAGGAAATTTTGTATTAATCAGGTTCATCATTACAGCACTTGTAAATATATTCCTTAAAAATGTTATTGGTTTTGTTGGCTTAAAGTCAATAAGTATTTATTGTTCAAATTTGGTTTAGAGATTCTTGACCCCTTTCTGATAGTTTTTTTTTTTTTTTTTTTAGCTATTTCCACTGTGAAAAGTATAAGCACTTTTCATACAGTTTTATCAGAATGGTCAAATCAAATATCCCCAAAAATGACTTCAAATCAGGTTAAAAAAACCACACATAGCAAACATATATTGCCCAAGCAGAACGCCCTAGCAACTAACAGCCAGCAAATGCAGTATTTAATTAAGATAGTACCAAAACCTACATTTAGGTATGTGGCAGACCCTTTTATCAAAAGCAACTTACATTGCATTTAAGGTATACATTTTATGAGTTCAGGCATCCCATGGGAATCAAACCCATGACCTTGGCATTGCTAGAACCATGCTCTACTGCTTTTTTGTTGTTGTTGCTTAAAACACAGTTGTTTCCTTCAGATAATGTCCTAGCATTTCAATCATACACATTACTGCACGCAATATCAAAGAGTAATGTGTAGTTTACACATTATTAATAAGAACGATTTTGTGATTATGAAGTTTGCTAGTTTAAATGCTTAATTGGACATGCATAGCTGGACAATATACTAATGTAAATTTAAACACATCCCTACTGAATGTTTATTTTCATTCTTATTTTTAACAACTTATTTTACTGTCAATATTTTTTGCAACGTTTTTTCCATTTTTTTTCCAAAGCAGCTTTGAGAAGTTAAAGTCTAAGTTGACAGTTTGAAAAAGACTAAACCCGCATATGACAGTAACTCACAGAGAATTTTAAAGCTCTGAGAGTCTGAAAGGTCTTTGTTTGAGTTGCACAAATGAGTTTAACCACAGATGATTTGGCTCATTTCGCTTTGTCATTCCTCAACCAAGATGTTTTACCTGGTTATTTCTTTAAGATAGAAACATGTAAGAAACTCTGTCCCACCTCAAACCCGGACTGTGCATTGTCCTGGCAGGAAATAGAAGGCTATGTGCCAAGACAAGACAAGCAGTCTAGACCCTCAAACTGACTAAACGCCCTGATCCGACATCCCCCATCGCGCCATGACTGTGTCATCTGAAAGGAATCTCTCTAATGAATGAGATGGCTATTAAAAACCCGACAGATCTCAGGACTAAACTACAGCTTTCGTCCACACTTCCTGTCTGCACGGGACTGATGCTGAGCAGACTAACCCAATGTCACAGCACTCAGTCTAGGAGAGAAGTCACAGCTCAGTCTGGGAAAATCTCTCCACATCTCTCCACAAGGTGCTTTTTACAGATGAGCGTTGAAATCTCCAGATAATAACCTTGTGTGATTTCTTATGTCCTTGAAGAAATGTTTATTATATGTAAGGGTTACAAGACATTAGCACCACAAATTGTCCATTAACTGCACACAACTGAGAAGCAACATTCAAACTCCAGAGGAATTAATATAAAGTATCCTGATAAACACTTTACAAACAATTCAAATTTATCCAGAGTTAAACCTGACAGTGGGTGTACTGTCTGAGTCTGAGGCTAAATATGCCATAATTTAAGGATTATTAACCTAAAGTAGAGGGTTAATGGTCATCAAATCAATGGAGAAATAGGTCCTGGAAATCATTGGATACTTGGCTACAAATAATTGACCACTACTAATGGCTAATCTGAAAAAGAAAAAGATAAAACACATAAATATATAAATAAAATAAAAGCTGGAACAACAAAAGCAATAAATACTCCAGCATTCTTCTAACAAAATGAGGTCTATGTGGTTACAAGCAGTTTGTTGCAAACGATTTCTTCCGTGTCACACTTACAGGATAATTGGAAATGGAGGGGCATTAACTCCGATGGGATTAGAGAGGGGAATTAAATATGTTAATCCCCAAAAAGGTAAATAGCCTTCACAATACAATAACCAATTTCCAGGATCTTCCCCAAGGACATGCTTGCCTTTGAAGCAACATGGTCTCGAGTGTTCTAGAAAGTTCCCAAGGTCATCCCTATGGTGCAGACAGCCCTCGAACCCCTCGGCTGACTTCTAACCTGTTCTTCAAATGCCTCTGTTTCTCACATCATTACTCGCTGCCTCTCCAGAGAGCGCTTACTGCCATGTGTTCATCTGCCTCCTAATTATATCACCCAGCAGAATGGCATGGGTTTGAGACTTTAAAATGTGCTGCCACAGCAACATGAGAATGCGACAGGCATAGCCAGTGTGTGAATCAATGTGCATGTCTGTGCTTTTTAGATTCCTGAAAGCAAAGTCCAACAAAATAATTGAAATGATGTTGTAATGCTTGAAGCCACTCTGTAAGCAAATACGTTTTTCCAATGGAAATTGCATTAAAATTTGTTTTGAACAGACTTAAAAGAATAGTGTCGAACTCTGATGTAAATAAAACTGTCCAAAAGTGCTTGCGAATCAATTGCACTGAGAAGTAACTTTAATTGCCTTACAGAGATCAAAGTGCATCTTGTATACAATTAGTTTACTACAATTTTAACCATAACAAATCCATTATGAAAAAAAAAGCCATATGTCAATTATGTCAACTGTGACTCTAAGATCATTCTCTTTTTTATGTTGTGTGACTAAAGATGAATGTCTCTGCAAATAAAAATTGAGTAACGTTGAAGAAAACTCAGTCGCTGAAGAATGTAGTCCATGAAAATTTCCAGTCAAATTCAATAAAGTCAGTCTTGCAAACCTATGATTTGTAATGGATATTTTCTTGGATGTTCTGTGAGGCAGCGCTACCAAACCCTTTGTAAAAACTCACTTTACAATTCAACAAATTTAAAACATAGTTTAACAGATGAAAAAAAAAAAATAATAATAATAATTGTCTCATGACACCAACACAACACGACAATGTTCCAAAACATATTAGGCTGCTTTGATGTCTACTGTCTACATATAGACATCATCCAGAATGAAATAGAAGCAAAGAAGCTGATTTGAAACACTCTTCATTGGCAACTCTGCATGCCACACAAAACGTACTCCACACATGAATATGCTTTGACAACGGGTTTCAATCAATACAGTTTGGTGAAACTCCACGATAAGCATAAAAATGCACAATACACAAAAATATTAAGCAAAATTGTCAGTATTCAATTTAAATATTTTTATTTATTTATTCTTTAATCAATAAATTATTAGTTAGACCACATATTCTACACATCTTAATTGTATACTTTGAGAAGGGAATTGTTTAATTCTATAAAAATAGTGAAATCACTTCATAATAAAGTCCCATTAGTTAAAGGGTTAGTTCACCCCAAAATTAATACTCTGTCATTAATTACTCACCTTCATGTCGTTCCAAACCAGTTAGACTTTCGTTCATTTTCGGAACACAAATGAAGATCTTTTTGATGAAATCTGAGAGCTTTGGTCCATCCACTACTTTCAAGGCCCAGAAAGGTAGTAAAGACATCCTAAAATTAATCCATGTGACTTTTATGAAGCGACACAACGCTTTGTTTGCGCAGAAAAACACAATTTACCACTTTATTTACAAAATATTAATCTCACGAGAGCACCACGATGCATGCGTGTTGTGTTGTCTCGAGAGCAGACGTTGTTCAGTGAACACACGTGACAATGATCGATACATTTATTACAATTTATTAGTCTTTGCTAACGTAGTTAAAAAAAATAAAACTATTAATTTTTAGTTCATGTTAGCTCAGGTCCGTTAAATAATTAAACTAATGTTAAATGTTTTTTTTTTTTTTTTTTTGTACATGTTAACTAATGTAGGCCTAGTTAACTTTATCAAATGGAACCTTAAAGGGTTAGTTCACCCAAAAAGGAAAATTCTGTCAGTAATCACTCACCCTCATGTTGTTCCAACCCCGTAAGACCTTCGTTCATCTTCGGAACACAAATTAAGATGTTTTTGATGAAATCTGAGAGCTGGCTCACTCCTCCATAGACTTCTAGGTGACCGAAACTTGCTGACCCAGAAAAGTTATTAAAGAGATCGTTAATATAGTCCAAGTGACTACAGTGGCTCAATCTTAAGTATACCAAGCGACGAGAATACTTTTTGTGCGCAAAAAACAACAAAAATAACGACTTTATTCCACTATTTATTTCCTTCTATCTGGGCCTCGAGTTAGTTTACGTAGTGTTTTTGCGCAGTGCGTCTGTGTTGTGCGTCACACGCATCACACACATGACCAGCGTCGGCCAATAGTGAGCCTACATGGTGACGTGTAACACAGACGCGCTGCGCAAAAACACTACGTAAACTAACTCGAGGCCCAGATAGACGGAAATAAATAGTGGAATAAAGTTGTTATTTTTGTTGTTTTTTGCGCACAAAAGGTATTCTCGTCGCTTGATATACTTAAGATTGAGCCACTGTAGTCACTTGGACTATATTAACGATCTCTTTAATACATTTTCTGGGCCAGCAAGTTTCGGTCACCTAGAAGTCTATGGAGGAGTGATCCAGCTCTCAGATTTCATCAAAAATATCTTAATTTGTGTTCCGAAGATGAACGAAGGTCTTACGGGGTTGGAACAACATGAGGGTGAGTATTTACTGACAGAATTTTCATTTTTGGGTAAACTAACCCTTTAATGTAAAGTGTTACCAAAACAGTTTGAGGAAAAGCATTGAAGTAAATAAATAGGAAATCAATGCACACCACTGGAACAGATCCATGTTTTCTGTAAATATATGGACATTTAAATGCTTCTTTCAGATATGTTAATTTGACATGTAAAGGATATTATCCAAGTCCCTTTCAATTAGTGCACCAAACAGTTCAAATGATCAACTACAAATATGAGGCAATGAAATAAAATAGTTCTGTATCATAAGAGGGGGACACATTTCTGTTATCAGGAACATTTAATTTACTAATAATCATCCTATCAGTAAAGTCAGGACAGAAATGATCAGTGAAATAATGACAGAAACAGAGCCATTTCACTCTGAGCTCTCGCCAAACACTCCAGGCCACTTTTATTCAGTTCTGGCCCCCTTTCCTTTCCAAATTTGTGGCGCATTACCAAGTTTTATTAGTTTTGCTGAAACACAGCTGAGATATATGTGGCAGAAGACAGTAATGACAGGAAATGAGGATGGGGTAAATAAAGCCCAGCAACACTGCTGGAGGTCCCGACAGGAAGTTAACTGGAGTTAACTGGTATGACAGAAGGAGGAAACCATTATGAGTTAGTTTAATTGTTTCTGACCCAGAGAACATCATTACATTAAATCTGGCTAACATGAACCGCATATCACCTACAACACAAAGACAACGGCTTTAAACACTTCTTCTTCCAATTAGTATGTGTGTGTCAAGCAACACACGCACACACACATAACCTCTGCTCCCATGATGCCCTGTTAGCAGCTGACATCATCCGTTCATTACGAGGCCTGAGTTTGATGATACACTCACACCCTCATGATTAAAGCCAGTGATGGGTTTTTGGTTTGAGCGTGTGCAGCGCTAACGTCGTCGGGCTCTGATAAACGAGTGTCTGAGGATAGTGACATGCTAATCGCCATGGGCAGGGAAAGAGAGAACGGCTCCAAGCGCTAATTTTATTCATTTGCCCGTGTAGCTGTATAATTGTTTCTGTCATCCACTGAGGGCAGCCTAACAGATTTCACACCCCCAAAACAGTTACCACGGTTTTTGCTCAGATTTCTAAGAAGGCGATCATGAAAGGTGATATTATTTATCACCTGGTGTAATATCCTCTAGTGTGCAAATTGATTCACACCCCCTGCTCTTCCTCCGCAGTGTCATTTCCATAACAGATTCCACTTCAGATTAACTGAATTTAAACATTTCTGATCCATCTTGATCCAAAAGCTTGGACACTTTATATAACAAAAGGTTGCATAAGGTCTCGTCATCCTCTTCTGATGAGGTATTTATATATGTTTAATCCCGAATTCTACCTGGCCAATATATATAGAGTTGACATCAAGGTTAAAATAATAATTGCTACTCAAGTACTAAATTTGCTGTAGGTGATGCCAGAGTCATTTCTCTATCAGCAAATTGTGTTTTATTTGCAACAGTAATGCAACAAGGTGAAACTGTTAAATATTTTTTTTTTTGTAAAGCAATATTGCATAACCGTGGCATAATTTAAATATTTTGAGCCACTTACCATATTTGCAACATTTTGCCACAACTGTGCAATTCATATATCAATGCTAACAAGTAAGTATAATCTAAATGTACTTACAGTGATTTGAGGTATTTTCTGTTTTGCAGTTGCTTTGGTGGAGGGTTTGTAAAAAATATCCATGTATGTGCGTTTTTGTGTGGTTCAGTTATAGGCCTACCGTACGTTACTGGGACAAAATGTCCCCACAAAGATGGCAATGTCCGAAATTCTTGTCCTTGTGGGGACTTTTTTTTGGTCCCCTTAAGGAAAGCAGCTTATAAATCATACTAAGTGATTTTTTTGTGTGTAAAAATGCAGAAAGTTATATTAAATTCCATATTGGCACTGTGCAGGCCTGACTTGACTAATGTCACTCAGTGCTTCTGAGAGAGGCTGTTTTGTTCTTTAACGGGAGAATGACAGAGCTCTGATTCTGAGATGAACCAGATCACGCTTGGTAAAACGCAGGAAAAGAATGTTCTTAAAACACAAAGTAGAAAAGGGAGGGGATTAGAAATCTGAACAAAATTCATGAAATGTAAGAAGAGGGGGGTAATTTAGAGAGAGAGTCTGTGAAAGAGAGAGAATAACACCTATTCCAAATATATAATTTTGTCATGCCATTAAAACACTGAAATGTTTAATGAACCCATTTTGACAGTCTCACTGTAAAATGCATTAAAACATCTGTGTCCAGACATTCTGCATTAATGTAAATTCTATATTAACAGCCTACAGTTAGATGTGAAACATATTCTATGCAAATCTATATACTTTATGCATTGAGTTTTGAGATTTCAGTTTCTCAATGTTGCCACTAGGGGTGCTAAAGCAGGAATTAGTGTAAACTGTCTTCCCCTATGGTCAGTTTTCTCTTTCAGTCAACAACACTTTCATGGATAGGTTTGAGGAGAACATTGTGGTTATGGGCTGGTCTATTTTGCATCATGAATGAAACTCAGGGGTCTTGAAATACTTGAACTGGTTTTAGCTTTTAACGGCCTCTTTATGTAACACTCGCAGAGCGATAGACTGAAAAACTATGAGATGCAAAGCAACAGTCAACAATGTTTACTTAGACCAACAATTGAAAACATTGCACAGATGGAACACAAGAATGTGTCCAGTGTGAGCAGCCCTTAATATGCACATGTGGTCCCCACAAGGGGTAAAAATGCAGAAAGTTTTGCGTGATGAGTAGGTTTAGGGGTAGGGTTAGTGTAAGGGAATAGAATATACAGTTTGTACAGTATAAAAACCATTACGTCTATGGAATGTCCCCATTTAGATAGCTAAGTAAACGTGTGTGTGTGTGTGTGTGTGTGTGTGTGTGTGTGTGTGTGTGTGTGTGTGTGTGTGTGTGTGTGTGTGTGTGTGTGTGTGTGTGTGTGTGTGTGTGAAATGAGTGCTCATCTTGTTGAAGTTGTGTGCTGCCTTCAGAAAGAGAAGGAGGGAGAGGAGAGAGAGAGAGAGAAGATAATAGTATACTACCATACTATTATTACTGCTGCAGTTTGTAGTATATTGTGCAAAGTATGCAAATGTTCTGCATAAAAATAATACTTTCAATGAACAACTACTTTTCACAAAAATATGTAGTATACATCATAGCACACTGTGTCCCACAATGCAGTGCACTTAACTTAAACTTGACCTTGCATTTTCAATTTGATGACTGACCCGGAAATAATTTCAGTCTCATATCTTTCTCTTTGTTTTCTGATTTGAACCTTTAAAAGCTAAAAATACTTTTAGGATTGCAAATGCGAAACACATTATTAACTTAAATTTACAGTACATTAAATGTGTAACATAAAAAGATAATTTAATGACAATGGATAGCTTCCTATTGTTTTAAACTTTCATTGTGGAGTAATGTTTGCAGTATTTAGTATATATATATGTATATATATATATATATATATATATATATATATATATATGAAGACTTCAGATGCAAAAGCCTCTAAGTCCGTCTAAAGTTTTTGTTTAATATTAACATTTTTATCAGGCTCCTATTTACAGTATAGGTTTCTACCCAAGTACCGGCATTTCTGAATGGGCTGAGGCTGCGATTTATTGAGTTTGAAGTGAAAGTATTTGATGAGCGTATATACTATGTGCGGAGAGCATTCACTCAATATTATTATCTCATTTTTGACAGAGGTGGCTTTTAGAGGCTTTTGCATCGGAGGTCTTCACATATTATTATTATTATTAGTAGTATTATTATTATAAATATTTTATATTCATTATGCTTAATTTTTGTCTGTACATATAATGACACTAATGCTTTAGTAAAGCTTTTTATAAAGCTTTTTTGATGCTACTTGAGTCTGGATCTGAGAGAGCTGGAATGGGGTGGGCAGTATGGAATGAATGGAATGGGGCAGTGAGCAGTCATGCATGTGGCTGTCTCTCTCTCTGTCTCTCTCTCTGGTTCTCTTGTGAGCAGGCCGAGGACACTTACCCGGGCCGGCAGAGCTCAGAGGCAGCGCAGCGTGAAATCAGAGAGAAGAGCCGCTGAAGCAGAAAGAGCTCGAGCGGAGCATTACAGAGCACACTGCTGACTTATCCCCTTAAACACACACACACACACACGCTCGGCTAGTACTAGACAGGATATGGTGTGCAGTGGGCCGCTCTCATCCAGTTCAAGGGGAACCTTCAAAAAACTGCACACCAGGAAGTAGATTTCTACATCTTAAACTTATAAAGACAATTATATGCTTTATAGCCTATAGCTGATGTGTCCTCTCATTTCCTGTCATATCAACACAGACAAAAACAAATGTTTAAAGACAACAGTCCTGTATAAGCCAAGACATGACAGGTTCTGTCTGTGCTGCTTACTAACACAAATGAAATGAAAACAAACCGTTTCAGGCAGCATTGGTGGTTCCTGTCACTAATGCATCATACCCTACCACACGTTTTAGCTCAAATCAACTTTGAATGTGCGAGTGGTGTATGGACATTTGGATGGACAAAAAAAAAAAAAAAAAAAAAAAAAGATATGTATAAGGGAAAATGTATACTATATGGTCTTTTTTCTTCAAATAACCTTGACAACAGAATAAAAGTACACTGTAAAAATGTATTGTTGGTTTAACTTTAGAAAGTAAGTAACCTGGTTGCCTTAAAAATTTGAGTTCATTGAAATAAAAAAATTGAGTTAATACAATGAAGGAGATTGGTTTAATGAACAGAAACTGAAAATATGATGTTATCTGAACCACATAAATGATCTATGTTGATTTGACAAAAGAAAAATGTTGCGATAAATCATGAAAATAGTTTTTAGTGTAAATACATCATTTAGTTTCTAAACAAATTTTAAATTAACTCTAAATTAATCAATTAAAAAGTTTATAAAAACAGAATAAATGTATGTATGATTTAAAATAGCACAAGGCAAGTCAACTTCCTAAAGCATTTATTTTCAAATAAAAAATAAACAGAGAAAACCGTTGAACATTTATGTGAAAAGAATTATATAGGTAGCATGTGCCGTATTTATTGTTCTGGTATATTTCAAATACATTCTGTATATAACAAATGTCTAGAGAGCAGTCAGTCATATTGAAATCTGTGGCTCTTACAACCCGCCATCTGCCACGGAGTCAAACGCTGACCTCCCCCCGTCGCCTCTATCTGCACATGATGACTTCACACTGTTCAAAACTCATAACAAACACACACACGTCTCAGCATCTGTCACACATATTTCATAAGATTTTACATATTTGTTTCTAAATCCTAAATACATCGATCTTTACACATTCTTCTGCATATTCATTATTTGCTGTACACAATGCTCACTTTAATCTGTGCTTTAGTCAAAGTATAATGAAATGAAAACTTTATTTTTTTCCAAAAGAAAAAAGGAAATACTTAGAAAATTGAGACAATTTGTCTAGAAAACTATTTTGTCAAAATCATACATGGCAAAAAGTACCTGTGTCGTGTCCTATGCAGTTAAGCAATTTATATTAATTTAATATGAAATAAATATGTTATTTTTACATTTGTATTTATTTGGGTATTTTTTTATTTTTTTTTTATAAAGACTTTGGAACAATTTGTGAATAAAGCCTTAATAAGTAAAAACTAATTACTCTAGGTTTTCAAACCTCAACAAAACACCTTCACATGTTACATATGAAACCTGCCATTTTGACACTGTGAATACAGAGTATTTGTGTTAATCACTCTTAATATGGCTGAATGGGCTGCGATCCCATTTTGATTAAAATAAACAGAGAGTTAAGCCTGTCTGAAAAATGCAAGAGTGTGTCTGACCCTCAGATTCCTCTGACACTCATACACTGTGAAATACTGCCATCTATTGGGGCTTCATTAGGCCAACACACACACACACACACACACACACACACACGCACGCACGCACGCACGCACGCACAGGTATGTCTGCACACACACTCACACACACACACACACACACACACACACACACACACACACACACACACACACACACACACACACACACACACATCTGGACTCCAACAAGGGCCATGCATTAGTTTCCGGTCACATTTGAGAATGGCTAAAAACTCTTGAACAGAGTGTTATAGATGGCATATGAAATGGCTCAGTCTCTCTCATGACGGTGAATAAAATGAAAATGCATTGTTTGTGAGCTGAATTTTGTTCATGTTCTCTCTCTCTCTCTCTCTTTCTCTGTATGCGTGTGTGTTGTTATTCTCATCATCCAATAGGCACGACTGAACAAAAAAACATTGGCAAGTGGAAAAAGAGTCAAAATCAGTGCTAATCTCTCCTCATCAAGACCATTTACATATATCACAATCATTTATTTTCATTAGTCACATGTGTTATCGCTACAGCACCAGTGCGGTGTCTCTGCTCAGTCAAAACACCCTATTCTGTGATTTGATGTCATCTGATTTCAGTAGGGACGTTGAAACCGAGTGTCGGACTACTGTTTGCATTTGAACATCCATTTGGCCGATTCCCAGTGGATTCATTTGTTTCACAGTGGGCCAATTACCTTACCCTTCAGAAAATGTGCTTTTTTTTCCTCTTGCAATTAAACAGATTTTTCCTGTTTATGCAACGTGTTCTTAGGAAGAGGGTTACTCGCAGAGGTCAGACTTTTAATTAGCCACTATTTAAGACCAATAACAAAGTGATTATTTGCTAAATGACTCTTGAAAGCTGAGAGGTTTCGTGGAAAAAAATACAAGGCATATTAAAGATCCATTCCCCCCTTATCACCATGTAAATTGTGCCCAAACTGTGCTGAAACCACAGAATAAATTAAGCAGGTCTGCTTTTGAAGTTACTGTGGAGACTAAAATTGTTCCCACTGACTTGGGAAATGAGATCTCCTCAATTTCTCAGTTGTTTCTCAGACGGCAATTGGATTTAATGGAGAGACTTAATTCTCATTTTTTTCTCCTGAGAAAAAGAGATCTTAACAACTCACATGGTGCTTAAAACTCTCAAACGTATCTCATAAAATTCTTTCATGATCAACTGCTCTTAGTGAGCAATGCTACTGTATAAACTCAATTCAAAATGAAGGTTCCAAAAGGTTTTTTTTCTTCTTTTTCTCGCATCAATGCCATATAAGACCCATTTTGGTTTACCCAAAGAACCTTTCAGTGAACAGTTCTTAAAAGAACCATTGTACTTGGTGTGAAGAATGTTTTTTAATGGACCTTTTTCAACTACAGTAGTCAACATTTGAAGTGGATCAAAAAAGTTCATCAAAGTTGTCCTAAGACAAGAACGGGTATTGTTCAAAATTCATGCATAACTTTGATGAAAGGTTTTGATCCACTTCAAATGTTGACTACTGTACTTGCAATGGAAAGGTTCCATGGATGTCATAGAACCACATGCCAATAAAGAACCTTGAAAGAGTCTAACTGTACATCACTAATTATAATTGTACAGCAAACAACACATAACTGTGAACTCCATTAAGTCTCATTTTCTTTGAAATCTGAACAATAATACAAAATAAATTAATAAAATTGACAGGGTATCTGAAACTCGGTGGAGTAAATGTTCTACTGGACATCAGCGGGGTTGGAAACACCAACTTTCTGATTCTAGAAGAATTTGAATTTCCATATCGGTTTTCACTGAATGGCTGAAGACTTTTGCTGAATGAAAATATTGTATCGAAAAACAGTTTGAGCCATTTGCAATTATATACACTAATAAATCCATTTTCTTTACACAAACCACTAACATGAATTTGTTCTGCATGCATATATTCCTTTATATTGTCCTAAAATAAATAAATAGATGTCAAAAAAACAACAGTGTCATGTAGAAACATACCTCCTGTAACTAGATCTCAGAGATCCAACAAGAGCTTTATCTAATTGAGGAGGGTCACATCCTCTGTTTGCATTGCTGCAAGAGTCTTTTTTAAGCAATGTGTTTCTTATTGCACCTGTGTGACCCGCCGTGTCGATTGACAGCCCTTCAGTGTCTAGAGTTGGAGAGGACCTGATAGAACACAGACTCTCTGCATTATACGGCCTGTGTCTTCTTGGATGTCTCTTTTCAGGAAGCAGGGGTTAAGGGATCTGAAGCGTCTTCCTGTCTTGCCTGTTCTCTTTCCATTGGATACAGCTCATGCCATCTGAGGTCAGCTCAATGGCTCATCCAACCATGACCAATCCAAGCCAGCTGTCCGAAAACATGCCACAAATTCCAATTAAGCCACTGGAAATCTTCTTTGCATCTTGAAGATACAATTGTACATTTGAATACATTGCTTTCTGATTTGTAAAAATATTTAATATTCTTACTCTAATGCAATCTATTTGTTTAGTAATGCATTATTAACAGTGTTAGGCACTACCATTACTGTTGTTCACACATAAACGATAAACCTAACACCGTGTCCTAACCAGATGCGATAAGATAAGATAACACACCAGACGCGACGTGACTATGGCACGCGATACAAATCACAGCCAATCAGAAGAGTGTATGGGCGGGTGTATTCAAATTCATGAATATCACACCATTTTAACATTATTAAAAATACATACTGAGTTACTGAAACAATCGTTGTCATAGAATACATGAGATAATATCTCTGTTAACATTGAGTAGACAGTTTAAACGTTCTTGTTCACTTTTATTTATTTTGAAGATCTGAGGTGAGCTGCTTTCAGTACAGCTATAAAAAAAAAAACACAAAAAAATATATTCAAACTCAGACAGCTGCTTTTAACATTACATAACAATTACATAACACCGTGTCCTAACTTCATGCAACGCAAAGCCGCGACACCCGATAAAAAGGTATCTTTTCCATGTTAGTTAGTTTTTGTCCTAACCAGCCACACGCAACAATTCTATTTTAGAAACGGTTTCTATTTCTGCGACGTCGCGGAGAACAGAAAGTATGATAATACTAATTCTGTTTATGTGCTTTATTTGATGTTAAAAGTATCTGTGTGAGTTTGAATATCACTTTGTGTGTCTTTCATAGCCGCACTGAAAGCTACAATTCACCTCATATTTTCAAAATAAATAAAATTTAACAAGAACGTTCAAACTGTCAACTTATTGTTAGCAGACAAGTGTATTCCATGACAACGATTGTTTCAGTAACTCAGTATGTATTTTTAATAATGTTAAAATGGTATAAAATTCATGAATTTGATTATGTACTTATCCATTTTGTTGAGAATGCCGGGAGCTTGCCGAGAGAGCCCGCCCACACGCTCTTCTGATTGGCTGTGATTGCGTTGTGTCTGGTGTGGACAGTCAAATTATTTGTCGCTGAAATCTTATCGCATCGCATCTGGTTAGGACACAGTGTTAAGCACATAAACATTAAAATATACCTTTTATCGTGTGTCGTGGCATCGCGTCTGGTTAGGACACGGTGTAAGACAACAAAGCTGGTGAAAAAATCCCATAGAGAGACCGGAATATCATAGACATTTGGGGGCTCATCATATTTCATAATAATCTTTGCAACTAATGTTTAAGTGGTATTTATACGTATTACACGTTTTTTTCCTACCTCAGTCATGATTTGTTTTTGTACATTTCATTTGGGTGACACATTGCTGACACTTTGAAGGCCTCTCAGAGGAAACAGCCTATTAGAGTGATTGCCACAGAGCTGCTTTGGCCTTTGATTGGGTTTTGTTGGGACAAGTTTTCTAATAAACACCCAGTTGGCTGAGGCCATTCAGAATCCATATCTCTCTATCAGTTGGTCCCTGTAGAACTTACCCAAACATGGACCCTGCAAAAACAAATCTCTCTGTCAGGAAAAGGTTACACTTCTAATTAAGGGTCCTACACTGTGTCCTTAATTCCAAGTCAAGCGTCCGCTTCTCCTGATTGGTATAAATCTTTTTTCCTTTAGAGGTTATGTTAGTGGGTCAGGGGTTCAGCGCAGTGGTGATTTTCTTACACGTTTAAAAGGCCATTGATCACAGAATTAAGGAAAGCCTGCGTGTTTGGACTAGACCAGAGAGCTCTGTGGGAGAATACCAGGCATTGAGGTAATGTGGTAAACTACATCAGCATCAAGTTCATTACTGTAGAGAGGAGAAGAAAAAATAATTGAAAACGAAAATTCTGTCATTATTCACCCACCCTCATGCCATTCCAAACCTGTATCTGTTTTTCAATGCAATGAAAAAAAGTGAATTACTGCATGACGTTTTAAGCCTACAACAGTCATCTTGAAGGAATTAATTCACCCAAAATGAAATTCTTGTAATTATTTATCAAATATTTATGCTGTTCTTTTTCATTCAATAACAGTTCATAGTGACCACAGCTATCAACATTGAGAAAAAAGAAGAAGAAAAGAAGAGAAAACTGCATAAAAGCACAGTAAACATACTTTGCCTGTTCAAACTACGAACGATAACTAACTACACCCATAATAACTATATTAGTGTCCACACCACGGGACAACAACTTTCATTTAATTATGAGCGCACATTGCTGTCATGGCATCATGCTGCTTTAAAGTCGGCACGAAACAGAACTTGCGATAGTCCTTTCTTCCCTATTGTGACGAATATTCGAGGGAAATGGCTTCTGGAACGAGAAAAAAAATGTAGGGCGGGACTTGATTTTATCCTCAGAAATTGATTGGATCGTAGGAAGTTGGGTGTTGCTAACTAAGGCCCCATCCACACTACTGCGTTTTAGTTTAGAAACGGAGAATTAAAACGAATACGATCTCCGTCCACACCAGCGTTTTAGCTGCTTATTAGAATTGATCTCCGTCCACATTAAAACAACTGAAGACGCGGATCACGTGACCATTCACCAACACTGGGCATGCGCGTGCCGGTGTAAACGCAACTTCATTGATAAAATTATCCCACCACGCGCTGGTTCTTCCCGGGTTAACCCAAAACCGACGCTCCATGTACGATCGATACCGCCGCTGCACACGGGAATTGTCACAGATCGCTCGAATAATAGCTTGCCTCCGGCGCATGTAGGCAGTTATAGCATTGTAAAATGCAGAATTTACTTGCACAACAGCTGCTAGCAAAGATATACGCCATGACTGATGACACCCAATCACAGAGCCGAGCGTGAGCCTCTACTACGTCATCGTTTCTTAAGTCCTCCGTTTTGACCCGTCTTCACTAAAACGCCCTCCGGAGATTCAAAACGAAAAACGGGTCGGCAGCGTTTCTAAACTTCTCCGTTTTAGGTCTCCGTTTTTGCCGTTTTAGTCTGGACGGGAGGTGCAAATGTAGCAAAAGGTCTCCGTTTTTAAACGAAAACGGGTAACACTTTAGAATACTGTTCCTTCATTAATGAATAATTACACAGGAACAATAGAGTAACGCATTATTAACATTCTAGTAACTACTATTAACTAACAAGAAACTCTGATTAACAAACTAGTAAGTAATAGCGCTCAGATGAATGTAGTAGTTCATTATTAGCTAATCAATAACTACTATTTTTTTCATACCTCCCAGAGAACTATTATCTACAGGTTCATAATTAACATGAATAATGCATAATTTATAATAAAAGGTAATGGTAACCCACTAGTAATGACTCAAGTATTACTACATCATTCTAAAGGAACTACTAATTATTTGGATCAGTATTCTAAAGTGAAAAACATGATAACTACCTAATATTGACTGAAGTCATTGTAAGCTTTTGAGATTTTTGTAAGATTTTGAATAGTAATTCCTTCCAGTGGATTTGGTAACACTTTAGTCATTACTATTGTGTTCCCATGATCTTCACTTTAGAATACTGATCCAAATAATTAGTAGTTCCTTTAGAAAGATGTAGTAACACTTGAGTCATTACTATCAAAAACCTTACAAAAAGCCTTAAAACTTACAATGACTTCAGTCAATATTAGGTATTTATCATGTTTTTCACTTTAGAATACTGATCCAAATTATTAGTAGTTCCTTTAGAAGGATGTAGTAACACTTGATTAATTACTAATGAGTTACCATTACCTTATTATATATTATGCATTATTAATATTAATTATGAACCTGTATATAGTAGTTCTTAGTAGTCTTCAGTGAGGTATGAAAAATAGTAGTTATTGATTAGCTAATAGTGAACTACCACATTCATCTGAACGCTATGACTTACTAATTCGTTAATCAGAGTTTCTTGTTAGTTAATAGTAGTTACTACAATGTTAATAGTGCATTACTCATTTGTTCCTGTGTAGTTATTCATTAATGAAGGAACAGTATTCTAAAGTGTTACCCGAAAACGCAGTAGTGTGGATGGGGCCTAAATGGAGACAGATCTGAATGCCATTTTGCATTCAGTAGTGGAGGATATTTAGTCCCACCCTCCGCCGAGACATTTGACATGAAGACAACAGTGCTGCATCGGAAATCACATACTCTCTTGAGTAGGTACTTATTTTGAATGAGTAATGTAGTAAGTAAGTAATGTTTTTTAGTTTTATATAGTATGAATGTGTAAAAATGCTGGGTTAAAACCAACCCAGGTTGGGTTGAAAATGGACAAACCCAGTGAATGGGTTTTAACTCAGCGGTTGGGTTAAATGTTTGCCCAACCTGCTTGGTAGTTTTATTTAACTCAACTATTGTTTAAAAATGATTGTATTTCTTGCTTAAAATGAACCCGAAGTATGTTGAAAATAAACAGTTATTAATAGGTTTAATAAATGAACATTTATTAATACGTTTAATGAATAATTTATTAAATTGCTTATTAATAAATGTTCACCTTTTATTTATTATTATTGGTGCCTCTAGTTATTATGTGTCTGATTTTTAATTTCCAACCTGTTTTGGGTTCATTTTAAGCCAGCTATGTAGTAATTAGTTGGGCTAAATAAACTGTCCAGCACGTTGGACCAACATTTAACCCAACCGCTGGGTTAAAACAACCAAATCGCTGGGTTTGTCCATTTTCATCCCAACTTGAGTTGTTTTTAGCGCAGCATTTTTTAGAGTTTATAAATGTAATCCGGACATACTACATTCACCATGTTGTCATCATGTGAGTTTATATCTCACAATTCTGACTTTATAACACGCAATTGCGACTTTATATCACACAATTCTGACTTTATAACTATAACTAATGAGATAATTAATGATAATTAATCAAAAATTAATTCTGAGAAAAAAAGTTAGAATTGCGAGATGTACACACAATTGCAAGAAAAACAAGTCAGAATTGTGAGATAAGTCAGAATTGCCTTTTTTTTTTCAATCTTTTATTCAGTGACGGAAACAAGCTCATTCAGACAATTTCATTCAAGATTCAAAATCCATATTCGCATTGATATTCAGACGAAAATGGTGCCTCTACACAATAGGTGTGTTAGAACTGTATCTCTGACTAATTTATAATCCTTTTTTTGGTTTTATCCTTTTGGAGCTTTACAAGTGTGTTGCTGAACTATCATCATAAGGAAAAGAGCAGCATAAAAAAATACTTAAAAAAATTCTCCCTTTTGTGTCTCCCATAAAATAACATCAGATCATAAACATGGGGATGATTGGATTATCACAGAATTTATATTCTGGGGTGAATTATTCCTTCCAGAAGCCTGTTTTAGGACTAAAACATAATTTACAGTGATTAAGTGCAGTTCATTCACATGTATTTGAAATGTTGTAAGATCAAATCTCTTGGCCTGAACCTGGCAGCTCAATCCGTCTGCCAGGTCATTATGGATCGTCTGACCAGTGAACGGTCAATGTGTGGAGGCCACAGTCACCAAAGCAAAATAAACTGCAGGCAGAGGAAGTGGTCAACATTAGCAGGGGCCCAATAAGAAGATGAAATGTAAAATGGTCCTGGGTAATTGATGTGTTCCTCCTTTCTGCTGTTAATGTGCAGAGGGGTCCTAATTGTTCCCAGATATACCACCATTGCTCCATAGGAAAGGATCATTATTGCAAGTCTTTACAGTAAATAATTACAACTAATCACCTTAGCTAATGGATATTAGCATATGAGATATACAAACAAGCTAAGGGGTTCTTATGACCTTGCAAAAGAGACATTCAAAGTGCCTTAGAAGTGATTTCTTTAAAACTTCAATTACCCGGCAACAATTCGGAAAAAAGTCAAGTTTAAGAAACAAAGAAAAAATAAAAGCTAAGCCATTTATAGCCTACCGTCATCTAGAGGCAAACACTCAAATCTAGAGCTTCAACTTGTTTAGCCTTAATGTAGCAAGCATGTATTGAATGCAACTTATGAATGCAAATGAAGTCAGACCAGATTGAAATGGTTATAAAGCACTGGTTATTACTGCATTCTCATGTTCAAGAAACATGAGACCAAAATGTGACCAATTCAGAACAATATCACCTTTACCCTCTATGCAATAAAAGCGTGAGGGTGCACTTACTTTTACTTTTACTCATTGAACAAGGGCTAGGAGATACAACTAATCCAAATAGTAGTTGTATTAATATTTATACTGTATAATATTTATTGTAAGGAATAAAACACAGTATAGTTAAAATAGTATACTTAAAGGATTAGTACACTTTAAAATGAAAATTACCCCATGATTTACTCACCCTCAAGCCATCCTAGGTGTATATGAATTTCTTCTTTCAGACGAATACAATCAGAGTTATATAAAAAAATATATATATCCTGGCTCTTTCAAGTTTTATAATGGCTGTGGATTGCAACCAAGAGATTGAAGCTCAAAAGCGTGCATCCATCCATCATAAACAAACTTCACACGGCTTTGGGGGGTTAATAAAGGCCTTCTGAAGCAAAGCAATGAGTTTGTGTAAGAAAAATATTCATATTTAGCACGTTAAATATGACAGTAAAATTCTAGCTTCCGTCCAAATGGCCATACGCAGTCTACTTGCCCCTAATGCGCAACTTACGAAACTAATGATGTCAGAAGTAGCGTAGTGCGTCATGGCATATAGCGTAAATATCAGCAGTATGTCGCATTACTCGCATAAGTTACACTTTACACTTAAGTTGTAAATCCGTATGTTTGTTTGGCCGGAAGCTAGTTATTTTACTTTATAAAGTTTTAAAAATTAATATTTTTCTTACACGAACTTATCGTTTTGTTTCAGAAGGCCTTTATTACCCCCCCCCCCCCCCCCCCCCACTATATAATATATAGTAATATTTAATCATTTTCATGTATATAAATGAAACGGCATATCTGTCACAAGATGCATGTGAGGATGAAGGACTGAAGACAGGATCAAGATATCAACAAATAGATAAAACAAATAAAACAAAAGGGTAAACAGGCGTAACAGTATGTAGCAAAACACAAAACACCACCTCGCGGCGTGGAGAGAAGGAGGCTTAGGAGGAGGGCGTGGAGATGGTGTAGGAATGTTGACAGGAGATGACGAAGGGTTCACGATGGCAGACGGCAGAAGAATGGTGACAGATGGACGAAGACGAGACCCCGACGGCGATGGTGTACGTCCGATAGCACAGACCCAGAGCACAGTGATGACAGCCAATGGCGGAGTCGAGGGAGGAAGGACCCAAGGTGGTGAAGAGGCTGACGTCAACTGGGGGACGACTGACGGAGGCGGAGCCGATGGATCCCAGGAGGCCTAGGTGATGCCACAGCAATAAGTGTCTGAGGTGGAGCCAGATTACCCGAGGACTGAGGTGATGCTGGTGTGATGGAGGACCGAGGTGTAGAAGTAGGGGTGGAGGAACGGAGCGTAGTGGAATATCTGCAAGTCCGTGACGGAGGTGGTGTGACGACTGACCAAGGGGGAGCCGGTGGGACGAGGGAACCCGGTAGAGTCAAAAGGCCGAGAGTGTCTGGTGGAGCCGAAGGTGGGAGGAGCCAAGGCGTAGCCGACAGGTCGACAGGCAGAGATGGAGTGAGATGATCAGAGGCTGGAGGCGGAGCTACAAGATCCACTCACTCAGGCGCTGATGGTGGTTGCTTAACCTGTGCCTCTTTGTCACAGCATGGCATTGCAGGAGATGGCGAAGGGCTGCAAACTTCCAGCAGAGGCGGGGCTGGAGGACTGGCTGAGAAGGGCGGTGACGGAGGCAGATGGAGACTTGACAGGGTTAAAGGTAATAGTACATAGTCCATGCCTGTCTCTGGGCTGTTTAGAAACAGTGATGATGGTTCAGAGGAAGAGAGTTCATACAGTTTATAGGGCTGTCTAGGAACAGCGATGAAGAACGAGAACCGGGGTGGGATCGGGTGGGAGAAAATACCTCTGTATTAAAGTCCATCAGCCAGTCTCTATTTCTACCAGAATCCCCTCGGCCACAGATGTCACGGGCTCACACCCCTGGTCAGACTCACTGGGGAGCTCCTCTTCTGGGGTGAGGGTCAGCGATGTCCACTTGTCCTCGGGCTCTGGCTGGCGCGTTGTGGCGGGTGTTAGCTCTCCGTCTGCGGGGGACTCACATGATTCCTCCGTGGTCGCAGGTGGTGAAACAGAATCTGCGTCTGACTATTTTCTAGACCGGGGGTAGACACTCTCCAGACACCAGATGATGGCGTCCCTCCAGTTTAATCCAGAGGCGTCTGGGAGGTATATGGGATGGTGGTAGTTTGCCCCGATCCAGAACAATGACTTCAGGGTCTTGTCATCGAAGGGACAGGTGACGGCAAGAAGACAGAAGTCTTTGGGGAAAATAAAAAAATCGTGGATCTCCTGAGCCACAGCAGTAAACCTAGCTGCAGATTCCATTTTAGGCTGGTCGATCTGTCACAAGATGAGGATGAGGATGAGGATGAGGATGAGGATGAGGATGAGGATGAGGATGAGGATGAGGATGAGGATGAGGATGAGGATGAGGATGATGAGGATGAGGGACTGAAGACAGGATCAAGATATCAATATAATTTAAGAAAACAAAAAGGGTAAACAGGCGTAACAGTATGTAGCAAAACACGCATACACAAACATCAACCAACAACTAACAACAGAAAACAGAGGAACTAAATACACAGAGATAAACTAAATGATGAGCAGCTGTGGTGGAGGATTAGTGTCCATGGTGACTGATGAGTGGCGGGAAAATAGAACAAAGGAAACATGTGACTGAAGACAAACAAACTAAAAGTCCATGAAGGTGACACTTACTGAACATGAACATGACAATATCGATCATTCGACTACAGGGATACAAGTTGTTGCTATTTTCATATATTTTCATGTATATTTGATTACTGAGACATTTTTGAAAATTCGTATTCTTTCGTGAGGCCTATTGCACTGTATAAAATTGTTGTAAAAAAACAGCCAATTTTTACAGTAACATGCTGTTTTCCATTAAAACAGCAATATACCGTAGAAAAAATGCATTCTGGGTGATATTTGTCATTTTCGAGAAAGTATCCTACAGGAATATACTGTGAATTAACAGCGCTCAAAGTCGACACTCAGAGGCTGTGTTCCAAATCACACCCTATACCCTCATTCACTATTCCCTACATTATTTCACTAATATAGTCCACTTGACTGAGTGAATCATTTCATAGTTAATTCAGTTAATTTTTGAAGTTATTTAGACACTGATGAACACCTGCTGTTAACAATCAGAATCACTGAAGGAAAGAACAGAAAAGCTAGAAGAACAGAAAAAAAAAGTTAAAATCAAGATAAAAGACATTAAATCTTAGCAAAAGATCTTAGCAGAGGAGGATTAAACAACTCCACAGACAGCATTACTAGCTTCACTTATTACTAACCAGATTGACTTTATTTCTGTCAGACGTCTACAGAAGTTCTTATTAAAAGGTGGCAGAGGTTTAGATGTCATTTTATTTTCATTTGATGTTACCATGATGGTGATCAGTGATTGCTTTAGTTGGGCTCTTGACTCTTGACTCTTGAACAATAGTTTTTCTTTGGCTGTGATAGCTGTGTCTTTAAAATAGATTTGCTGTGACAAAACAGCTGAAAGAAAACAGGATCAGATGACAATGGCTGTTTGTTAATGCTCACAATCATCATCTAGTGGTCTGATTCACTGATCTCATGTATTGTCTAATGTATTTATTTGGATGATGTTTTGTTATTTTTGATTATTGTATCACTATGATTTGACATCCTGAAAATATGAAGTATTTAAAAAAGTTTATTCTCAGAGCATTTTGAACTTCTAGATCAGCCAGACATACAGTACACAGGCATCAAGAATCGTGACACTACAATCAACAATGGTGACAAAAGTTTCATGCGGCAATGCATGTTGGGTACCAGCATAGTACAAAACAGTTGTCCATGACCCCCAGCATGCATTGCTACATGAATAAATTATGCAGATGAATTGTCTGGTTATTTTCTTTATTTTGTGCTTTTATTTTTGCTGTTGGTTTTGTGTTGACTGTTATTTGAGTGTTTTGTGATTCAGATTTGATTTCAACTTTTTTGTTGATTGTCACCATTGTTGAGATTCATTGGCTGATTCTTGATGTCTGTGTATGTCTAACTGAAACCATAGTTCAAATATTTTTAGAGAATGATGAGTGATTGCGCAGCACTGCTTGATCTTTTGCTGTAGTTTCACAGTGTTATAATATAAAATTAAAATGTATTAAAACAACACATTTTTGATAAGGGATTAGACACGGGATGAGATCGGTAATCCAAACACCTGATCTCATTTTTGTTGGCTTTGTTTCTGCCACATCAAACATGTTTTAAAAACACACAGTTACAGCAGCCAAATAAAAACTAATGTTAAAGTCAAGGGTCAAGAGCCCAACTAAAGCACACACTGACCCCCATAATGGTAACGTCAAATGCAACAAAACAACATATAAACCTCTGTTAATTCTCAATACACTGTAAAAAATTTGTAACACTCCCAAATCAAAAATTTCAATTGACCGATAACATCTACATTTTTCAATTGGCCCAAGTGAAAATCTGTACATTTAATTTTAGAATTTACAGAATTTCACTTGGGCCAATTGAAAAATTTAGATGTTATCGGTCAATTGAAATTTTTGATTTGGGAGTGTTACAAATTTTTTACAGTGTAGGAATTTCTGTAGATGTATGAAAAAATAAATAAAGTCAATCTGGTGTAAAAAAAAAGTCAATAAGTGAAGCTGGTAATGCTAGTTTTTGGAATTGTTTAAGGGCCTGTTCACATATCGCGTCTTTTGCGCGCTCAAGTTCGTTATTTCAAATGTAGGCGTGCGGTATGCTCGCTCATAATGGAAGCGACATGGTATGCGACACTTTATGACTTGTCAAGCCCTCATTATTTTGACTCAAATAAGAGGAAGAATGCATGGAGACGCATAGGCTTGGAGCTTGGAATAACTAGTAAGCATGATACTGTTTTACATTAATGTTTTTTACTTTTCTTAGTAAATAAATCTTGTAACAGAGTTACAGCAAGGGTTTTTCCGTGGTGGAAATCCATTGCTGAAATTTCCTTGCTGTAACAGGGAGGGCAGCTGATGGTTGCTTAGCAACCGCCCTAGCGCTTTGGCATTTTCTACGCGTTTTTAGGCGCCATATGTGAATGGCGCCTAATCCTCCTCTTCTGAGATCTTGAGAGATTTAATGTCTTCTGTGTCTGAAGTCAGTTGTAGGTCTTGTGTTTCGCTTTTTTATCTTCTTGTTGTTCCTCTGTCCTTCAGTGATTCTGCTTGTGAACATCAGGTGTTCATCACCAATGCTCAATCATCAGTTAATTAATCACTGAATTATATAATTAACGTTGACATTGCTTCAGTGTTACTGCAACACTCTGTAGTGTGGACACATAAGTGTTAATTTAAAACTGAATATTTTGCAGTGGGGTTAAAAGGGTTAAAAGTGTTAAATAAATAAATAAATAAAACAGTACAGCGTAATTTAACAGTAATCACCTCTAAATTAATTTACGGCATAAAACTGTAGAAAAACAGTAATTTACTGGCAACCACAGCTGCCAGTAGATTATCGTAAAATCAAGGAAAAAAAAAGAAATATACTGTAAAATGTAACAGTCAGATTTATTAAACGAAAGAAGTTAATTTCACTGAAATATTAGTAAAAGTTAATTGAAAAAAGTTATGCAAAATCAATTACTGAAAAAGAGAGTAAATATTAAACTGAAGTGTTTTAAGTGTTTTTGCAAAAGATGATATAGGAGAGATCTGTTAGTTTAGGCTAATTAATCAGTTTTGTGGGTCACCATTGTGCTGGAGAGTAGAGCCTGTGCTTCAGTCAAAGATGAGCAGAGAAATACTGATGGTATGCTGCCGGTTGCTTTATTTAAAAGCAGTAACTGTGTAGTTGCTGATGCAGTGACAATCTCCTTGCTAAGTACTTTAGCACATGCATGCATGCTATTGTTCGCTAAATACGAACTGCAAAGATTTTAGTTAAAGTCACTATTTCATTCACTATTACACATTAGGTGTTTGCAATTTTATATTAAGAGATATTAATTTTCAGTGGACTCAAATGAAGTTCACAGTATAAATACTAGTTTTTGAACTCGACTGTTTGAAGCAATCGGTTTCCCAAATGATATGAGTTACCTTCCATGGTATTTTTACGGTAACATACTGTAAAAATGGAAAGCTGTAAATTAACAGTACATTGCTGGCAACCACAGCTGCCAGTAGATCACTGTTATTTTACAGCGTTTTCTTTCTTTTTTTAAGTGGGTGTGCTGCTTTATTGTGTTGTTCTAAAAAGACTCAATAACAAAAGTTGAACTTAACACGTTTGGCTTTCCTCTTTTAAGGACAGGCTTGAGTCCATGTAAAAGTCTACGTTTTTTTTTTTTTTTTTTTTTTTTTTTGCAATCCAAGATGGTTCTCACAAACATCACTACCATGTTCAAATAACACTGAATGATAACATGTATTTCAATTACATTATTGACTCTTCAGAGTTAAACATTTTTTTCATAAACACTTCTTGTATTTATGCATTTCTCTGGCAACACTATAATGCCGAAATGAATCTGCTGCAATCAGGTGGTACAAGTCTGAGCTCTGTTAGTTGTTTACATTCATTATTTTTGTAATGTTATGTGCTTTGAGACATGAGGTTATTTAACACTGTCTCTCGTGATGCTTTGCAGAATCTGCTCTGGCTGTGCACGTTCATGTGTTTTGAAAGAGGAATGGTTTTAGAGAGTGCTAAGGGAGGGTGGGACCTAATGCTTTCAAAGATGGCTTTCTATTGCTATAGCCTCTCCAAAATTGCCTACCCTACCTTTAAGCATTGAGAAGTTTCAGTGTGTTCAATGATTGTGAGAAACCAGAACAAAAAAAAAGCATGACCCTGCAATAATGGAGGCTGCAGTTTCAGGACCGCAGTCTTAGGACCACATTTCTAATAACCCATAGTTTTATTTTATTTTAATTTTTTTATGCAATAGCAGTTTATACTATTTTATATTACTAATCAGTTCTGTATTTGCATTTTTCATTTTCAGAAATTACTGATATCATTTAAATTGGTTTGAGATATTTTTCTTAACCCTATAAACATAACCATTGGTAAAACTCTTGAAATATTTAACGTAATTTGTTTCACTATATGTATCTGTATTCTGGTTTTAAATTTCAGTTTTGTACAGCTAAAATAACTGAAAGTGGCTGACACTGAAAGGCTTGCATATTTCAAGTTTAAAATGGCCATGCCCGCTCTTATGTTAAAAATAAGGTGGAAAGATAATAAAAACTGAATCATTTCCATGGGTCTTTGCACCTGTTTGTTTCAGGTTTGAATCAGGTGTCCTCTGATGGAGTAGAATGACACTTAAACAAAACAATAAGTAAAATTTACGTAATTTTTCCGTTGCAAGTTTTAAATTAAACATTTGGAATTAAGTACACTCTACTTAACTAAGTTAAGAAAAGATAACAGAGAATATAAGTAACTATAACTTGGCCAGTAAAAGGTTCGTTGAAGTTTCTTTTGCAATACTTTTTTACTCAAAAAATATAACCCTGAATTAAACCACGCTTTTAAAAATGTATGCTTTACTTAGAAACATCTAAATAAATAATACAATAGACACCATATCTATAATTAAAGTAACGTGGCAACTGAACACGGAGACATCAATACTTGGTTCACAATACCTAATGACGGTAACATTCAATAGATTGTTTTTTAGTATGAATGTGCCATTTTGAGTATAGAAAATAAATGCTCATGTCGATAAAACAAATGCTCATGTCAGAATGCTTTTTATGGATTTTACATCAGCATTCAATACTGTACAGCTGCAAATCTTGAAAGATTGCGAGATAGGTGTACGTAGCTGGCTAATCTTATGGATTGGGACATTTTTAAGTAATAGGCCCCTTCGTGTTAATGGAATCTCATCTGATTGTATAGTCTTAAATTCAGGGTTACCACATGTGTATTATCCCCTTTGGTTTTCTCTGTTTATACTAACGAACTTCAATTATCAGGGATGATCTCACTTTAATCAAATACACAGATGACTTGGTTTTAATTTCTTGCCAAACAGACAAAAAAAATTGTTCAACCTATTTTGAGTGTCATCAATTGAACATTGAGAAGACAAAGGAATTATGCTGTGGGAATCAAAATAGGAAAGGTACAGCTGGCCGCTCCCGTATGAACAAGTGATTAAAGATAAAGCAAGTTTCAAATTTTAAATATCTAGCTACAATTATTGATGACAAACTCTCATTCCAGGAAAATGTGGACCATACACATAAGAAAACAAGACAGCGTTTAGGTCTACTCAGGAAGTTAAGAAATTTTGGCATTGATCCTAACTATTGTTTACAGATCGATGATCGAAAGTATTTTAACTTATAAAATCGTTTCATGTTATGGCAATTTAACAATGGGACAGAAGAATAAATGAATTTGATTAATTAACGAAGCAAATAAGATTACCGGCCAAAACCATATTACATTGCAAGGGCTGTTTTCACATTTTATGGAGAAAAAGGCGATAGCAGTATATTCAGACCAGACTCATCACCTCTACTCCTGCTTTGAGGCCCTTCCTTCGGGGCGAAGGCTGCGTATACCGTTTGCTAAAAAGAACATTTATAAAAGATCATTTGTTCCATTGGCGGTGACTGTTTTAAATCAAATTTTCAATTGAGGTAGTTACTATAGTTGTATGAACGTGTGTATACTTATATTCATTTGTTTTAATCATGTATGCCCCATGTGTTGTGGTATACAATGTGGTTGTACAGTGTTGTCTGATGTATCTGTTTTTTTTTATGCCAGTGTTAAAGATGAATTTCTGTCCAGTAAATCTGAACAGACAATAAAGTCAAACAAACAAACAAATGAACTCCAAATGTCACAAAATGGCAAGTTACTAAACCTAACAACAAAAGCAATGATGAAATAGTGTAAATACAACTGGAAAACAGCTAAATCAACCGTATTAATTATCCAAGCTCCAGTGCATGATGGGAACGCCAGTATGAGAAAAGTTGAGTAGTTTTACATAATTTTATAACGTTGATATTTACGCTTTAAGTTTTGAGTACTAATATAGAATTTACTTCGTTTTTTTAATTTTGCCTCAACTAACTTTTTCATGTTGCAATTACATTTGTTTTTTTCTGTGGTATTTACTTCACCTCAGATTTTTTGGGGGGGTTTCACATTAAAAAAGGGTGCTGGAATACATTCCTAGAGCTGCGGTCCTGAAACTGCAGCCTCTATTGCAGGATTATGCTACTGAAACAAGATAAATCCCAAGAAAACCAAGATTTTTTTGTTTTAATTGTAGATGTCTGTGTGTTTGTCTAACCCTAACCCTAACCTTCTATTGCATCTCTTTTATGTACAGTAAACAATGAGGGAATGGATAGTGTAGGAATGTTAATGGTTTTCCGATAATTACCGTTATCTGTCAGATTTAATCATTTTGTTCGAGATGCTATAAACAAGAAATGTACATCTGTTTCTTCTCAACCTAAGTGGGCAGTCTCAGCAGTGCATGGTATGGAGGGTTTTCATATTTCTAAATAAAGCTTAGGATATCTGTGTTCTGAATCGTGACTGGCGGTCTGGAACATAGGTGTGCCTAATGTGAAATCGACAGAATCAAAATCGAAAGAGGAAAAACGATTATTGGTATCTGCGGTAGAGTCAAAGTAAACAGAGTGACCACCCAGCAATCCATCTGCATCTCAAGCGCAAACCTTTCTCATGTTCTTCAAACGTAGAAGGACACTTTCAAAATATTGATGTCTGACATATGTAACATTTAATATATCTATTTTTAGATACAAGTTAATCATCTTTTATCAGAATCAACTTACAATAGACAATACAAGCATTTCAACTTCAAGCTTTAAACCTATTTTCAACAGAAGTATTTTGAGGAAAAAATATAGTTTTTAAGCTAACACCAGCACTGCAGCTAATGCAACATAAACAGCTAATGCTGAACTTATCAGTTGTGAGCATGTTAATATCAGTGTCTCTTCTCAACAATACCTTAACCATAAACAGTCTTTGTCACCTCATCTAACATGCTTAACCTTTTAGTGGGTTTTTGTCCTTTCTGTTAGCTCGTTCTCCATTGGAGTGTTCAGATGTCCGCATCACTTTCACAATAAAGAAGACAGCAAATCTATAGGCAGAGGCAGCTGAGGGATTATGGTATAGGCAGAGAGCTAATGAACACTGAGAGCAGATGTAACACCTCATGCTGAATAAAGACACCCTGCTGAGGAAATCACAATATCACCCATCTGACATTTAGAAGATCATTATTGAAGTACTGATTTTATTGACCTTTGTTTGAGCCTAAATTTGTTTAACCGAGATAATCTATATAATACACTTATAGGTTTTAGTTGTCAGTTCAGTTTTCACAATGAAACAGTGATATATGTACAAGGCTCATTGGTCTTGTACACTTCATATTATAAATAAAAGTAGGCCCAAGGTACTTTTCTACATTGCTACATTGTTGCTACATTGCTTGGCAATTGGTAATCGTCGCTGATTAGAATATGGTAAAATCTCTGCAACACATCAAAGGATTGACAACACATATAGTAAATTGGTATTTAAATGTTGATTATTACTTCAACATGTGCATCTATTGGCAACATGCAAACAGAAATCCCATATATTTTTCACCAATTTTCAAAATAATATGGGAATGTTTGTTTAGCTAAATTGGTTGTTTTGAGTCTTTTTTATTTTATTTTATCATTAGTGTTTCTGCAACATCTCAGCACAGCAGAGACTGAAAAATAAAATTATACATTGAATTGGATCTGCTAAAGGAATGTAAATAATTCATACAAAATGGAATGGAGGAGATACTGTTCTTAATACGCATTTATCAGAGTTTAAGGTCTTCATTTATCAGCTGGTTTGTCAGAGTGAATAATTGTGTAAATGATAACGCATTGTGTTTTGGTGTCTTGGGAAATGCATCGCTAATGGTTACAGATATCTCATAATGATGGACTTAAGCGATTAAACTAATCGTTGCTCGAACACTCTTAAAGTCTGTATTGTTTCAGTGCTGGAAGGCTGTTTATTTTAAAATCTAGGAGAGCACATATGTTTTTTTTTTTCATTGCCTCGGCTAATTTCCTTAAATCCGTTATGATAAGTCCCATGGTCGCACCTATGTCACAGCAGGCAGTGCTGCACATTAGTCAATTAATAGTCTGGTAAATGACACAGTTCCAGTCAATTTATTTACTAAAGGGAATCTAGCCATGGTCCCCACATGATTCCACACACAGAGACTCAACAGAAGTCCTAAAGGAGGTCATTGCTGCTCATCATAGTTTTTATTATTTTGCATGTAGTGTTTTGCTCGTTTCAGTTTGGATACTGGTACCACCTACGTCATATACTATGAATTTTGTATGTTAAAACCTATTTGAATTTCTTCATTTTAATATGAATCTTCCATAAGATAGTTATGGATTCTTGTCGATTGAAGATATGTTTATATGAACGCTTAACTTTTCAATCTGATTCACATTTTCGTTTATATGTGGATTATTATGCATTTCAGCGGATGCGTAGTGTCTCAGTCACGACGTTCAGAACTTGAGAAAGCCACCACGATATATAGAATATATCATGGGAACTATCACAAGCATAATTTAATTTAGGGAACATATTTAACAAATGTTTAGTAAACATTGTCCATTATAATTGGCCAACACTTTTGCAAATCCACCAATATTGATAAAGAACTGCAAACTTCTGGCAATGCTCTGCAAAACACAATTTACCCTGCATTAACATTAACATTAAATCTGCAAGGTTACCTCCAGATGAGATTTAATTTCATTTTATTTTACATTACTACTCATAAAACGTATTTTTACTCCAGCGCTGCACAGAGCTGCATGAGTTTGATCAGATATGAGATGGATGGGGTTTGTTTCAGTCCTGTACTGAATGAACGCTAGCCGCTGGAGTCCACTGGCCACATATCAAAAGGCTCCGCTTTAGTGCAAAGCATTCCCAAAGGACAGAGGTAAAATGTGCCACCATTATACAGGCCTCTCTCCTGGCTCTACCTCCTGACAGGGGTATTAAAATCAAATAAATCAGCCATTAAGAGCAGGCCATAGCAATTGAAATGCTATTAATACCTGAACCGTCAAGCGAGTGAAGTCTTGTGATATGATAATCGTGCACCTCAGCCTTCTAATTGTATGAGACACATTTTTATTTTTGTGGTTTTCTTGAGAAAGGTGAAAAGTGGCCGGCTCGATGCCACTTCTATGTCTGTTCATTAATTCAACACGAGGGACAGACTGAGCAGCCATTTTAATTGAATCGCGGTGTCAGCGTGTGCACGGTGCACTTGATGTTACCGTTAGATCGCTTACCTTAGTCCTTCCACACAGGCTATTAAATGTCCATTAGAGTGATATTTGTCAGTCTAACTCAGTACAATTTACTTGATGTATGACCGTCATTTTTTCGAAGGTGAAGAGGTGTTATGCTATCACATTACAAAGGCAACAGTACATTTCAAGGCAACACACAGACCAAATTAAGAAACAAAAAGTTGTGCAAAGAGTTAAAGTCAATGTTTTTTTGACCAACTATAAACCTTTTCAATTTGTGATTATTGAATAAGGATGTTTAAAAATCATTCAAATTCAAACAGATTCACTAATGAATGAAAAAGCCATAAAACATGATTTGCTCACAATTCAGACATTGCATATGGCTTTTGAGCAAATGTTACCTTACCCAATAAAAACATTTGGCCTATAAATATTTGAGAAGAGAGCTTGGCCTAAAAAACAACAACTATATTCATAACAATTACATGACTTTAAAAAAAAAAAAATCTGTATTCTGTACATTTGATGGCACATAATAATCAAAAGATTTTGTTTTACACTAGGTCAAATACAATCCTAAACTTAAACACAAGGCTGACACGTATTCTGAAAAGTAAAAGTAAAATGAAATTGCTCATGGCAGAGTAATTATTGCGAAGTAAAATTCAATGTGGCAGGTAGAGCTAAAACAAATGGAGCAACCTCAAGACGAGTTTGTGCTTATTTGAAATTTCACAGAGGTACTTTTTCAGCTGTCACAGGTTATTGATATATTCATTAAAGGAACCTGTTCTCTCTTATCAATTTCTTTTTGTCAGTAGCATGTTGTCACCCTCAGTTGACAATGAATCAATTTACAATTATGATTGTTGATGGCCCATGACACAAACAGTGAGGGAATGTCATTAGATGAACATTAAAATGATGCACAATGCAGTGAGACCCTGACTGCAGCTGTTTACTCTATAGCCCACCATTTACTATGGGTGCCACTGGCCTGTAAGCTTTGGAAAAGGGACAAACACAACTTAAATGGGACACTTTTATGTAAAAGATACAAATAGATAGAATTTATATGACATAAAAATAGGCGAGCCAGAAATGAAACTTTTCTGATAATGTACTTGCCCTCATGTCATTAAAATTTGTTTGACACTCTATCTTAGAATTTTTATTTGTGGACGAATTATTCCTTTAATGCATGCTACAGATTTCGGCATTACAAATCACAATGTATGACATGGATCTAATAAACTTGGGTACGACATATACGTAGACTGTACGATGACGACACCTACTGAATCGTAGGCTACGACTCAAGTTACTACAGGAGAATAAAACGTCATCAGCATGCGCTAGTGGTAAACAAATAGAGCAAGGTGAATCACTCTTTGGCATGTGTGGTTTTTATGTGCGCTGAAAAAAGAGGAGGAAGCAAATTAGGAAAATGTTGATGCATTCATGGCTAGGGAAAAGAGGCTAACTTGGCATGCCAATTTTGCAAATGGAGCTTGAGGTTAAGTAGTTTTAAGTTTTAGCACCATGTTGCGTTGATCAATATGCCATTTCATGTTGCATTTTATTGGCTAGTCAGAGGACACAGGTCGTAGCAGCAAACACACTGTGAGAAAATGATCGCAGGCTATCTTTGGTCACAAGATCGTGACAACGGCCATCTTTGAACTTCTCTCACTGTACGAAGTAGAACCACAGTTAAGCAGCCACGGCCACAGAAATCACCTCGATTTGTCATCTTTTGTATGAGATAGCCCAAAATCGTATAATGTGTAACAGGCATAAGGTTCTTGAAGTGAGATGGAATAAACATCTTAAAGATTTTTGTCAAAGACAGAGGAACAGCTAAAGAGTGAAAGCTGTTTTTGTCTCCCCGTGGCTCTGATAAAAGCCTTCGCCAGGCTCACTGACCTTGTTGCCATGGTAGACTAACGTGACACTGGTGGAGATTTGATTGCCTGCCCCAGCTGAAGTGAAGGGAAGAGACAGCGTAAATGAAACTCCATTCATCTTAATGAAATGCAATTATTTTCCACTTATTAATCATTGAGAAATCAATATGTCTCTTCTTGGGTGAGTCTCGGCTGGATTTGTCATCCAGCGCTGCCCATCAATGTATCATCCTCATACTAAGACATTCTCAGGTTCATTCACCTGTGTCCTCTCACCGAGACAGAGACTTGTGCGTCTAAGCAAGGAGACAGACATTAAAAATGGTGCTGTACTGCACAGAGATGGATTAACGCTCATTAAAGCGGACTCCTGATAATTGTGTGTTTCTCACCGATCAATTCTCTAAACATATTGCATAATGGGACATTATTAAAGTCTAAGCGACACAACTGACTTTGAACGAGGGATGTGTCAGTGAAAATGGAGTATCCTCACCTTTTATTGCATCTCTGAAGATCAGTCTGATGTATTATCCCAGTTTAGAAGAGTTTCACATAATGAGATAGCGGCATGCATTGGATACAGGCTAATGCATATTCAAGCTACAGCGCAGTCGTGGCTAGACGTGGCTAGACGTGTAAATAACTCACACCCGGTTAGTTAACAAAAATAAGGGCCATTACAGTTGGGGAGGTGTTGAGGGAACAGCAGTGCTTTGTTATCTTTACCTCTTTACCGCTCTGCGGACCCCAAAAGAAAAACTTGTGGAGGTTTTTGAAAAATCGTGGGAGAAAGTAATGATTTGGGAGGCTCAACCCTTTGTTTTCCCTCTCAATAAAGAGAACGATGTGAGGCCTGGCGTGATGTATGACTGTTTAGTGGCGCTTCCGCACAGCGCGGCGTATAAGCAAAGCCATGTTTCATTGCAAAGAGCTCATGCTTTACAGCACTTGGTGCCTCTGATGAGAATATAATGTTCTACTGCGTCTAAATGCTCCAGGTCAAGACTTGATTTGCTCCGATGTGTGGGCAGAGTGAGCTTGGGGACCGGAGCTGCATCAGGGGTCCAAGCTGAGGACCTCTGCTTGGTCCCAAGATTTTTTTTTAAACAACAGCAGCCATGCATGACCAGGCACTGGGAAGCTCTGGGTTCGGTGATGGAAGGCAGGTGGGACGGTTTTCACTCCAGCCTGGCGTAAGAAAGATGATTAGATCCTGCAAATGCAGCAGAGACCCACCATGCACCAAATGAGTTATCAGTTTGTGAACTCTCAACAGGGAAAGCAGAAGGTTGTCATATTACACAGGCACAAATATTGGGGAAAACAGTCTTTGATAGAATGGCACTCGTATTTAGACTTGGCAGATATCCCAGAAATATCTAATACTGACAGACAAATAAGGACAGATTTCCAGATTGTATGATCTTGGCCCAGCTCTTCTGTTCAGCTATGCTACTGTTAGTTTCCCAGTATGAACACTTATTCACTTTAATGTTTCTCTTAAATCCGATGGCACACACGTCACAGCAGCATATCCATCATACATAGAATGAAAATGAAAAACCGTAAACAATCCTAAAATATAACACCTTTCTTATGGTCTCTGCCAGCCAAAGAGTTGAAGGAGCTATGAGAATTATAAACTGTAGTACATGGCCAAACTCATATAATGCATGTATGCTCAGGGAGTTGCTGTAATGCTAAATTAATGGGGCTTTCCTCTGCAACTTTGCCTAGCACTGGAAACAATTAATTAGTGGCCAGGGCTATAACAACTTTAATGCTTGTTTCTGTAGCTAGAAGAGCTTCTTAAAAGCTCAGTGTGGGGGCAGTTTTATCAGGGTGTTAATCCAGTAAGGGGCCGCGGACCCCAGGTACCGTGCCACACTGACCAGATGAAAGACTTCCAGCTACATTTACGGCTCGTGAAAGTGGTAGGAAGCGAGCAGATTCCAGCCACAGACAGAAAATTAGGCTGTAAAGTCCCAAGAGGTTTACTCTCTTAAAAGCTTTCGAGAGAGCTACAAGTAAGCGGATGGAAATCTCCAGGCCATAAAAGGAGTGTGCGGCTGATACAAAAAAAAAGAGAAACAAGATGAGGTAGGGCTTTTCATCAACAGACAGGACTACAACTGTTAATCGACAGGAGGCTAAACTATGTCGAGGTTTAACATGAGTCTAAACAATGCCAGTACATAAACGCCAGCAAAATTCACCATGGGGAGTTCACAGGAAAACAGCGAAGATAATACTGTTTCACGCAGTGCGTCAAATAAGTCTGGCTGCAACCTTGACCTTGCAGGCCAGATGGCAGGAGCTTGGCAGCCATGTCGGAGGTTTGAACCGTCCTGTGACCTGTGTGATCCTGAAGAGAGCGTCCGCTCGGCAGCGGCACACGAGATGAGGGCCATCTGCTGCCCTACTTGCATTCACACTCACAGAAAGACATCCACAAAATGACTACTAATGTGAGACATGTAGAAGGCTGCTGTCTTTAACCAGAGCCTTGTAAATGTGTTGCTAATCTGCCAGCTAATATACTTAATATTTTTCATTGTGCTCTTGGGATTGAGGCAATTGGAATAAAGGCGCATTGTCGAGCTCCAATTCCCAAACAGTCCAATTAAAGTCCAGCGCTAACTGAATGTGAGGAGAGAGGCCGGTCAGCGCTGATGACCCAATCTGCTCGAAACCAACATCCGTTTATTGGGTTAAGCACAAAGCAATGTGTCTTGTCACTTTGCAGAGACAAGGCCAATAGAATCCAGTGAATGGAATTAGATTGTCATTGATGTGTCAGGGAAAGAGAGAACAACAGATCGATGGCAAATTACCAAGCGTGTTGTGCGCATGGACATCATGAAAGAGGTGTAGACTCCATCCCGTTGTTGGGGGAGTGTGAACGGGGAAAGTTCTGCCCTTCTTGCTTGGAGCGATCGCTACAGTGAGGAAAAGCGAAGGAGAGGAGGAAAAAAACAACAACCAATTCCAATAGAGCACTAATGGGCCACATCGTGCCAATACAATAAAAAATGGCTCTTTTTGTTCAGTCAATAGAGAGTAAATGAAAATTTAACCTTTCATTAAATGCGCTGCTATTATGTCTCTTCTACTTGTTTGCTGTTCTATTTCACTGTGATACTTTTATTATTTTTTTGTCAATTTAACGCTAAATGTGCATGCTAATGTTCCTGACGAGAGAAGCACTGTCAAGGATTATTCCCTGTGCGACCCATGTGACAAACACCAGCACTAGAGATGGGAATAAAAATAAAAAAAGAACAATTCTGATTCTGATTACACTTAACAGTTCCTTAACGGTTATTTTAGTACTTGAAGAATTGTTGTGCACTACTGGGCCACCGTAGTATGGACATTACTTTGACACACTCATCTCTGGCTGATAACAGAATACTTCTTTAATGGAACATTGAAGCATGCATTTTCTGTGAATGTATTATGATAAGCATTATACAAAACAAACTCGAATTGAATACTAAACATAAACAATATTACACATTGGTAACATTTATCCTTTATGAGAAAACTCTTTGCTGTTCAGATCTTCTGTTTAAAATGATGCGTCATGCGAGAACGACACTAACAGTTCTCAGTTCAAATTGATTAAATAAGTAAAAAAAAAAACTAATTTTCACTAAAAGTCATTCAGATTCAGCTCCAGTATCCAAACAATGATTTCCTGATTACTGGATCTCAACACTAATGAGTACACAAGAGAACACAGATACAAATGGAGAAAGATCGCTAAGGAAAAGCAACATATACTCTGATGTTGTCGTAATGACAAGAAGATGAAAAGAGAAGAAGAAGAGGAAGAAAAAGAAAAAGAGAAGTGATAAATCTGTAGGCATCCTGTGAGTGAGATGAAAAGGCTCAGGGCTCAGTTTCCACTGTGGCCTACCTGCCCTTTTAATTAATTAGTACTGGCAGAAGTGCCGCCCATGGGGAAGGCGGGCCCTCTGTGTATTGCCAAGGTGATAATGTCCGAACGTTGAAAGCAGAGAGGCAGGCCTCTGCAGATCTGGACGCAATATGCACACACCCTCACAGCGGATGCAATGAGTCCATCCCTCTACGACTGAATGTGCAAATCAACATGCAGACTGCCCCGACCGGGCAGCCCATCTTGTGATTCATAAAAGAAGCATTCCTATGAAGAATGGGACAGCGGAGGCTACATTTAATATTAATAGAAAGGTCCGAATGCATGATGGGAAGAGTGGTATTGACCTTACCTGTACACTCACCCTTCACACAATCCTTCCATTGGTGGCTCTACCGCCATCCCATTTCCCCTCAGGCTAAAAGATGTAGATAAAAAAGACTTCACAATATCTTATACATATATACATATATCTGCTCATACTCAAAGGCAAGTCTGCGGTGGGCTAAAGCTATTGGCTGCTAAGGTGACATGTGACCCTATCTTTGGGTAAGTGCATGCACGGGTGAAAATGGGGCCTTGTTGTGGTGGGGAAAAAAAGAGAAAAAATCGAGGCTGAGAGAAACTTTTTTTTCTGTTTCAAGTAATGAGCGAGTGCACCTTTACTGCCCTAGGCCTTCATACACAATTTAGCCAGAAAGCCAGTGCTGATCATGATTTAGCTTTTGACACCGCCGGCCCTGAGGCGGCCGCAGACTAATACAGATATCTGACTCGCAGCCCACCGCGGAACGCGAGGAGAGACAGAGAGAGAGCCCTTTTATTGACTAAATGATAAAGGGCTTTGTAATGATAAATAACAGTCATTTTATTGTGGAATTCCCAGAAAAGACACATACTACACAATATATAAAGAACAAAATACTGGAGGGTTGCTGCCCTCTCTGTTGCTGAACAATAATAGCTGATGGCTTCAAATCTTCTTATAGAAGTTCTGCATACAATTGTTCTTTGATTATAATGCTTCTCTGTCCTGTTACAGCCTACAATATGTTAAACTCTGTTCTATTAAAAGCATGGTGTTTACATGCATCGTTTATTGTCTAACAGTTACAATTACAGAGATATTACAGATGAATCACTATGGTCATTCCATCACAAACTGAGATATTTGAATATGAATATTCATAGCTGAATAACAGTGGTTGTGACTAAATAAATTATGTAAATAAATGCTATAAACGTAAATACAATATATAATATTAATGACATGAATTCTAATAATCAAGCAGTCTTTTAAAGCGGTGAGGCTCAAATGACGCAGTGCGTTACAGTTTTGGACGTTTCCTCACCTTGACCACGTTAAAATCACTTTAATGAACTATGGCTAAATATTTTGATAAAAATTTGGAATATGCAGGATTGTAATAAATGTCAGTTTGTAATAGCAATATTGATAAATATATTGATAATGCAGAACATCCACCTGTTGATGGCAAAATAACAATTTCATAATTCCAGTGACTATAGTCACTAAAACAATAATTTAAGCATTACTTTAAAGTTGGTTATGCTGGGTTGTTTCAACCTTATTTTGGGTCAAATATGGACAAACCCAGCCATTACATTTTTAACCCAACGTTTGGGTTTGTCCATATTTGACCCATTTTTTAGAGTGTACGCCTCATATAATTTGTTAAAATTCATACAAATTGAATGTATTTGATAACATTTTACTCAAATATGATTAAATAAATGGTATTTTGCGAGTGGTATTCTTGCAGAAAGTCACATATTTGACTGGACCGAAGGATGAGTTTGAAACTCCCACATGAATTATTTAGCGCTCTAATTAAGCAAAGATGGAAACGTCTGCACAAGCACTGCTAAATAAGCTTTTCAGTTCGATTCTTAATGAGGGGGGATTTTAATGTCTTTATGCTGTCTGAAACAACTTTTGCCATAATTGTACTTGAGACTCTATGACCCTTTTTAACATATTAAATTCACTTTTCAAGGTGCCTTTCCAAGGTAGAACTAGTGAATAATGAGTTTCAAAATAAGCTCGTTAATTGACTCCCGGTAAATTTAGATTTTCGAGAGCGACATATACATTTTCCCCCTTTTAAAAGCGAACCATTCCAGATAATAAAGTTATTAATCTTTCCCATATAGTAATTATCTCTGTAATTATAGTGTAATTGCACATACATCAAGGACACTCTCGTACCAAGAGCAGCCGGGCTCATCGTGATACCCTCAAAGTCGGCTTCAGACGTTTATCCTCATGTTTTGTCTAGATTGTGACGTGCGGCAGTACACTAACAGAAAGCAGAACGCTTCATCAGGGCTGTAAATGCGCTAACATGATAATGCTGGTTTAATTACCCTTGGTCAGCCCACTTACAAACCCATCACTGCAGCAGTCAATATCCCACAGGATTCATTCAAGCTCGGTTTGATGGTTAACATGGGAGTCTTTGCTGCATGCTTTAGCCTAATTGATATCCTTATTTAGCAGAGGGCCACGGGGACTTGAAGAGAGTTAAATGGAGCAGTTTACGGTACTGTAACGCTGATCTCTGGACCACAGCTCATTGATACTCATCATAATTCATCCTCATTACATGCTGTTTCAGAGTATTGCTCAGTGCTTTCTGTTTAAGCGTTCATTAAAGTAGGTAACTCTGGGATCTGTGCAACTGGTTATTATAGTGTAGAAGTGACCTCGTCGGTCTATTAGATGCTGTGCTCACAATGTCTCAAAATTACTACAATGACAAGGTGACAGATTCATGTTCACAGCCTCAGACATTATTTGTATCGCTAACACCAAAATGGTTGCTTACGTGGCTTTGTTGTTGATGGGAGTACAATACTGTGCCGACTAAGTAAAAGCGTAAAGCATAAATGTGTCATTTCTGCACAATGGAATTATGAAAAATAATGCTTGTTTTCAAACACGTTTCCACCATGGTATCCCATTGGTAAAAAAAAAAAAAAAAAAAAATTCAATACACATTAAGAAAATTAAATAAATAAAAAAAAATAATAAAAAAATGTCCCACCCCCAAACCCATTGCCATTGAATTAACCATTGTTAAGCAATATTTTTAAAGTACCATAATACTTGCACTTGGATGGAATCAACTAATGACGTTTGATTGGCAAATTGTCAAATCTACTTGTTGTTACATATTATATTTGATTGTATATGTATATAATTCAGCATTAAGAATCAATAAAGCGTATGAGGTATATGCAGAAATGACATACTGTATCACACAGAATATGTGTAGAGGGTATTGGCTTCTTTTAACTTGAAATCATGATGGTCAAGTGACAGTATAGCTTTCATAAAATTCGGAGTGTCCGGCTTGTAATTGCAAATTTGATAGATTTAAAGTAATTCTATAATAGATTAAATTTGTAATGTGACAAATGCAAGAAGTGACAATTATGTGTGAACCGTTTGATTCTAAAATAAGATTTTAGTAGATTCATTTAAAGTCTGCAGAAATGTATAAAAAGAGCTCATGGGTTAACTCTATGTTGTTGTGCTAGACTGACGCAAGCCCCAAGGGTTTAGCCGGATAGCCCTCTCCCGTGCTTTAAATAATCAATTAAAGAACGAGGAGCCAAATAAATGAAGATTGTGATTGCTCTATTTAAGTAGGTTTTTAGGTCTGCTATGCTTTATCCAGATATATCTCATTTTCATTCCAAATTAATTAGCATGGACCACAGTGTGTGTGATAGCACTAGTGTTGTAGACTGGTTTCATCATTTCATTCTCAATACCAACTCATTTTTATAAATAGGTTGCTAAAAATAGTAGTTCACCCACACATGCACACATACACTATATATATATAAGAAAAAGGGGGCAAAAGTTTTGTACATTAATCCTATAGTTCTTGTGAGTGATATGTCATTCTGATATTCCTTCAGGCCTGATGATTTTTCACAAACTTGCAGCTGGACAGCCATAAATGGCTCCCAATTTCCAGAGAGCAAAGGCAGCCCATTTCTTCATGTGACACTGAAGAAGAGTCCAGAGAAATGGATTAAATCACTTATGAAATGCTGGATATGAACATGAATGGCTGATTATGAACATGATCGAGACACCTGCATTCACTGATACAAGCACACAAACAACTCTACTCCTGCTCAACCAGTTTAAAATATATATATATATTTTTTTTTTCCTGAAAGTAGGCCTACACACAAAATTGGATTTGTATTAATGTGTAAAAATCACATTAACTCCTTCATTTATTATTATTATTAGTATTTACTAAAATACAAGTTTTTATAAATTAATTCGATTTTTTTATTTTTTATTTTACTTATTTATTTTTTAAATATTAAATATTAGATAAGGTGGTTTCACAACATGAGACATTGTTGTCAAGCCCTGCAATAAACTGGACATCCTGGGATATACTCCAGTTTGGAGAATGAATGGATGGATCGATTGATTGAACAAACTGTCTTGAAGAAACATTAACACTGTGATCTGTATGTAAATAAAGATTAATGGTATTAGATAATTATTATATATCATTTAGATTTAATTTGTTATTTGTCCATGAGTTCATTTAAAGAGTCATTTCCGTTAATATAGTTCATTTGTACAGTTGCATTGTTCATTAATTAATTTAATAATGAATAATAAATTCAATGAGTTTGAGATGACACGGCTGTTTATGTAAAGTGTTGTTATCACACCGCCTTTAAATCTATCCATCAATTCCTCGGCTAACCAGTTATTCATTTGTTTACTTCTTTCTGATTCGCATAAACGCCTATGTCTTCTGACAGGGGCTCTGTCAAAAACACACAATATTGCAATTCATTCAAAATTCATTCTGTTCAACATATCTTAGTCTCAGCTGAAATAAAAGATATGAAACCTTCAACGCATCATGTCCATTTGACTAAATGATATCTTTGTGTCCTATATCACACAACATGGAATGTAATCAGAAATGTTTCCAACACGTGATACATAGTGGAACCCTAATGCATTTTTATTGCAGTCAGAAAGATTTATTTTGCAGCATTGGCTGGATGTTAGGACAGTCACCGGGGATCATTGCATCCAATTTCAGAATACATCAACAAACATCAGTCACTGCTAATGGAAAAAATCAACAAATTATTGTAAACACATGTTTGTTCTCTTTTTTCAAAATGCACTATATGTATTTAGGAAGAGAAAAGAAAAACAACAGCTCAGTGTGTGTTATATAAACTTATATATGTAGTATATTATTGCTTCAGTTCAAGGTCATTGGTTTTGATGAGATTTCTTATCTATTCTTCATATATAAGAAATATAATGTCTAGTTTCTTAGTGTCAGCACAGTGACATGAACATATTAGCTATTGCAGAAGATGGTAGTTTAGGGAAGATAAAAGAAAAGGAAAAATGTACAGGATCAAAGTAGAAGTTCATGTGCATGTGTATGTAATCACTATATGTTTATCCAGTTTTTAACCAGTAAAGAGTGAGCGAAAGGCTAATTGGAAACAGTCAACAAGAGCTAAACAACAACAGGCCTGAGAAACATGACGGTCCAATCCTGATAATGCTCTTCAGTACATCAGCCAGACATCATGTTTTCTGCATTTAGTTGTTTGCTGTTGGTCAATTCTCTTAAATGGTATTTTGTTGGAATCCATTTGCTTTTAACTCTGTAAAAGACATGCCAAATCCACGTTGTCAATCAAATTGAAATGGTAAGGAAATGCTGTACATCATTCGATTTGCCCTATTTCTTACCGGTAAATTTACAAATGCGGAAGAGTGCCGAGGAATTGAGCAGAGAGGTTATAAAGAACATAATATATGCTCTTAACAAATCCTAATATAGCTACTTGAACTTATATAAACACAATAATAATGGTATAATAGAGGGACACATGTTCATGGTCCCCCTTTCGATTCATTCAGTCTTTCCATGATCCATCCCATGGCTAACTCTAAAACTGAGCAATAAACATTAACCAAGTAACTCAAAATATAACAAACATTGAAACTGTAAATAATATAAAATGTGATTTTTTTTTTTTTTTTTTGCTTACAAAAACATTTTTACTGTAAAACTTCATGTATTGTCTTGAATAAATATGATGCAGTCACAAATTTGTGAATATAATGTTTCACTGCACACTATAAAACAGTTTGTCAGGTAAGCAAAAGAAAAAAAAAAGTGTATTATTATTATTATTGTTATTATTTTATGTTCAAATTAACTGGTTTATTCAAGTAAAAAAAAATTAAAGTCAACCTGGTTACTTTAAGTTATTCAGCTTTTTTTTCTGTGATTGTGTGGCAACTTCCGATTTATTAGCTATAATAAATAACTATAGTAAAGTACCGGAAGAATAACAAAAAAATTTATAAATAAAAATGATATGATAACAAATAACAGTTTGCACTATCAAGCAGCATAAAGGACAGTTTTGCACACCTAAAATAACTGAAAGCGGATGAGGCTTGAAACCTCGACGCAATCAAGTTATAATTGCGTCCCTGCTCTTACATTAAGAACAAGATGAACACTTTAGCAAACTTCATTATGAGGTGTCATATCAGGTCATATTATTATCAGGTGTCATATCATTATCAGGTGTCATGTCAGTTGGAAATAGATCCTTAAAGTAACAACTGCATAGTTTCACCTTTTTTACCGCCAATTATTAGGCGAGTAATACTTTCTAAACTAAAATATGTAGTACAATAGTTCACTGTGACAAATATGTAAGCATTGTCTTGTTAAATACAATGTGTATGTTCATACATTGTTGTTCATATTTACACTTTTAGAAAGCATAAACACATAAAGCATAATTTTACTGTAAAATTTGTTAGCAGGTACCTACTGTAATGTTTTCAGCTTTGCTTTGTTCACTTCACACGGACTCAGACATGTGCGTACAGGTGTGTCGCTGAACGGTACACAATGTTTTGGAGTCAAACACTCAGTCTGATGCATTTGAATGATGAATTATTAGTGCTAAATGCTAAACACATGTGATGAGCTCTTTAGATGTGATTACTGTTGTTACCCTGCCATCTGCTGGTCCCTCGCCTCGCTATCTCTCCTTCAGTCTGTCTCTCTCAGTCATCTCTCTCTCTCTCTCTCTCATGCTCTTATGTGTCATCTCTGCAGAAAGCACAGGAAGAGAAAAGAGAGTGATTGTTATCGAAAAATAAGCATGGTGTTTGAAAGGGAATTTAATTGAGGCATTCGTTATATTTGAAAAGGTGAATTCCTCTGGGGCGACTGCAGGAAACTCGACCCATTTCATAGCCTCAGACATTAATAAAGAATGGCATCTTTTGACTTTAGCTTTCAGACCACAACCTTAAACGGGCTAAATATAGGGGGAGACAGTAATTCCCTCCACCTTGGGGGATGAGACGCAGGACAGGAGTACAGAACGGCGGAGGAATCCAATTAGCAAAGCGGGGAGACCCAGACGCAGTCGCACAAACATGCAAACAAACACACAAACTCCAGTGTCAGACATGCAGACACACACACACTCTCAGACCGTGTGGGTCTTTCTTCTTAATATCTGTGCCATTAATAATCCACAGACCTCTGATGGTGCGTCTAATAGGAGGCATCCGGTCTGAGCTCTGGTAACTAATAAAAAATAGGAAGTGAACAATGTTTTCGTCTGGTCGCATGAGAACACCCACTGGGGCCAGTTGCAGGAAGGGTCGCATGCTCTTAAATATTTTTCCTTGTCTTCTTATTAAAGGATTATGGGCTTATATTTAGTCACTGAGAGAAGAAGGTTGTGAGTTTTTTAGAACGTTGACGAGTGATCTTCTGTGTTAAATGAATGTTCCAAACGTAGGATTATGCATTTTCCTAAAGCTGCTGTATTTTTTAGCTCTTTGAAGTAACGTCCCACTTAATGTAACATGTTAATTCTGGAAATATTGTCATTTATGGAACATGAATTTTAAAATCAAAGGGTTAAAGTATCCCAATGCCCTATTTTACAATATTCATAAGTTATAATATGCCATGTCAAATACATAAAATAAATGCAAAAGGTATTTATTGACAATATAGGTTCATTTTCTTAATCATAATTCAGTTCTTAGGGTGAAAGGTGAACGTTGGCTTATATTGCAATGCGGAAGTAAGCTATTTTCTGTGAATGTGCGGGAGTTATGATTTATTGCAATGTATTGTTACTAAAAAAATGACCAGATGACTTGAATAGCTCTATTTGGAAATAACTGATCCTAATCATTCACCCTGATTGGAGTGATTCTGTAGGGGACTGGATCTGCATGGAAAATAATAAACAAATTACAAGCATTAATAAATACAATAGAACAAAGTTATAAATGAAATAAACAGTGCTTTTCAGGTAATGCAGGGTACACACTACAAGATATTTGGGGCGATTGTGGACCGATTGTGTTTCCTGTGGTGTGAGTTGTGTTAACAGTGACTGATTGTGCTGTGAATAACATACTAAATTAAACAACGTTCAATTATTCGATGCATTACTTCTATATATTAAGTTGCTCAAGCAAGTGGCAAAACATTTAAACGTACTTTTTTTTTTTTTACTTTTAATTGACAAAAGCCCACTCTCATGCCTTTTCTTTTGCATTTAAATCTTTATACAAGAAATCCTGCAGGTCATAAAGAACTTTTTTTTTCCCCCACCTTTTATTCTGTGGCGGAAACTAAATGTCTCTGTCGTCTCTGATTGGCTGAAGAGACATTACAGAGAGAAGTATTAACGGAAGCAATCATCGCCTCATCGGCATGTAATGTAGCATTCCGTACCGGATCCAGCATGCTTAGTTCACCGCACATGGAAACTATCTGACAGCGTAAAGTTGCTTGTCACGGCAGAGGGTTATGTGCTGTGACACGCTGTGGCAGTTTGATGAGTAGGTGTCCTTTGGGTGTAACTCAGGGTAAGATCCGTGTGAATGATAACAAACACTCACGTTTTTTTCCCGGTGTAATAGAATCTCCTGTGAGTGATTACACTGTCATTGTGACCAAGATTAAAGTAAAGGTCAGTGAAAGAGTTACATTATGAACATCACAATCACCAGTATATCACCAGAAGAAAGGAGAGTGACTTGTGTCATTTTAACAGATACAGCATCTAATACAGTATAATGCGCATACGGTCAGTATTCAGACTGCATGTCTCTCAGAGATCAGAGGTCAGGCTGATGAGAGGAAACAAGCAAAAGTTTATTTAGAGCTAATGAAACATGAACAAACTTTTGTTATTCCGCTGCAGGACATGCAAACGCAAACTGACCTGCAGATCAGGCAGGCTAATTCACATATTACAACACATATTACATTATTATTCACATATAACACTTACTTTTTATATGGCTTTACACAGGATATTATAATTATAACATAATTCATAATGTCTTATAATGCAAAATATAATCAGGTGTATTATTACCACATTTAAAATAAACAATAATAATTAAGTTATAAAAAGTTGTCTTCATTCTGTTCTTTCATCAAAATGTAATACTTCCTCCACCTCTAAAACAACTTTTTGGCTGATGTCATCAATACCTCTTTATTTTTCAAACTCCTTCTCTCTAACCACCTGACTCAAGATCCAATCAGTTCCTGACTGATAAAATATACAGTATATACATGTTGACATAATGTGACATCCTCAAAATTCTCGCCAAAATTCTCTACTCATCTAAAACAGGATTTTGCTCTTTCTTCTTATTTTTATTATTATGATGCAAGCAGCTTTAATAGCTAATGCATGAAAAAAAAACTTACACTTACAATTAAAAAGGAACCAGAGAAGAAAAAAGTTGTAAAGACAATGCATACATTTAAATTTTAACCTTGGATCTAAAAAAAAGTTATGAATGTGTTATGCGTATGGACATGTTATGCATCAGCTACACCCAGATACAGGCTTCTTCTTCTGCATAATCTACAGAAGTTATAATGCTGCAGACTGGGCACACTTCACTTAGTACAAACATTGTCAGCACCGACACAACACTTTCACGGAGGTAATTTTTTCTGGGCGAATAATTCAGATTGTTTAAAAAAAATGCTGCAGCAAGTTTATTAAAAGGTCTACGCAAACATGACCATATCACTCCTATCTTAGCATCACTTCTTCGGTTGCCGGTTCATTTAAGAGTTGATTTTAAGTTTATAAATGTTTGAATAATATGGCGCCTTCCTTCCTCTCTAATTTATTAGTCCTATGCAATCCCTCAAGAGCTCTCAGATCTGGGACAAAAAAATAAATAAAACTTTTAGTTGTTCCTAGATACAGATTACAGCAAAGGAGACATTGTGCATTTGCTATGTCTGCTATGTTTTTTTCCCGTGTCTTATGGTTTTTTCAATGATGTAGCGTAAAGCACATTGGTCAGCTGTCGTTGTGGTGCTATATAAATAAACGTTGACATGGATTTTGATATGCTTCATAGGTGTATTATGGAGTGTAGTCAGTAGGAGTAATATTCACACTTCCCGTAGCTCAGCCCATTTCTCTGTAACCCACACAACTGTAGGAGTCTTTTAGCACTAATGCAGCGAGCATAAATATATTACAGTCTCATCATCTCTCCATTTATACAGGTGTCACCGTCTGACTTGATTTCCAGAGAGCGCAAGTTTTACTTTGCCAGACGATTGAAGTCGCAACATTATTATAAGAGCAAAATATATTCATGATAGCAGAAGTCCAACTGGCCCCTGGGCTTTGTAATATAATACAGGCCCTCTTTATCAAATTTAACAGATTATTGGAAACAGGTTGTACACATGATTTGACCATGACGGGTGGAGGCAGGGCCTGCGGACTTTCTCTCCCTTTCTTCTCATTTCCATCCTCTCATATCTCTCTCTATCTCATTCTCTCCATGGCTGTTCTTTGGATATGATGCTGTCTGATTTTTGGAGGATGTCTTAATAAACAAATGTATGATTCGTGCCTTGGGCTGATTGTTTTAACGTGCTCCTATCGCAGATCACTGTACCACAAAACACTTATCACAGACCCATACTGACAAAGTGTTATGGACATTTAAATGGTTAGTTCACACCAAAATGTAATCATTTAATCATTCACCCTCATGTCATTCCAAACCCTTTGTGAGTTACTTTCTTCCATGAAACATAAAATATTTACTCACAATGTTACATTCAATGAAGGACTGCCTCTCCCAAGGGCTGTCGGGCTCCAAAAATGGATAAACAAGTATCAGAGAAGTAATTTCTACGCTATATTCCAAATCAAAACAGTTTTGTGTGTGTACAAGAACAAAGTTAAAGTTGTTTTGAATTTAAAATTTCCACTAGCTGTCCTCACAAAAAAAAAAAAAAAAAATGGTAACCTAAAAATGGTAACATCTGAATTAATTGGTTATTCAAGTCAAAAATATTTAACATCACTGAACCAACCTGGAGGCCTGAGACGCTGGGCTCCAGCATCCCAACGACCCTTCAGAGAATGGATGGATGGAAGGATGGAAGAACAGACCTGCATCAATTTGTACCATCAAATTGTTTGTATGTTTTTAGGTGTCTTGTCTGTGTTATGATATTTTTGTTTTTATTTATTAGGAATGCATTTATTATTGCACAGCATGGTCAACTTTCTGATTTAATGCTGTATAAATAATTACACTAAACTAAACTAAACTTTTTTTTTTTTTTTTTTTTTTTTAAATCAGTCAAATCAGGTAAATCTTATCTTTAAGGCAGAGGTGCCCAATCCTGCTCCAAACCTGATCAAACACAACTGAACCAGCTAATGGGGGTTATGCGCAACACACTTCCATATCATGTATTGTTTCCGATTCGGGTGTTTTGTATGTGCTTTGTTAAAGGAGCCGTATGTAAGATTGTGGCCAAAACTGGTACTGCAATCCCTTTTAAATTACTGTAGAGCAGTGTATCCCCTCCCCCCTGACTCGAGGTTGCCAGATAGGCTGCAGGATCCAGCATGAACGTTTGTAGCTGCAGCTGTGGTAACTAGAGCAGAGCTGGCAACCCGGATGCCGAAGCACTACTGACTTCGTGGTTGGTAGATAGGTGGAGGGTGGCGCATCGGGCCAAAACACAACATGACAACATCAACATCAGTTGAGGGCTGCAACTTCACTTTTTAAATGACAATATCCTGGCCATACTACTGTTGTCAGATAAGTATTTGAAATGAACATGATTTCTTAATGTCTAGTGACATATCAGGGTCATTTTATGATTAATTGAAATACATTTCTTACATACTGCTCCTTTAAATATAGAGCTGTTTTACTCAAGAAACCTTCAAAGGAGTGAGCAAAGATGAGCATAAGCATAACCGATGTCCATCTCATATGCAGATTGATATCTAAAAAAAATGTTTTCCTCACTAACATTAAGATAGTTGAATCAAATAAAATGCCAACAACTGGCTAGGTTAGCGTATTACCTTAAAAGTCCATATATATCACTATCAGTTCACACTGCCGTTAACAGTCTCTCATAAGCGGATGTAGTGAGGCATGTTTTCCTGGTTTCCTGTTTGGTCATCAATTACTAAAACTCATTTTGTATGTATGTATATATATATTTCATACTATGGAAGTCAATTAACTGTTGAAGTCGTTAACTGTTTGGCTAACAAATTCTTCAAAATACCGTCTTTTATACTGTGTTCAGCATTAGAAAGAAATTCATACAGGTTTGGAACAACTTGAGGTTGAGTAAATGATTACAGAATTTTCATTTTTGGGTGGACTATCCCTTTAAGTGTTTGTCATAATCATATTAGTATTTGTTAGTATTTGTTTTTAAAGTTTGTATTGAAAAATGTAAAAATATGTTTGAATTAGTATTATTTATTTTTTAAATAATGATTAATGTACACTAACATGTATTCAGGGGAAAAGAACATGTTAGACAATTTTACACTTTTATTTTTGTTAGCCATAAAAATATTTGTATATAGGCCTACATATATATATATATATATATATATATATATATATATATATATTTTTTTTTTTTTGGAACATGCATTTTAAGTTTAATTATTACTAATTATTAATTATTTATATACTTTTAACTATCTCTGACATTTGTCATTGACCTATATCCAAACTTGTCACAATCGATCACGAAACCAATGCTGTTCACGATCATTGGTATCAAACCTGGCACACCAAACTTGAATATGCAGACATGAAAATTTGCAAGTGCAAATTAATAAAAAAAATAAAAATAAAAATAAAATTCTCACAGCATTGGATTTTGGGATGTGATAGTTTCATGGTAATGCAGGATGTTTCCTGTTTATAAAACCCTTCAATGATTTATAAAAGGATTATCCTGAAGTATATCAATGTATCTTTCTTGCTCTTTTCCAGATGGAGTTTCCCAGAACCCTGAAGCTGAGATGACACTACCAGTTGCCCAGCCCCGGGGCAGATCAGGGGCAGAGGGATAAACTGTCACCCTGGAGGGGTTGAGGAGCTGTCTCAGGTGTCAGGTTATTATTCTGCTATGAGAGGATCCTGAGAGCTCTTCTGCAGTGCGCTGTGAATGTTCAGACCACTGCGGTCTTGCTCCTTCATGTGGGATTATGAACGTAATGGTGTGAATTCTTACAGGATGAAGGAGATCTTGAGCAAATGTGCACTTTTGTGTGTGTGAGCGGGAGTCATTCTCTGGAGTCATTTTCAGGAAAATGTTCATATTTGAATTGCCTGTGGTTTACTTTAACCCTTCACTTTAACCTTAAAACACTTCACTATTTCAACAACATCACATTAAGTTTGGAATTTATATAATTTGACTAGATTAAAATCTAGGATATCCATCAGTTTAGTTTTGTCTTGTAAAAACTCACATATTATATAGGCTATATATATATATATTTTTTTTTTAAGCATGGCATCTCTTCCATCTATTGGGCATAAATCATCAACTGCACTGCATTCCCAATGTTTCTGTAAAGGTATGGGGGTAAAATTGTGAGAATTATATTCACATAAACATATACTGTATAAATAGTGAAAACGTTATATTTTATTGTCAATAAAATCCACATTTAGGTTAATTTTTTAATTTATTTTATTGTGGTATATTGTAAATTGCAGTGGGAATAGTTATGAATGGGGAACTGGAATAAAACATAAGTACTTTATTTTAAGATAAACTGTGCAGTATAAATACAATTCTGCTGTTGATATTGGATGCATTGTGTGCATGTACAGTATTAGTTTTTAAGTATTTTAATAAATAATTCCATGCCCACTCAGTGGATTTGGCTGCTGTCCCATAGCGTTTCAACACTCCATGTCAATATAAATATGTATGTTCATTATCATACATTTCCAGTTACATTTTATTTGTAATGTAGACCCACGGTTAGATGGGTCAGGTTTAGATTCAGCTCAAAGTCAAGATTATTTTTTTATTTTTTTCACCCTGAAGATCTATCTATCTATCTATCTATCTATCTATCTATCTATCTATCTATCTATCTATCTATCTATCTATCTATCTATCTATCTATCTATCTATCTATCTATCTATCTATCTATCTATCTATCTATCTATCACCTAGCAAGGCGTAAAGTACATTTCTTTAAACTTCCTATCTTTTTTTTTTTTTTTTTTTTTTTTTACAAAACCAAAACATTCAAACTACTGTAGACTTTCTATATTACCTGTACCTAAACTAAAATCAGGTAAGTTTTTCTCAAGCCAACATTCAAAGTTTGTTTTGTTGAACTTTTCTACTTGCATTTGCGTGTAGGTTTGGTGACAATAGCATGTGCAGAAGTTACCACTTCAGTTTAAAATAACTTGACAGACCACATTTGTGTATTTTTTGAGGTGGTGCTGAGCAGATACATTTAGATACTGCAACATCATGTTCACACAAGATTTACAAATCAACACTGACCTGTTGGAATGACAGAGGCTGGAGTGGCTAGTTTGAGACTCTTGGGACAGTATTAAAAAAATTAAATAAAGCCTGAGAGAGAAATGAGACAATTGTTTCACTTGATGTTAGTTTTGACACTGTGACTGAGACTAGTGAGAAAGATCTGTGCTGAACTCACATTATATTGAGAAAACGTTGAGACAGAGAGAGAGAGCTATATGTGTCTGGCGGCGTGATAAAAAGTGAGTGGAAGGAAATAAAAACGCTAGAAGGCATCTCGTTTATCACGCAGGTTTAACATGCACATGTGAAAATGAACAACTCAGTTATCAGCTAGTCTGCCTGAGCTTAGTTTGGTGTACTGCCATTTATTGTGTGTAAATGGTGCACTGTCAGGACCCGCGAGTCACTGATTTATCGGCCGTTTATTAACATTCACAAACCACCCCAAGCGACTTTGAGTGCAAATGTTAAATTTAAAGTTGTATAATTTATGTGCTAATCACAGAAGAGGCTACCTGGATTTTTAGGAGCTGTTGTGAAACCTGTTTAGAAACAATCTTTGTTCTGTCATGACAACTCTCGGGTGATTGGTATGGTAACAGAGATTGGCATGGTAATGGATATGGATATGGCAATGTTAATGTATTTGGTCTTGGCGGAATAGATCTGCTATACGCTGCTGCTGCTGCAGAGCAAGTACCGAGACTTGCTACTACCAATACATTTACAGAAATTGCTGTGAACATGCAAGACATGCTGCTGCTGTACGTGTTCATACATTATTTAACCTCCATAGCAGATCTATACAGGTGGAGCTGGGGAAGGTGGAGGGTTTATGAAAGTGTGCTGCACACTGCTAACAGCAACACACCGCTATTTGTTTGAATATTGAGCCGCAGCTCATTGGCCGCTGATGCAGCAGCAAATGAGCTAAAGACCTATCAACCTGCTCCATCATGCCAGAAGGTATTTCTATCATGACAACAGTCTGGAGATTGGTATGGTAATAGAGATTGGCATGATAATGGATACAAAGACTTGCTACAGCCAATACATTCACAGACATTGATGTGAGCTTGTAAGACATGCTGCTGCTGTACATGGACATTGGACATACATGATTTAACCCCCCAAATAAAGCAGGAGACAAGAGAAAAGGGCAGATCCCTCTTGAACACAAACATCTACACATTTGTAAAGCAACTTTTCACCCTACACAGTTGCACAGGGTAATGGGAGAAATAGACAATACAGTAATAGCTGTTAAGTGAGAAAAAAAGCTGATAAGCCTTTTCTTTTTTTTTTTCTTTTTTTTTTTTGCTTTAACCATCTCATCTATAGCTTAGACAGCTTATACTCACAGAGATACAAACAATAGACCATTTTTTTGCTTCATAGACTCAACTGCATAATCCTCCAACTTATGCTTAGTAAATCACTCCACAATTCTTTTAGACTGGCTCAGACACAACGAGCATCTGAATCAACCTCACACATTTAGCATAGCTAATGAAAACATTGCTCTTGGAAATCAAACAATGAGTCATTAGTTACACAGCTAAATATGGTAAACGTCGTTTAAATCGCAAATGCTTATATCACTTTAACTGTTTTCATATGCTAATAGCGTATAAAACAGCAATGACAGTAGACTGCTTCAGAGATTCATTTGTGCAACTGTTGACATGATGCTAGTTAAAACATGTCTAACAAAAAGCTATTTTAAAACTTGTAAAGATTGCTCCATTTAGGAATTTCTGTAAAATATTATTGCTGTATCACATTTGAAAATAATGTACCTAAACACTAAACCCTATTCCAAAACCTAACTGATAGTCTTAACAAAAGCAAATGTGAGATAAAAACGCATTTGCTGAAGCAACCATGATATTTTAACTTGTTTCTACAAGTTTTTGATCTCTTTTAATATTTCACGGGACTCATACTCATCGCAAGTGCAGTGCTGTGCCAAGAGAGCTAATGAGAAAGTTCATTACTTCAGAAAACCACACATGAGGAGCTACAGTAGTTGTGTGATGCAGATGTCAAAATAGTATTTTACAAATCATGCACTATGGCAAAATGTCAAGGTCATGACACAGGAACCACACAAAATAGTATAAAATATGAAATGCCTTTATTAAACGATAATCTGCCCTTGTGAATTTTAATCATAAATTGTGTGTTTTACTACCTCTAGTATTCATTTCAGATGGAATCTGCAGTGAATTGAACGTATAGGTATGTTTTTGGAGTTTTGCAAAAATGTACATTGTTTTAACAGTGATAACTGTCAATCATCTACACAAGATTACTAACAGTTGGTCCAGCTCCAGGCATTTTCACAAACACAGGATAAAAAAAGAAAACCATTTCTCACATGCACCTTTGGCTTGTAAGGAACCCATGTCGGAGAAAACTTTTTTAATGCTTTATATTCACACTTATATTTCTGTCTCTTTTGTCTCTCTCTTTGTTAATTATCTCATATGTAAGTGGATTGTGAAGAGTGAATATCATCAAACAGTTAATCACATTTTTATTTACTTCATGTTTAAATTTACGGTGTAAAATGAGATGATAGGTCAAGCTAATGTGAAGCATCAAACAATGTTCAGACCTGCAGGCGGTCTGAAAGTCTGAGGAGATTTTCTTTTTTCATCAAATGTAGTCTCCTATTTCAAACCCTTCATTGCCCAATCAGACCGTGCATGTGTGTGACAGACGTGTCTTTCAGCTACAGCTGTGACAGACCCTCGTGGGCAGAACTACACGCTGTGACGATACACGTACAAACCCAACACAGGCTTTTCAATTTCGGACGGTACGGCACTAATACCCGGCAGAAATGTTCTTCCATTAATCTCTCTTTCATGCTTTTAATTATTCAACATAAAGTCTGAATATGACAGACACATTAAATCTGTCACATGTAATGACTCCTCAATTAATTTTGCTTAAGAAAACATTAAGCTTTGTGCTTTAAACTCTTGTGCAATGACGTGCTTAAGGGAAAAGATCTTGCTGTTGAAAAGTAATTACAGAGTTCTCACAGACAGCATGTGTGAATGTGTGACAAATTGACTTTTTTTATTTATTTCAGATTGATTGATTGATTGATTGATTGATTGAACTTTGTTGTCCTCCAATGTGGAAATTCTCATTTGGCTTCTCATTAGACACCAGTTAAACACTGTAATAACAATCCACTTAAGTAAGAACCCAAGTGCAGTTGTATTAACATTATTGTGAACAAAATAAACAATAAATGAAGACTTGAGTTGACCCTGACCTGTGAACAATCAAACAATGAACCAATGAACCAATGAGAATGTTACACATAAAACAAGGGAACCAATTAGAAGCACCACATAATTTCTCAAATCCATTGCTAATATTGGTTACACTTTATTTTAAGGTGACATAGTACTACTTACTCAAATAAGTACTGACAATAGCCTATAATAGCCTATTAATTAACTACATGTACTAGTGTTACGCTTAGGGTTTGGGGTTACACTTTATTCTAAAGTGACATTGTTACAGTGTAATTATATATTTAAGTACTGAGTAATATTAAGCAACTACATGTACATGTACTTATATGGTTAGGGTAGGATTAGGATTTGGTTGAGTTGCATGTACTTATGCATAATTTTGCATAATTTTATGTTATTACTATAGTAAGTACATGAAGTAACGTGTAACTACGTCACCTTAAAATAATGTGTTACCCTAATATTTACTGATGTGTTTTTTCCCCCCCACCAAAAGGATGATGTCACAAATGTTAGTTAGATATTACAAAAGTTACTTTGTTTTGTTAGTTACATGGATTTTACAAATGTCAAACAGGATGGAAAAATGTTTTGCGGACAAAGGAAAATACTTAATACTTTTGCAGGTCTAAATGTTATGGAAGCTTGTTTCCGCCACAGAATAAAAATTAAAAAAGGTAATTGCGACTTTTTTTCTCACAATTGCGAGTTTACATCTCGCAATTCTGATTTCATAACATGCAATTGGGAGATATAAAGTCAGAATTGCATGATAAGAACGAAGTCACAATTGCATTTTATAAATTCAGAGTTCTGAGAGTTCTGAGATATTAACTCGCAATTCTGAGAAAAAAAAAACTTTATAACTCGCAATTGCGAGTTTATATCTCACAATTCTGAGAAAAGATGTCAGAATTGCAACATATAAACGCACAATTGCTTGTTATAAAGTCAGAATTGCGAGTTTATATCTCACAGTTGTGAGTTTATATCTCGCAATTGCGAGTTTATATCTTACAATTCTGACTTTATAACACGCAATTGTATGTTTATATCTCGCAATTCTGGCTTTATAACATGCAATTGTGACTTTATAACACACAATTGTGACTTTATATCTTGCAATTCTGAGAAATAAAGTCAGAATTGTGAGATGTAAACTCGCAATTTTGAGATAAAAAGGTGCAATTATCTTTTAAAATGTTTTATTATGTTGCGGAAACAAGCCTCCATACAATGTAAAAGAAGGGGACAAGGAAAACCATACAGTATTTTGTCCAATACATTAATACATGATAGGGACATGTACAAGTGCACTGCACGGGAAGCAGCACAACATTCTACATAGTCTAACTAGCAGACCTAAATTAATCATGATTAGAAGCATTTTCCCACCTAATACTGGTGATTAATGATAATTCCACACAGCACACTTATGCAATACATAACATGTGTTAAAATGAGCCACAATTGTCTGAGTTCAGACTGTAATTAAATTAATTAAGGAATAAGCAAGTGTTTGACCGAAGAAATACTCCAGGGTTTGTTGAGTTCCAGAGACCTTTAGTTCAAATCCTGAAGGAGTTTGATACTCGAGGCCAATTACAGCTTAACAATGTCACCAGGTCAAGATCACAAACTCGTTTTGTACAAAGTGAGAAAGAAGACATTTTTGAGGGTGTGATTGCGACACAGGTTCATTATTAAACTTGGCAAGAGAAGAATCGCTCCAGTGAGGTGATCCAATTTCAGCCAGTAAGACACCTATGAAAATATGAACACTTGCCACAACAGAAGAAAGATTCCCTCATGTAATTAGCCTACGTATTAATTTATTGGAAGCCAGTGCTTTCTAAACAGACTTAATTATATACTTGCACTTAATTATATTTGGTTTGTTTTAGAGTCACAGATGGAAAAACATATTTATTTTGGGAGATAAAAGTCCACCTGGGACAGAGAGAGGTCTCAGCAGGGCTGTGAGCCGTCTGGTAGGAATTTACTGGATTAGCTCAGTCACTAAATGTGAGATGAACCGTGTTGTCAATCAGCCCGAGGGCTCAGAAAGAGAGCTGGCGCTGTCAATCAAAGCCTGGCCTTCAATCGCTTCATTCAAGAAGCCTCTAGAATTCACTGCCGATGAGGGCCGCCAGGACTGAAGAACTCACTGCAGATTCACAGCTCTGTTCTGTTCTTTTCAGTTTTCCATACATTCCAAAAGAAAGAATTAACAAATAAGCAAACAGATAAAATGTTCTAAATAGAAGCAGTCAAGTAACTTTTATAATAAAAAACAGCAAAAAATGTATTCCTGTATTTGAATTTGTATAGTTATATATTAGTACTTATAGTATTTTAGTCACCATAAATTGCTAAATTTGGTTGAACTTGTAATTTATTTGCCAATTAAGGAAAATCATTTTCAAACAGTTGGAGCATGTTGAGATATTATCATTTGAAATTAGTCTGTACACTCAAAAAATAAAAAATAAATTGTTCAATGAACATAATTAAATTAAGCTTTCCCACGCAATTAGTTTAGGTCTGTACAACAAGACTGAAACAAGTTAATTTATGATGTAAGTGTTATATTGTATAATAACTAGCAAAAGCTTTTTAGCCTGCTAAAGATAGTTATGTTTATTATTATTATATGTAACATACAGGATGAGCAATACGAAGAGACTAGTCTTAGTAATGGCATGTGCACAAAAACAAACAAAATTGCATTTCATTTCAACATTTTCTCTTCTGGTTCATAGTATGGAAGTCAATATCAATAGTTTGGTTACCGACATTTTCAAAATATCTTTTTTTCTGTGTTTAGCATTAGAAAGAAATTCATAGAGGTTTGGAACTTGAGGGTGAGTAAATGATGACAAAATTTTCATTTTTGGGTTAACTATCACTTTATCTTGTTTTAATTAAGTATAGCAAAAAAAAATTATATATTTTAACTTTTTTTTTTTTTTTTATATGCTAAATTAGTCTGCAGAATTAACCAAAAAACACTGATTTAAATGTGTAATTTAATTCTATTTCCAAGACCAAAATGTTATTAGAAAATATGTTATTACAAAAAAATATGCAAATACAAAAGTCTTGAAATGTTATAGCTAAAAATCGTATGAAATATTTGGATTGACACTTTTGAATGGAAATATTTTTATATATTGTATTTTTATATTTAAATGTAATTTGGTACATTTCCATACAAAAATGTCAATCAAAATATTGCATAAGCTTTTCAGCTGTAACAAGTTAAGGTTGTTAAGAAATGATATATTCTTTTGTAGAAGCCAAAAGGCCAGTGTGATTTTAACTTCTTTAACTTTTTTTATTTTATTATTATTATTGCAGCCACAGTTTCCCGAGGGATACATTTGTAATGATCAATTTGGTGTGTTCAGTCGACAATGCAGACAGTGTGTTCATCATGATTTATTGAATATGTAACATTTTTATTCTTACTGTCACCTTTTTATTGTATTTATTTTAATACAGTATTGCCACAGTTACTGCATTATTATCAGGATTATCATTATCATAATTGTCCCGAATGTTCTGATAAGCACTCTTGGTAGCACTTTATAATAGGTGTCTTTAACTACTAAATAAAATAGAAATATAACAAACTGGTAAATGCACTTATTTTGTTCATGTTACAAACGCACTTGCTGCTATTGAGGTAGGATATGGGTGAGGTTAGGGACAGGTTCGGGAGTATGGGTAGGTTTATGGTTGGGTTAAAGTGTAAGGGTCAACGGTGTAATTAACCTAAAGATGTAAATATAGAAATTAATTACAGCTGTATTTTTTTTTTATATATAAGTACAATGTAATAACATCTATGTGCACAAAAAGTGCATAATCCCAAACAAATTCATTTAAATGTTAGTAGCTAAAGACACTTAACATACAGTAAAGTTGGACCACTCTCTTTAACAATTAAAAAAAAAAAAAATGGACTGGTTTCATTTAGTTCACAGGATTATAATGACACTTCCTGAAAGCATTAAAAATAATTAAATTCAAAGCAGTATTTACTGTAGATGCATACAAAAGGAAATCCCTCATTACTGAATAATCTGAGCACGGCAGATAAAGCACATGCCTATCCAGCATTTGCGTTCTTGCAAATCAGAAGCAAAAAAGAAAGAAAGGAAGAAAGAAAGGACCAACAGCGGGTTTGTCGAATGTTGTTGTGCATTCCGTGCAGCAGGGGTGTTTGGAATAAGTTCCATGAAGTCATTGGTCTTCCAGATCTGTGTGTGACACATCATGCCCCCCAGTGCAGTCTATTTAGCTGCAGTTCTGATCAGCATCTTTATACACTATCAGCCCTGGGCTGCAATTTCTGCAGGATGCTTTTATAAATGAACATAATCAGAGGTGAGCCGGCACTCTCTGATTGCAGCAGGAAACAGAGCTGAGAAACTTTACTGGATTATCATGCCACTTGAGAACTGAGCACACACACACACACACACACATGTGCTACCGCTGGCCTACAATGCAGTCCTCTTGCTATTGGCATTCGCCGCCTGCACTTTGTCTTATTTCACTAAAATAATATAATTGTCCCTCATTTTATTGCTTGTAAAGCCATCTCCTTTCTGCAGGCGATGTAGGTGATCAATGTACCGTCTAAATGAATCAATTCTTGCAGGAATACTGTTTGTTTGGAAAATGATCCTGACCAGGACAGGGGGGACGATTGTGCTTGTATTAGTTTAGTGGCTTGGGTTTTCATGTTCGCCCACAATGCATCGGAAATGACTCCATTTTTCATGTTATGAGTATTTTATACAGCAGCCTCTCCATGTAATACACTATATAAGTCATTACTTAAATAGAATAAATAGACATGTTTGTTAGTCTTGGCATGCCATGAGCCCATCGGCCTTCACTTGAGCTATGAGAGGAAATAAGAAGCCAGTGAACTAGCAGCACTGAAGTGCCATCAGCTTTACACAGACGCTTATCAGAGCAATTGTAACAGTGACATGCAGACTGATGCTTTATCTTGTGTTAATTCTGCATGCGGGATATATGGAGGAAATCTATCATGATTGGACTATGAGGAAATCTGCGGTGAAATACTTAAATGTGATTTTGGAGAGTGCACTCGGGAAATTTTAATTAAAATATCATTGTGGTGGTCCAATTTGTAATGGTCAACCTATATGAGATTTTTGAATGACAAATACGGATAACTAGAGAGTGGACAGGCTAATGGATGCTGTAATGCAGGTAAATCACTAAAATATATATATATAAAAAACAGAAATGTATGTTAACAAGGCTGTTCAGTATTTTTGAACTAGCACATTGGATGCTTTAGTTAATCAGTCAAGTGGAAGGAGGTATCTGGTATGCTGATAATCTATAAATGGTCAAATATCAGCAGATTATTCAGCTTTCTGCTTTTATTACTCACATTTATCTGTTGCTTTGGATAAAAGTCTCTACAGAATTAACACATACACAATGTATCTCCTTTAGTGCAACAGCTCTTTATACATTCATACATTTTGTACAGAAGGTTCGTTTTGTTAAAATTAGTTATAAGTTAACATGAACTAACAATGAAAAAAATTTCTAAAGCATTTATTAATCTTATTTAATGTTAATTTTAACATTTCCCAATATATTACTAAAACCAAAAGTTTTATCCATTAATATGAATATGAATGAATATGAAATATTTTCATTCATTAATGTAGTCAAAGATGACTATATACCTTAACAACTGTACTGCTCATTTTTTGTTAATGTTAGTCAACGCATTAAATAATGGGGCCTTATTGTAAAGTGATACCAAAATAAACTATGCTAAACGCAAATAAATAATTAAATTCATACATACTGTACATACATACATTATTGCACACAGTTTGGATAGCCAAATAAATTGGCATATCACTTTAAAAGAAAGGAGAAAATGTTTGCCATATTTTTTTGTTGTTGATGTCAAAAGCTGTGTGTATTTTGGGTCAAATTCATTAGTCACTTTGTGTTACTTATACAATATTTAATCCATGTGTTTGTTCCATGTGTTAAGGTGATAAATTACAATATTAATGATGGCTGATGTTTGCATGTTTACAAAAAATGACAACTTTTCTGTTCAGCTCATGTCATGTTCATTTTGCATAGTTTATGCTAATATTAATTGTTGGATTTTGAGGATTATTTAGTTACATTTGCACTATAAACAATGCTGTTGAGTTATCACTAGATTTCCAACGTTAAATGTCACTCGTGAAGCAAAATTACTAAAAGTAGAGCATGTCATATTGATTAAGCCTTATCAACATATCCAATTCAAATGAGTAAATGCACACAAATGGCTAGAGACATGAATGGTTTGCTCTTGCGTTGGTCATCGCACATTAAAATGACTTTAAGTGTGCTTTATTCAAACAGCCACACAAACACTGTACTATGCTGTTGTTTTACATGATGTAAAACATTTGCAGTTCTATATCCTCACCCTCCCTCTCTATCGCACTGCACCGTGAGTAGCACAGGAAGTGAAACTGTAACTCAAAGTTCACATGTAATTGGTTACGGTCACGCTACCCAAACAGGAAGGAATCTGTAACTGATTAGAATTCTTCCTCCTGCAATAATAGTCCCAAAATTAATTATACTCCGGCTCTATTCCCACTATTGCTTTTCCTGTTTTGAAGCTGTTTTATAGAGCACAAATCCCCAGGCCGCAATGCCAACGGACAGACATCCATCACCAGATCAGACAGATGGACAATATATTCAGCCAAACAGCACTCTCATGAAACACACTGGGCTCATGGGTTAGTTCATGTTATGTTTATGTTATGAAGCAATAGTCATGTTCTGTACTGGATCATGTGACTCTAGAATGCACATTTATCATAAAATAAATAAATTAGTAAGTGCATGTGTCTTGAGTTACAGTGTGAGCAGGAATAGCCAGTTGTGTCTGCAGTAGATTGTCAAATCATAAACTCTTGACTGTTACATAGTAAAACATATTATGCACATAGTATATTAAATATGAATCTGAGTCAATCAATCTTTCTTTTTTTTTTTTTTTTTTTTTTTTTTTGAGAATTGTGACCTGAGATTATTGTATTGTTCTCACATCCTGGCTGCAATAATCAGATTACAATGGAAATGCGAACAAGATTTATGATGACGGGCTGATTTGAGAATGAGAAAATGCTCTTCCTTGTGTTATTTCTGGTAATGAAGTACTTTTGGTCCTCAAAGATATAAAAAATCAACATGAACATGCTTTTCACAGTCAAATGGTAAATAAAATACATATTTAAAAAAAAATGTATATCCATATATATATGTATATATATAAAAAATATTAAACAACACAAACAGAAGAAGCAGTATAAGGAAATTGCTCATGTACAATATACATTTTTGAAGAAGTTTTGTAAATTATATTGAGATAAACAAGTGTTATAATTGCACATAAAAATAATTCAACTAAAACTGCACAATCTTACAATTATGACTTATATAACATTTTCAATAAAATAAAATGTATATGAGGTTATAAAACCACAATATCAAAAAACATTTTGATAATTACATTCTTTATTGTCTTTATTGTCACAAGTACATTTCATATTACAGTTGTAAAATAAAATGAAACATACTTGATAAGCAAAATTAACAATAGTTTGTGATATTTAACATATTTCATTAAATTCATCTTTAAAGTAATAATCACTTTTTTGGATATGTAATTGTTTTAAATATTTAAGTATTTTGCTTAAATATAATATGAATATAAAGTAATATAAATACATTAGTATGATTAAATATCAAAAGCTATTAGCATGTCAAACATGTCTTTCACATTAAACTGTTTACTATTTATTATCTGTTTACTAAAAACTTCTCATTTGCTAACACAAGTTAATGTATTAATTAAAAAGAACTAACAATGAACAATACATTTGTTACAGTATTTATTAATCGTTGTTAACTGTAAAGTTAACCAAACTTGTTTTCTAAAAACATTTTTTAAATGACAACAGTAACAAAAAAAACAAAAAAAAAACACTTGAAATGACAATATGTTTAGCGAAATCTTTGCAATAACATAACAGATTAAATCATGTAATAGTTGTTCTTAATGTTTAAAAAGAAAAAATGTTTTACATACATGTAAACATCTGCAAACATCTCAAGGTCTATATCTGAGCTACACATGTAACATGAATCAGATTGTCAGAGATAACAGGTTATTTTAGCTGATTTTACAAAAACAAACCATCACGTTTCCATTTCCTGTATATTACAGAAGCACTTATGTTAACAAAAAGACATTTTAGAACATTTATTTCATCTCACACAGCATTGAAAATCATCACTTACCGATGCTTTACTTTACCTAAACAGCTCTGTCAGAATGTGTTGTCTGTCATTGGGGTTGAAAATTGGAGAATGGTTTGGAAATTGGAACCATCTCGAATGCAGTCCTGGAGAGAGGAAAACAAACTTAAATGAGATCATGCCTGCCAAGACGCATTTCACCAAAGGGCAGAAAGGAAGTAAGAGATAACGCAAAGGAGAAGCCAATTAATGCTGATCTGTTAAGATTGTTTTGTATATCGTGTGTGTGTGTGTGTGTGTGTGTGTGTGTGTGTGTGTGTGTGTGTGTGTGTGTGTGTGTTCTGGTATTCCCTACGTTACGGGGACCAAATGTCCCGGAAAAAGACTTCTTTTTTTTTTTTTTTATCCACATGAGGAGACAAGTTTATAAATCATAAAGAATATTCTTTTTTGAAAATCAAAAATAGCAGGCAGTTTTCTGTTATGGGTAGGTTTAGTGTTTGAGGATAGAATACAGTTTGTACAGTATAAAAGCTATTATGTCTATGGAATGTCCCCATAAAACATGGAAACCCAACATGGAAATATGTGTGTGTGTGTGTGTGTGTGTGTGTGTGTGTGTGTTTGTGGCATTCAAATATAAAGTAATTTTGATTAATGTTCTCGCTCTCTAAAAAAAGTCCCTATCAGTGATTTGTTTTCCCCTTTCTTAATTATTACTCCGTGAGAAAATAAAAAAGGTATAACTTTGAGAAGGTTTTGTGCCTCTGCTGTTGATGTTTGTGTCAAGATATTATTTTCAATTGCCAGTCTACCATAATGTGTTTTAGATGTGGTACACCACAAATCCATTACTCATGAGATATTAGGAGTATTGAATTGCAGTGATGAATCTTAACAAGCTCAACTTTTACTTCAAAGAGATACAGACGGGTCATCAGAGAAACACATGATGACTATATCTTATATTAACAGTAAAAGACTGTATTGTATCAGTATTGCATATGAATATATATATATATATATATATATATATATATACTGTATATGTACACACAGTATATAGCAAACATGACTGTAACACCATCAGGAGTCAGTTTGTGTTTTGCACCATTCCTGCCTTTGTTGTCATAGTAATTCATTTGATTTTGTCATTGAGTTCAGGTGTGTGTGTGTCTCATTATCTCCCCTATTTAAGTTTAGTTCAGTTTGTGTGTGTTTGTCGAGTCTCGTCTCTATGTGTACGTAGTTATGTGGAATGTCATTGGATTTACCTTGTGGATTATTAAAGAATGTTAACCTTTATCATCTTCTTTGAGTGTTTAGTCTCTCACCTCACAACTCGTGACAATGATAACTGATAATTACGTATTAATATTTGTGAAGAAGAAAATTTGAGTGTTAGGGCTATGCAACAATTTCATGGCAGTTCATAACTTAAGTTTTGGTGAATTGGTGGTTAATTTATATGTATTTGTACAATCTCATTCATATGTTTTTGTACAATTTTAGATGTGGTCCTTCATAATATTTTTTTCTAAAAATTCTCATCATCATACGAATATATACAAGATCACCACCCCATCATAGGTACGTTTTTTTTTTTTTTTTCATCGTCAGGTTTGTATGCAAGCTTGTTTCCGCCACAGAATAAAAAATAAAACATGTTATTCCGACTTTTTATCTGACAATTCTGACTTTTTCATCTTAGAACTGTGTGATATAAAGTCGCAATTGTGAGTTGTAAAGTCAGAATTGTGTGATATAAAGTCGCAATTGCGAGTTGTAAAGTCAGAATTGTGTGATATAAAGTCGCAATTGCGAGTTGTAAAGTCAGAATTGTGTGATATAAAGTCGCAATTGCGAGTTGTAAAGTCAGAATTGTGTGATATAAAGTCGCAATTGCGAGTTGTAAAGTCAGAATTGTGTGATATAAAGTCGTAATTGCGAGTTATAAAGTCAGAATTGTGTGATATAAAGTCGTAATTGCGAGTTATAAAGTCAGAATTGTGTGATATAAAGTCGCAATTGCGAGTTATAAAGTCAGAATTGTGTGATATAAAGTCGTAATTGCGAGTTATAAAGTCAGAATTGCGTGATATAAAGTCGCAATTGTGTGTAATAGAGTCAGAATTGTGTGATATAAACTCGCAATGCTGACTTTTTTCCCCAGAATTGAATGTTTACATCTCACAATTCTGACTTTAGACTAGGCAACTGGGAGATAAAAAGTCAGAACTGTATGATATAAAGTCGCAATTGCGTGTTAAAGTCAGAAATGTGAAATATTAACTCGCAATTCTGAGGAAAAAAGTCAGTCTTTGTTTCCTTAGAATTCCTTGGACTTTATAACTTGCAATTGTGACTATATCTCGCAATTCTGACACAAAAAAAAAAAACTGTGAAATTTACGGTAAAAAAACGGCAGCTGTGGTTGCCAGTGTTTTACTGTAAAATTACATGAAATGTCCTGTGAGCACTATAACAGTTTTTCACTGTATATAGTAAGGGTACATACTGTTAAGCAATTAACATGTCTTTTCCGTTGCTTTTTTACAGTTTTTTACCGTTAAAATTCTGATTTTTTTTTTTTTTTTTTTTTTTTTTACAGTGTAGTTATGGCTTCGACCACTCCTTTGGTACATGTCTATTTCAGTTTTTCAACTGTATGTTTTATCTCGACTGTCAGTCATGTGGAAATCATTTGTTTGATCGCTTAGAAAAGTATGAGTAAAAGCTGAGCTCAGCAAGATATGATTTGCAGTATCATTAATGTCAGTGAGGCACAACTTACACACTGAGGTTCTGGAATGGAGATTTGAACAAACACCTTTATTGTCTGTGGAAGATGAGAAACTGATAAATGGTTTGTTGTAGCTTTCTGCAGTCCTGTTACTGACAGTGATCGTCTTCAAAGTTCAGCTTACGTACATCTTCCTAGAGTAAGGATCCATCTTCACAAGAATCCACAGTGTTCAGTAATAAAAGATTGTGATTCCTTGAGTTCACATTGGTGGTGAAGAAAATGTGGACAGGTAAGAGTAGATGTGTCTGCTGATGTTGATTCTGTTTAACTTACTTTTACCCTCGAAGGTATTTAACCCAGTGAAAGTTACTGAGAGACTGTGATCAAGATCCGCACGGCACGCCAGAGGATACCACCACTGTCAGGAGACATGAACATAGACAGGAACATGAGAACAAATGGAGCTACCAGCACCTGTCAGGAAGGAAGCATGTGCCCTACAGAGAAGAAAGACAAGACAGACAGGCCTTCCGACTAACACACACACTCTCTTCTATCGCCCGCTACCCTTCGTCAACTTTGACACCAAAGGGTTCTTGTGTCAGACGTCCATTATACACACATACTGTTCTCTCACAATCCTTTATTTCCATGATCTGACAGTGTGAGCTTTCATTGAACATTGGAATACATTACTTTATACTGACAACATTTATTCTGCAGATATATATTAACAATAACAAATTGATCAAATTGAGTAAATACGGTTACACTTTATTTTAAGATGTTTTACAGTGTAATTAGACATTTAAGTACTGAGTAATATTAAGTAACTACATGCACTTACTATAGGGTTAGTATTAGGATTATGGTTTGGTTCAGGGTTAGTTGCATCCAATTATGCATCATTTATAGTTATTACTATAGTAACTACATGTAACATATATAACCTTGACACTGAAAATAAAGTGTTACCATAAATTCATAGTTTAGTAAGTACATGCAGTGAATTAAATTAATTATTTGTATAATATATATATATATATATATATGTCTGTGTGAATTGTAAAATTTATGAATATGGTCTAATATGTACTACAGTTTTATTATTACTATTATCATTTAACATCAAAAGAAGCAACCTCTTAAATCATCCTTGATTCACATGCTTTTATTACATATCAGACTCTCTCTCTATTGATCAGTACTGTAGTTCAACAAGTCAGGACATGACAAACAGAAACAATATTTGAGCATAACGTGATCAGAGTTTGTAAACGTTTTTAATGGAAGTTATAGGAAGTTATACAGTGCTGACATAAAATCTAACATTTTAAGATTAGGTAGTTTGTGGATTAGGATCTATTTGACAACCTCTGACTTACAGTATAGTACATTTGTACCACAGTTTATAATGAAGTAGTGTGCTACACCCTGTATTGTAGAACTACAGGAATACTTACAGTCTGTTACAGGTTCAAAACTAATGAAGTATTGAGGCCCTTTTGAAGAGTGGGAAGAGTACAATATGTATTGCAAAATAATTATTCATTATTGCAGTGCTAATAAAATAAATACAGTAAAATACATTACAATCTACAAATAAATCTGTTTTAATCAATGTTAAGTTAAATCATTCATCAATATTAAAAATAATCTTTGAATATCACTGTAATTGTTCTATTCTGTATAACTCTGTTTTATTGTTCTGGTTTGCCTGTGTTCCCTGTCATTTTTAATTGATCTAGTTTCATAGTGCCAGTTTGTTTCTATAGTTACTGATTAGTTTCACCTGAGCTTCATTTAGCTCCCTTTGTTTGCCCAACCTGATCTCACGGGAAAACGTACAAATTCTACGAGGTGGCTAATTCGTACGAATTCATACGACCTCACTCGTACGAATTAGTACGATTTTTGCAAAATCGTACATATTTTGCGAATTGCCCAATTCGTACGAATTCATACGAATGACCTACCCCTGACCCCGCCCCTAAACCTACCCATCACGTGGGTTTAGACAAATCGCACAAATTCGTACGAGTGAGGTCGTACGAATTTGTACGAATTAGCCAACTTTTTATCATTCGTACGAATTCGTACGAATTGGTCGTGAGATAGTGTTGGTTTGCCTGTATATACATTCCTAATGTATATATAGTCCTCAGTTTCCTTTGTTTAGGGCTCTGTGTCATCAATGTTATCGTTATTATGCTGATTCTATGTCTGTGATCTCCTAGTTTTGATTATGATTAAAGATCACTGCAGCCAACGCATGTCAATCATGCATGATGTTTTTATGTACAACATGTTGATATAATTAAATTCACAAAATACAGGAGAATGATGAAATAATGTTTGTCTGGTTGTTCTATAAATCAATTAATTAATCAATAAATAAAGACATGTATTGTCTCCCATTCATATTAATTTATTTTATTATAAAAGGCTTGATGGTTATGAAAACCATTTGCTTATTCATTTAATTTGTTTGTTTTTAATAATTAAACGAACTCTTTAGTGAAACGGTATCGGGGACATTCTATTAAAATGCATGGTCTTGAGAAATTAAACACATTATTGAACGCATTAATGCATTATTAAATCGATAACAGTTTACAACAAGTTTTCTCTAGTAACATTAGTTAACATGAACCAAGGATGAACTAAACTTCAACAGCATTTATTAATCTTACTAATGTGTATTTCAGCATTTACTAATACATTATTAAAATGAAAAGTTGAATTTGATAACACTAGTTAATGCACGAACAAACAATGAACAGTTGTAATTTTATTAACTAATGTTGACAAAGATTAATAAATACTGTAACAAATGTATTGCTCATTGTTATTTAATGTTATTTAATACATTGACTAATGTTAATAAACGTGACATTGTAAAGTGTTACCCTAAATTATTTAGTCTGTCATAAGAACTCATAAAATCTAGAAACATAACACATAGTTTGTAGTGTTTTAAGTGATAATTTCAATACATAATTTATGATTTCATATGGATTCGCTGCAGTAACATACTGGGTCATTTCTTAGAAGTGGTTAGGACTTAAATTTACACTTCATAAAATTATTCTGAATATTTTTCCACATTGTGATTCGTGTGTGTGTGTGTAGATGACTCTCCGTGCTGATGTCCCACCGTGAGATGGAGAAGGCTTTAAAATACTGTCTGTGTGAAATGTAAAATTTATGAATCCCCCCCATGTCCCTGCTTGATTTATGTGAAATAATAATACACTATTTAATGCTTAAACATGGCTGCGAGCAATCCGTGGCTATCAAGATGTACAATGGAGTAATGGCTGCAAAAGACAAATCACCCTGTGCACTGAGAATGCTTGTTTAAAGGTGCACGGCAGATATATTAAACTATATGTAATTGTACACTAACTCCACGCTGTAGGCAGAGAGAGACAGAGAGATGCAGATGGTCATTAATATAGTGAGAGTGAGAGAAGGGGGTGGACACATCTCAGACGGGCTCATCTCTCACCAAGCCGTCTGCAGACGTCTGTTTACTTTCAGTGAGGAAACTACATAAAAAAATAAATAATAAAAAAAAACTTGGTCACACTTTATATTAGGCGTCTTTAACTTACATTAATAAAATCTTTGGTACAATGTATACTTATTGTGTTCATGTTGTATTGCAAAACACTTGCTGTTTTTGATATGGGATACGGGTAAGATGAGGGACAGGTTTGGTGGTATGGTTTAAGGCTGGGTCAACAGTGTAATTATAGATGTAATTAAAGAAATTAATTACAGCTGTAATTACATGCAGGCATTTTGAAATGTACGTACATTGTAAAAACATGTATGTACACAATAAGTGCATTTAAAGACACTTAATATAAAGTGGCACCAACACTTAGAACCAGTGTGAAAAATGTTTTTATATAGACATACAAAATGTATATTTTTAAAAAACAATATTTAACAGATTATTCCAAGTTCAAACATAATAATGCACAAACACAGGCACAGGATGTATGTGATTTGACATCTGCCATCTTTGCTCAAAGAAAACATCAGGAATTTAAGCCAATTTTAGAGCATTTCAGAGCCTTCAAAAATGCCACTGTGAGAACAGTATGTATGTAATATAATATAATATAATATAATATAATATAATATAATATAATATAATATAATATAATATAATATAATATAATATAATATAATATAATATAATATAATACTTGTGTACTTATGTCATTTGGGACAAATGACCCGTGTACGTTAACCAGCAAAACTTTGAAAATGTGATAGTTATGGCACGTCCTGGTATTATTGCACATATTGTGCAAAAGTTACCAAGTTTACCAGCTTTAAATGGCTTGAGTTGAAATAATGGTTAACGATGTAGTTGGTAAGCGACTTTATTGTCTATTTATTGTCTTGTCTATTCTCCACTGTAAGTGCAGTCTTGTACATATGATATTTATTTGTTTTTACAGACTGAGGGATGAGGCAGAATAATTTTTTTTCTGTGGTAAATGACAGCATGCCTCAGACGTTGAACAAAAGTTGTGTTAAACCCGGTACATTGTTTAAAGAAAAATACTTTACGTCTGACACCACTGTCACAAATAAAGTAAAGGCGTAATTCAAAAAGCAGAGACACAAAATAAGAAAAATACATTAAGCACAACATTTTTTGACTAAGCTTTTATTTAGTAAGAAGGAATATTACAAAAACGTTCCCAATGCTGGGAAGAATATAACACAAAATCACTAAATAAAGAACAATGTAATGAAATTACACTACGTCAGAAAAATTATTCTGATCTGAAATCTGATACTGATTTATGGATCTGTTTTGCTTAATTAAACATCATTACAGTAAGTAACTTCCCACAGATTGGGCTATAAAGAGTTGAGTTACTTTGTTGTGCAGTTTGTGGGACAGTTTATCAGACCTCAGGAAAGTAAACAGTGTAATTATGAGCCCATAAGAAACCACAGACAGAGCTCTGAACACTGTGTGATTATACACAAACACAGGTGATGCACAAAATGGCTCTGTTCCAAAACCTAGGCATTTCAAGGAATCATAAGCACACTATCCAATTAGTGGATGAAGCTAAATGTTGATTATACTGTAAATAGCCACTTAAGTTCCATGTATTACCCAAATAACGTGACTATTTTACCCAATATTTGAGTGTGATGTTAATTGTATGCTTATTAAGACATTTGCAAGGGTTCTATATCATTTAGCATTAGTCTGTGATTGTGGTAACACTTTGTTTTACAGTATCGTTACATATGTTACATGTAGTTACTATAGTAATAGCTTAGTTAACTAACCCTGAACCAAACCCTAATCCTAATACTAACCCTATAGTAAGTGCATGTAGTTACTTAATATTACTCAGTACTTAAATGTAACAACGACACCTTAAAATAAAGTGTAACCATGAATGCTATACGTGAATATAAATAATTTCCAGTGTGCAAAAGTTATATTATAAGCTAAATTGCACTTGATACTAAATTAACAACCTGTGGTGGTACATTCATCCATACATACACTGTAAAATGATTTCTCAAAGTTGTGATGAAAACAAAGACTATTGTAGTGTTGTACATAGTATTTGAGTCTTTCAAATTTCTCGTTTGATTCAATGTGCTACTGGCTGTTTCTTTGTAATTATTTGTGAAATTTACTATAGCGATTTCTGAGTGAAATTGTTTCAGGACAATTGAACACATTCAACATTTGGATAATTGTAAATATATTACGGGTTGCACAAGTCAAACCTCAATACAATGTGCCTCAGAAATCACCATTAGCCCACTTGTTTTTTTGGAATAGAGCCTATGTGTTCCTAAACCTCCCTGGTGTGTCTTTCCTCCTTCTTTCTCTGTTTTCCTGTCTTTATTTCTCCATGTCTCTACCTGTCCTTGCCAAGACAAACCTGCTAAAGCCGGTGATTGAAGCGCAGCTCTGACTCCAGTAAACCACAGGTGCTGAACTCTTCTGGCAAGTCATAAAACATCATATGCATGTTTTGTGCTGCCAGTGAGCTCTTTAATTTCATTTTCTTTTCTTTTCTTTTTTTCTCTCCTTCCTGACCGCACGATTCATTCTGCAGTGTTTATGAGGGGGAGACATCCAGAGTGTCTTTCATGAAATCAGTCGTCTTAAAACTCTGAGGTCCCGCTGTGCCAGCTGAGGGGACCCGCCCCCCATACACCCTCCAGCCCAAAATGCCAATCCTCGAGCTGTCAATCAAAGCCACATTAAAGCAGCGTGACGTCACACAGCGGAGCGTTCTAGTCACTGGGAACACAGGGATGGCCCAGGGCAAAACTAAACAAACTTCCATTGCCACTTTGAACAGTTTAACAATGTGTCACTGTGTGGATAATCCCTGGACTGTGAAAAAGTGTATTATATTTTGATTCAACAATAATCATGTGTAAAAACATTGTGATACTTACTATTGTGTTTTTACAAGAGTAAGTAACAGACACATTTCAACATATTTAGAAGTGTTTGCTTAGGCAGGCTATTTCTCAAATATTAAACTCAGCAGGCTAAGGGTACGTGTACATGACAACAATGTACTAAAAACGGAAAGGTTTTTCCTTCTTGTTTTTCGCGTACAGAAAACAGCATGTGTCAAAACGATTCCCGTTCACACAGATCCGCGAAAATGACTAAAAATGCTGTATTATGCATGCCAGGCCAGTAGTTGGCGATGTCACTTTGTAAAGAAACACTATGCGCCTATAGACTGAACACGTAATACGCATGTGCACGATGTCACCATTTTCACAAATTCGTGTTTTTGTAGTTTACACGGAGACAAATGATAAAAGTATTGTTTCAAAAACTTGCACCTTGAAACCTGTTTTCAAAAGATTGTGTTTTCAGACCCCAACGGCCAAAATTGGACCCTTAAATGAATGGCCAAAAAAAAAAACTATTTTTTTTTGTTGAAAACGGTAAAAACGGCCACTAAGTCATCCCATTCTGTTTGTGATACAGACATGACTATTACCTCAAATTGTGCAGCTTGTGTTCTATTGCATTTGAAAGCAACTTGAATTTAATTTGAATAATAATAATAAATAAATAAATCCTCTAAACGTACATTGAAGAAGAGACCTAAGTCATATTTAGAGACTATATACCGGTAGTTATTTTGGCTCAACCCAGTATGCAACCACCCAAACCACCATAGTAACCACACAGCAATGTGCTAAAAATCCTTATATCAAATGCATGACAACACAATCAGTTTTGACATTGCTAGCGTAGTAAAAAAAAAAGAAAAAAAAAAGTTAATATTAATTTTAATTTGAATAAATATTACATTTAATCATTTGATATCTGAACAATGATAGCAAAAAGGTCACTGATTTGTTGGTAAATTCCATGTGATGAGTAATACACTAAGAATTTAACAAATAATCTGAAAGTATGTGAAATATTTTTACATTTAACATTTAACATCTTTGTGGGCTCGTTTTAATTTAAATCACATTAAACTATGTAAGTCATTTGGTTAAAGGAACGTCTTCATGTGATATTATTCAATAATGTTAAAATAATTTAGCTCTGAACATTATTCCCCTGGCTGCCATCATCTCAAATTTCATCTTTAATTGCTCTTTATTTTTCCAGCATTGAGCGTTCAGCAGAAGTCTGCTTCCCCCTCCTGGTTGTTCTCAAGAAACAGTTCGCAGAGCTCCAGAAGCTGCAAGCTAGATTTCATTTTGTGTTTTATATGCTGCAGCTGAACGGGGGAGCATTTGATGTTGAGTATTTGTTAAGTTCCATCTTAAAGTCTTAAAGAAAAGAAGAAGGTTATCAGCTGAGCTCTAGAGGTTTGTTTGACATATGACAGGTGTCTATGGAGAGAGAATGTTATTGCGTTGTGTTCTGGTGAATGAATCCACGTCCACAAGTCCCTCTGTGTCAAGAGACTATAACAACACCGAGCATCTTTCAGAGAACTCACTGGTGGTTTGCCGACTAGATTAGTGGTTAGTGGTTTAAGTCACGATCCTCAATATTTTCGAACACTGACCGCGACTTATCAGCAATGAAGGTACTGCAAGTTGTTTTTTAAAGTAAGACTACAGTATAATCTCTTATACAGTCCAGCACTTTTACTTTTAAAATATATATTTTTACAGTATGGTGTATCTTTAAACTGAGAAAGAAAAAATCATAACAGTCCGTATTGCACCAGAAAAAAAAAAAAAGTCAATCTAGACATCTCAGAAAAAGTATTCCATTGTTGTGTAGGATATGCTGTCTTTTCCTCTTTTGATCAAAAAGACATAAAATATACATTAAGTCAATACAGTCCATCTTAGAAGAGCTATATCAACACGGCCGAGCTTTCCTCTTTGAGTGAGCGCTGACCTCAAATAGTTAAGAGAAAGAGAGAAGGACAGTGAGAGAGAGAAAGAGACAGGCTCGCAAAAAGGAAAAAAAGTGAGAGCAGAAGCCCAGCAGATCAAAGAAAACAACATGAGAGAGGATATGAGCGCTTTGAGAAGTAATATTGGGCCGATACCATCTGTTTCCCAAGTCATGCAGCAGGATTCAGACAAGCACAGGAAGAGGACAACAGAGACGGCCCCTTTAGCCCTGGATAACACAGCCAAAGTGGCTTATTAAGAAACCTCCAATTTAATATGAGATTGGGCAACATTAAAGGGTTCCCTCTGCAAAGGACCTTTCTCCCCAGTTGTTGAGAAGAGAAGCGTTATATAACAAATAAATTTGAGGATTATTTCATAAAAGGGGCGCCAGTGTAATTTCTCCTTTGGTATTTTCAATTTTGAAGGTGGCACAGTAAGAATGGCCGGAGATGTATGAGGTGATTTCACTCTTCATGTGGGAAAGTGAGTTAGAGATGAAGAGAGGAGCTGCTGCTCTGACCGTATACGCTCAAAATATTTTATTAGCAGCTGTGTTGTGGAGAAACAAACTATATAGATTCTACACTTAATTTGGTCTTTATTCTTTTCTGATATTTTTGTAAGATCATTTTTTTTAGGAAACAAATTAAATCTGTAGACTCCTCTAATGCTACCATGTTATTGAACAAATGTATTAATATATATATATATATATATATATATATATATATATATATATATATATATATATATATATATATATATATATACATTTTAGAAAATCTATGAATTTCATCAGTGCATACAGTAAATTCCCTGTTGCTAGCACCATTCCCTACTAGCCAAACTATAAGCATTCCATTAGACTATAGATGGAAAATTCAACATGAAATTCTGTTATTATTTACTCACCCTCAATTAGTTGTAAACCTGTGTGACTTTCTTTTCTATGGGCTACTCTGCAAATTTAAAGTGTATCGTTGCATGCTGTTATACAACGTGGGAAAATGGTGCATCAATTATATCACCTTTATATAAAGTTGGAAGTATTGCGTTTGGTGAGCTAATAAAATATTGAACTCTATTAGTAACGACGGAACTTTCGACAATAGTTGGCTTTGGGAAACGCACCCCTGGATTGCAGGAGATTTGTATGGTTGAACTGGATCATCAAAGGTCAGCAGCAAAGACAAGACATAAAGTGAGATTAAATACATAAAGTATATTTGTGTTATTTAACATTTAAATGTTGCAGGGTTGTGTAATATTCTGAGTTTGGATTTTTCTGTTTTTATTCATTTTGAGGAATACTGATTCTGTTTTTGTGCAAGTGAAATGAGAAAAATGCATGCTCAAATTTAGTCTATAACTACAATCCCCATCCTGTTTACACAACGCACACCTCTGCCTCTTATCCTTCACGTACTATCAGAATTATCGTAAACATGAGTTTTCCTAAAAATTGGACATGAACGCCATCTCAAGTCATATTTACCACTGGGAAGCTCGGGGTTCATTTTTTTATCCCCAAGTTCCAGAGATGGGCATGTCATAAACTTTAAACATGGTGGAAAGAAGAACGAATGCTGCTGTGACTGGTATTCTTTATTATTATTTTTCCACAACAGCAACATCTTGTCTTGTCGTTAAAGTAGTGCATATTTACATATATGACTAATTATTTGAAGTGTATTGTATGGTTTTTACACAGCGAAAATAGCTTTGATTGTCTCAAAAAAGTTGGAAAGAAAAACCTGTTATCCTCCATGATTCCTGTTCTTTCCGAAAAAAAAAAAGCACTTCAGTGCAACGAGCTGGTGATCACGACATACGAAGTGGGAAGAATGACGTTACTGATAGCAAGAGAAGGCAGCATAACTCCCCATTTCTCTCAACATGGGGACAGGAGAGGTGTCTGTCAATAAATGAGAAAACATAGTAACTTGCGATACTTATTTGAAAAAGTAACTCCGATATTTCGAGGGAAATTTAAAAGTAATATGCTTTACTAGTTACTTAAAGAGTAATCTGATTACGTAACTTGTGTTAGGCCTATTTGTAATGTGTTACCCTGTAGCACTGATTATAACCATTACCAACATCATTTTCTGTAAAGTTGCTTTGAAACAATGAGTATTGTGTAAAGTGCTAAACAAGTCATTTTACCTTGACTTCAATTTTGGGTGACCTAGATACCTTCAAAACATCGGTGTTGTCCTTAATAATACATGTCCTACTCCTCACATTTGTTGCAGACTCATCCATGATCCCAACAGTCGTTAGGTCATCGGAATTCTAATCAGATCCATGCACAGAATCACTCAACCATTCAGGTTTCCCAGAAGATCCTACTGATTTGCTGAGCTACAGACCTCATTGGATCCAGATTTCAGTCTTTGAAAAGGCCACCGCATTTCCTTCCGCATGCAATGTTTTATTTATTATTGGTTATTTGATCTGGTCTGAGACCATTATGGGAATATGTACCTTTCTGAATAATCAATAAATAGCCATTTTATTATTTAGAAGGATCTGGTGTGAAGGGCTGCGAAAAGTAAAAGTCATTACACAAATCCGTCATTGTTGATAAATGAGATCACTTGTAAAGTTAGATGGCTGGCAAAAGAGCCGCATGCATGTGGATGGTTCTGTGCATTGCTGAATACTATTAGCGGGCAGTAAATATTGCGCGGGTCTCTCCACGGGACAATGATTCGGCGAGTGGGCGGCAGAGAGAGGGCAGTAAATTTGGAGATTAATTAACCCGTTGAATTCTGGACATTTCCAGGTCTCTGTTCCCGGTGACCTGTGGACGTAAATGGGACGAGCCCGTCCACAGCAGTGAGCGGAGAGTGAGGGCTCTCGTCCAGAAGAATGAGTTATTAAGAGAATTTTTTGAATAGATGGAAAAATTGTAGCCTGGCTATTTAGTGTCATAAAGTGCAGCCAAGCCAGTGCAGGGGCTCCTCGGGACAGGAGGCAATAGCATTCCAATCAAATCTCAGACGGATGAGAGATGGGCCTGTCCACTCTGAATTTTTATATTGTGGAAGGGGCTGGAAAGAAATAATGCCGTCCGTGAGTGAATTAACCTCTCGCGGTGGATGGAAAGGCCTCTGTCATCTATAGGGGAAGCAGAGGAAATGAATGGGCGGAACAGAGGCAGGCCAGCCAAGCCAGGGGGAGGGGTAGATAGGATCAAAACCCCTCGCCAGAGATGGACCGTCCGTGGCTGTGGCTCAGCCACATGTGTTGTGGATAAGGAAGGACGAGTAGTGTAGTATGCTTCTTGAGCTTTCCGGTGATATAGCTGAAGGTCTGATCAAAATCATTTTATTTTTGCATGACATTAATTCAAACACATGCAAAACAAGGATGTAAATACGGCAAAAGCACTCTCCTGTCAATCTGGACAAACAGGTTCAGCCTACTTACAGGAAAACTTTAGCAGAACGCACGTTGTGTAGCTCTATTTATATTACCAATGAAACCAACACAAGAAATAAAGCAGGTATGAAATTATTATTTGTTCATGTGCTTTATTTAAGCTATACACGATTAATCTTTCATTGTCGGAGATCTACTAAAGTCATTCAGAAAAGTAGGAGACAAACGTTATGGATTTACTTGTCTTACGTCCTATTTGCATACAGTAGCTTACTATGCATTAAAACTATGTGCTTCACAGGTGATTGGAAAGTAGACTATAACCTACCTCTGGCTGTGTAGAGAGATGTGCACCCGTGTTTTGATATACTACATACAAAAATGCATCTTGATAACACAGAACTTGTGATATACTGAATATGCGTCAGAACTTGCCATTGTGGTTGAATGTTAGTTTTAGCATCTAGTGAATTTCCATTCATTCACCCATTCTCCAAATCACTTGTCCATAGGGTCTAGTGAATGTCATTATCTTAAAATTCAAGCTATTTCACTTTTGTTCATATAAATTTTACAACTTTTGTGACAAGTTCGGCCTCGAGTTCCTCCAATCTGATCTCACGGGAAACATACGAATGAGATGAATTCATACGAATTTGCCAAAAAGTGATGTTATTATTATGCTTATCTGCAGTTACAGTTCAACAACAGGTGGAAAATAGTCCTCTCCAATGATATAATAAATAAAAAAAATAAAAAAGCAAATAAAAAAATAAATTAGGCTATGCAATTTATCATTTATCACAAAACAAAAACAGACTCATTACAAATATCACATCTTTTTCATTCTTCATTCATTCATTATAATGTTCTCTGACTCTGACCACTGACACGTGTGTGTTCAGTGACGTGTGTCATGAGGTCAAAGGTAACCGGAAGCTGTTGGCTGCTGCCGGGTGACAGAACAACACATAAAACCCTCCAGAAACATCTTATAATGTGCACGTTGTTCTTATGTCTTTATGGATAAAGGGCTTGTTTTGTATTCCGTTCGACTGGACGAATGAGAAGATGTCTGTATTATCTTAAGACGAGCGGTTAAAACTGACTTTAAACCCGGAAGTGGAGCAAATTAGTAGGTGTTAGCCTAGCCGCTAACACTCTTCATCTCTTCCAAATCCCATATGAGGGAGCGATTTTGTCTTAAATCACTGATCTCACACTCATTCTGCCAATTGAAGTCACAGATTGAGCTTGTCATGCGTGTCAGTGACGAGACACGTCGTTTATCGGGCTGTGAGCTGGGTGAGATCATGTGAGTTCAGTGTGGTACAGTTCCAGCTGTCAGATACTCATCACTTTCATCCGATCAATGTGATTAAACTGATCACTTTGATCATCTCTGGGTCATTCGGGTAAGATTCTGTCATCTTTTTCTCACAATTCAGTATGAAAATGCATAGTTTAGTATGCAGTGAATGCACATGTATGATCAGTTACCAGTAACTTACCATGGTAGCTTTGCTTTTGTTTATGTGCATAAAATACTTTAATATGAAAAGTGGTTTTCACTGTAAGACACTGAACCATACAAAATTATAGCATGTTAAAGGCACAATATGTAAGATTTTTGGATTGAAATATCCAAAAACCACTGTTACATATTTTGTTGACTTCTGTATGTGCATTATCCCAAATGTTTCCAACAATAGTTCAAAAATTTTCATATTGTCTTCTTAATGATTAAATTTGGATAGTTTTCTTCTAGAAAGACAAAAAAGTTCAGGTGGAGAAAAAAACTTTTTCTTTACCTTGACATGTTGTTTCCAACAATGTTTAAATCCAGAGCAATTAGCAGTTTTAACCAGTGTAACGGCCTGTCATTACATCACTTGTCAATGACATCGTATCCGCGCTACCCTCGATTTCCCGAGACACACCAAAGATCCTTTAATATATTATGCGTTTTATTAGACAGGTGAGCAACTGTTAGGAACCATTTATCGAAAGTACAAATCATTGTTATAAAGCGCAACATGGTTTGTCTTATTGTTTGAATCTCTTGTTTTCTTGATTTACCTCACAATTTTAATTCGTCAAATAAAGTGACCAGTAAGTAACGTTAATACAACTTTAATACATTAGCTCATCGATGAACATGATTTGAGTCCCTTCGGATTATTTTCAGTTGGCTGTGGAGGTGAAAACAACAACTCCCTTGATTCAACGCTCATTCATGGTGTCATCAAGCCACGCCTTCGTTATTGTTTTGAATAAGCTCTTATGGCGAAACTTACATACTGTGCCTTTTATTATAGTTTCCAACATAATACCATAGTTACTGTACTACCTTGAACCTACTGTTATTGGATTGATACCGTGATAACTTGGTGACAACCACCATTGTTAGAGAGAGAGAATAAACTAAACAACAAATATATATATTTTTAAACTCTCTGCTTGTTAAGTCGTGACCAAGCGGCAACCTTCCAGTATCTCCCTTGAATCCAACACGGAAGTGACTTAAACTGTAATTCATCGACTGGCCGCTAGAGACAGGCTGCAAAAGAGAGTCAATCCCATAGACCCCCCATGTTAAAATACCCAACTTTACAGCAAAAAAAAACACAAAAAAAGAGTTTACAGCCTGGTGCAAAAAGTGGTTTTGGTCTATGTAGCTAATTTTGCCCTTCATGACAACTGTGAGGGGGGTGAATTTTTTTATAACTCATCCGTTTAAATTATATTAAGCCTTAAAGTTCTGCATAATTAAGGGTGTGGCCCCTTGACTGACAGTTGGATTGCCGCTGCTGTCTGTTAGCTGTCACGTCACCTCAGCTAATCCCGCCTTTTTGCCCATTTCCATTTATCCGGCGGGAGTGACGCGCTACCAAGATGGTGACGGTCGGCTCCGCCCACTTTGGGCTTCAAAAATGCTCTTCAGAAACCTACGGGTGACGTCACGTACACGACACATATTTGTTTATAGTCTTTGGTCGCGACGTATCGAATACTTTCCGGGTTCAAGCCTCTTTTCTGTTTCAAGTTAGAGTACAGCCGTTTATGAGCACTATTCATTTATTGCACACATTTAAAGTCACCATAAAATGAAAATAGATTTATTTATTTTTTTATTTTTTTTACCATGGTATATTGCAGTATATTATAAATTATTTATATGTGCATGAAAATATAATATATTTTTTTTATTTAATTTTTTTACGTCCAGCGACATCTATATTGTATGATGACTTGTTTTTCACCGCGAGGGCAGGACTTCCTGTCACTGACTTAAGTATGGTGTACACTACAGTTTCCCAGCTCCCGCTGTCCCGGACAACAATACTTTAACAGTTCATTAAAAAAATGAATCACTGTCTGGCCAACCATGGAGACAAAGTTTAGGGTTAATTTTTCCCGACAGTACTACAGTATAGCGTGAGTGTATATTAGAATCATTTGTTATTTGCTTTTGGGATCTTAAGGAGCATTTGGACCTGGCAACTGTGACATCAAACGTAAGACTTAACGACCGGATATTGATCTTTAGACAGTAAAGGTAAGATATGTAATTTCAGATTGTGGATAAATTGTTTTGATTTTCAGGAGCCTGCAGACAACATGAGTGGCAAATTTGGCCTTGTGAATTACAGCTCGAGGAAGCACATCTCCATATCCGTGCCCTCGTCCACAGAGGTCATGTCACCTCATATTAAATCAGTGGAGGAGCTCAGAGTGCTGGGCATCAACCTGACAGGCTTCAACACACCAACACAGTTCTTCATCTGTGTGGCCGGCGTCTTCCTCTTTTACCTCATCTACGGCTACCTGCAGGTGACAGTCCATCGGTGATCTTTGATTTGTGCCTTTGTATATTTGTGCCATTGCTGATTCTTGTGAGTCTCTGTGCTTTCAGGAGCTGATATTCTCAGTGGAAGGATTTAAGCCATTTGGCTGGTATCTGACTTTAGTGCAGTTTGGATTTTACTCCTTATTTGGCTTGGTGGAGTTGCAGCTCACTCAGGATAAGAGAAGGAGGTATTTTTTGTGTATGTTAAAATTAGACCTGTCGATAGATTAAAAAAGTAGTTTCTGTAATTAATTGTGATTAATTGCACCTAACATTAAAATGTATACAAATATTTTCACATTCAGTCTCCAAATTATCATCAAAAAGACAGTATTTTAAATATTTGATATAATTGTACGCATTTGTTTAATTGCATCTTTTTGCAAAGTACGTTGAATAAAGGCCTAGAAACCCCATAAGTTAAGAAAACCCTCAGTTATAATTGAAGTGAACGGTTAAGAAAGTGTTTTCTTAACTGGCTGCAGGTACTGATACTGATACCTCTATTAAGTGATTATTATTATTATTATTATTTTAAATTCAGGTAGAGCTGCATGATTAATCGTTAAAAGATCGCAATCTAGATAAAAAAATTCACGCAATCTAATTCCTAACACATGTGACGTGACGCCGCGATGCGCGATAAAAGGTATCTTTTCTATGTTAATCAGAGTTTTTGTCCTAACCAGCCGCGACGGCGACACGCGACGATTCTGTTTTAGAAATGGTTTCTATTTCACCATGTCCAAACCAGACGCGATGCGATAAGATTCCAGCGACAAATTATCTGTCTCTCCACATTAGACGCGACGCGACTGCGAGATGCGCCAAAATCAATCATAACCCACAGCCAATCAGAACAGCGTGTGGGCGGAGTCTCGCGGCAAGTGCACAGCACCAGAGAGTAATCTTGGCGGCAATCGCAAGAAAATGGATAAGTAACGTTAGGCTACATAATCAAATTCACAATTATTACACCATTTAAACATTATTAAAATACATACGCTACTGATTTACTAAAACAATCTTTGTCAAAGAATATACTTGTTTGGTCACAGTTTGAACGTTCTTGTTTCCATTTGTTTCATTTCAAGATCTGAGGTGAATTATCCATTGTTGCTTTTACAGCTACAAATCTGGGAGCACTAAATGATATTCAAAGTCACATTGCATGCTTTTAACATTAAATAAAGCATATAACAGTACCTGAGATTATCATTGCCACACTTTGTGTTTGTTATTCCAGCCGCGACGTCGCAGAAAAATAGAAACCATTTCTAAAATGGAATCGTCACGTCTCGCTGTCACGGCTGGTTAGGACAAAAACTCTGATTAACGTGGAAAAGATACCTTTTATCGTGCGTCGCGTGTAGTTAGGACATGGTGTTATGCCTATTTAAACTATTCATTAATACTAATTCATATTATTATTCATATTATATTATTCATAATGCTTGATTATAATGACAACAAAACAGTAGTTTTTATAATCGCTCACGTCCGGTGTAGACGGTGTCATTCAGAATTACAGCCAGTCTAATATTTTCCCTTTCGCACTCCCCATTCTGTGAAAGAGCATTTACGCTGGAGCCAAAATCAACTTGGCAAAAAGAAAATGTCGTCCTTCTGAGCAGCATCTCCTCGTGTGCCTCACAGAGCTCTTCCACACTAATGCACATCGACATACTTGAAAAAGCCTCTTCCAGGTCTGGTGCAGCAGAATACAGAATACCAGAACACAGCCCTCTCAAAACACACACAGACACACACACAAAGATACACATACATACTGGTAGGGCACGATTAATCGAAATAAAACCAATATCACGATATGGCTAATTGTGATTATCAGTCGCAAAGGCTGAGATTTAATTAAATGTTTTTGCAGCATCTCAGCAAAACGCTGACGAGCACCAACCATCTTTCCATTCTAGAAATGAGAAGCACTTATCATCAAAAGAGAACCTTTAAGGGCGTCTTGTGGTTTTCTATCAAAATAAAAGTTTGGTGATTTAAAGTTTGAAAATAAAAATAAAGACAACCATAAATATTACTATTGTAATCTTACAGTTGCAATGTAAAATTATTCTACAACATTTATTGAATACTGTATATTGACTAGTACAATAAATACTATATTTTAATAAAATAGTCATTCATTTTTTATTTAATAATTCTCATTTTATTTTATAATTATAATAATAATAGCTATTATTATTATTGCTATTATGGCCATATTTTACAGGCGTACAAACAAGCACAGCAAGTCTAAATCGCAAATGCCATTTTTATCAGAATTATTTTTCTCCAAATTGTACAGCCCTACATTCTGTCTTAACAAACACATTCCCTTAACATACATCTCACCCTAATCACATGATTTATTTAGAAACGGTTTCTATTTTTCTGCGACGTCGCGGCTGGAATAACAACACAAAGTGTGGCAATGATATTCCAATTCCGATTCCAAATAATTAAATAGACTGCAGCAATTTTGTTTGAACCTCCAGTAAATTACATGATATTTTGCCTAGTTGTCTATTCAGAATCGTAAAAAAAAAAAAAAAAAAAGGATTTTTTTTTTATTTTTATTATGTTTCCAGAATTGTGCACCTCTAATTTCTGGACGATAAAATGAGTAATTATAGGCATCAAAAATCAGTATAATTGTAAACGTCAAGTTATGAGAATTTATTAACAATTACAGAACATTAAAAATATTATTCCAGTTTTTATTTGACATTAAATTACAACAGTATTTACATAAACCATAACAAATGTCACATTTAGCTGTACATTCTTATGTTTAGAAAAAGTTTTGTAAATTGCGTTAATTATTATTTATAAATGCATACATTTTTACATAATTTTTTTACAGCTCTAGTTAAAGGGATACTTCACCGATTAGCATTAAGCTTTGTATCAGTAGAAACCCAGTAGTATTTTCAAATGACCGTGCTTCCCTCCCTCATGTCCCCCTGAGACGAGAGATTTCTGTATTGTGTGTCTGGAAAAAAAAACTCAGATGACGCAAAAATCACCATTTTGCGTCATCGGAGGCTTTTTTGGCCAGAGGCGAGAGACTACAGCCAGTAGTAGGAGCTAGTTCTGCATGTTTTCAACCCGCCCATAGGGGGTGGGATCTCACGATAAAACGGCATCTTTTCAGTTTCGAGTCAACTAGTAGCCTAGTTGTATAATTTCTTCCGATACTGCCTTCTGTAACCGGTAGGCGTGGCTTGGGAGTGGCCTCGTAGGGCAGTGAAGCAAGTGCATTCTGGGAGTTGTTGTCTTTCATCAACATGAGCCAAAAATACATTTTCTGGCTTTTCTCAGTCTAGAAGGCACCAACTTCTAAAATAATTTCACATTTCTACTACATAAATGACCCAATTTAAATACACATACATCCCTTTAAAACTAAATTCCCAAACAAACTTTTACCATATTCATAATTGTTCTGCGGTTCCATGAATAGTATTTTTTTCTCTAGTAGCCCTAATAACCATGTACACCTGTAACCTGCTTCACATTTCCTCAAAGCAATGCCAACAGGAACTTACTTTCAAGAGGTTTTGTGTTTTGTTGGATCATTGTGTTAAACCTGTTGTATGCCCGTGCCTGCCTTTAGAAGGCCAATTATAACACTCAAAGTTAGTTTGTTGATTATTAGGGACACAGTGTGAATATGACAGTTGATTCCAGGCATTTAATGGGTTAGTGTGAACAATCCTTAAGAAAACATGCTTCACAGTGTTTAAGAAACAGGCAAATTAAAAACAAAAACATAATGGTTTTAATGTAATGCTTCTTTTTTCTTTTTCTTTTTTTTTTTCAGGATACCATACAAAACTTACATGATCATCGCATTATTAACAGTTGGGACCATGGGCCTATCCAACACTTCTTTAGGATACTTGAACTATCCCACACAAGTCATCTTTAAGTGCTGCAAGCTCATTCCTGTCATGATCGGAGGAGTTTTTATACAAGGTACATTAGATGCTAGATTTATTTTTAAATTCGCACACATACTTCCATTTAATGTTTGGGATCTTTTATTCTTTTTATTAAATAAATTAGTTCTTTTATTCAGCTAGGGGAAATGTAATTTATCAGAAATGACATTTAAATACATTTTTTACATATATTTTACATCTTAAATAAATTGTTCTTTAGAACTTGTATATATTTTTTCATGATTCTCTTGATAAATGTATATCACGGTTTCCACAAGGGGTGTAACATGATATCGCGATATAAAAATGCGACAGTATGTGTCGTTGATGTAAACGTTATGATTCGCGAATAGAGTAAGTTTTATCCAAGACTTGGCTGTATTTATATATTATTTTATTATTCACCCAAACATTTAAATTCTGTCATCATGTACAAACCCTTATGTCGTTTCAAAACGATACAATTTTTGTTCATCAAACACGCATGAAGATATTTGTATGAAACCTGCGAAATGTCTGTCCATTCCCCTAAAACTTAAAAGATCCAAAAAAGGTCACAAAAGCATCGCAAAAATAATAAATCTAGCGGTTTAATCCAAGCATGCCTAAGCAGCACTCCTTGATTTGAAAGCATAATTTAACTCACCATATCACGTTTTTAGTTTTGATGATTCAAAGCATTTTAGATCGTTAATTCGTATCATGTTAGTGCATTAATAGAGAGAGGCAACAAAGTGAGCACCGGAAGAGTATGTGTGCGCACGGCTTATCTGTGTGAAAGAGATACAACGAATTAGGGATGCACCGATGTGAACATTTTGGCCGAAACCGATAATTCTTCATATTTGAAAGCCGATAACCGATATATTGGCCGATAAATCTAAATCTTAATTTTTATATAATTTGAGAGCCTGATTAAAAAAGTCTCACCATTAAAAGCCATGTCTCAAGTAAACGATTATAATGAGGCTCTCATTATAATTTTATGTAGCCGATATGACCACAGCACTTTACTGTATTTTCCTTTTTTGAAGTGATTCCAATCATATTTCAAGCAACTCAAATCCATCATGTTGAACAGTGCGCATCTGAAGTGTCTCAGCTGAAGGAAATAATACATTATTTATCGGCTTTAATATATTGGACACATTTTCTTATTGGGCCGATATCGGTAACATTAAAAATGAACATATATCGGCCGATACCGATATGGTGACCGATATATCGTGCATCCCTACAACGAATGCCTGTATTAAAAGCGTGAGTGTACTGCGTTCGAAAAATGAAAGTTTACAGAGTTTCAGTAACAGTATTACATTAAACTACTATATTTAATGTGGAATATAATGTATATGGGGGAATATTTGTGGGTCCTGATAATGCAAAATGTCTGATTTTACCAGTAAAAGAGGGCCTACATTATTTATTTGTGGTCAGTGAAATAGTGCAAGCATATGTGTCTAACATAAATCTGTATTTTCAGGTTCAGAATCATTTTTATTCTGGTGCCACCAAATTTAGCATTTTAATCAGCAGTAAATTTTTGTTAACTTGTTACCATATGTCTTTATTAGTAATTATAACAAAAATAATATAACCCTCATCTTTATTTTGGCCTAAAGTATCGTATTGTGAGTTGTACCGTAATGTATCGTTACATCCCTAGTTTCCACAAAAAATATGAAGCAGCACATCTGTTTTCAACATTACATATCTATTCATCACACAAAGCTATTATATGACTTAGAATATATCTTAGAAAATACTTGGAATATTGCACAATAAGTTGTACTGACAGTTTTCTCCTACTTGTCCTTTTTTTCGAGTTTAAAAGTTGTGGTCACTATGAACTGTATAGAAGAAAAAAAAAGTATAATCTTTTGTGTTTCATTGAAGAAAGAAATCAAATGGGTTTGGAACAACACTATGTCTGTGTGAAATATCTTTATTTTCAAAGTCAGTTTAATGTTTGTTTGTTTTTTGTGAACAAGTTCCTTGTTCTTTGTGCTGTTTCTTTCATTGGCCACAGTTGTTGTGGAGTTCTTTTCTAATGCAAGAATTTGACTGAAGTTTTGATATCCTGAACAAGAAAGAATGAAACCAGCTGAACAGTTCTCCCTTCTCTTTTTATGGGGATATTTTGATATTTTTTTTCTTTCTCTGGCGTCGTGGACCTTGCGTCCCCTGAGGCTGGTGCGTAAGATCAACGGGACGTTGGTTGAGGATGCGCGCGAGATGCCGACCCATCAAAGCTGGACCGAATCAAAGTGATGCATAGCAACCTGCTGCAACACCTTCACCCCCCACGGCAACTACCTGTTTGAGAACACTCTTTGGCCTTTCCTGCTGCTTTCTTTCTCGCTTTTTGCATTTTCACATGTCCAACCTCAAACTCATTCTCCTCACATGCTTACTTGTGATGAGTTGAAGAGTCCAGCAGAAAGAGAAAAAAACTCATTCTCTCTATTCGACAAATCAGTTTGCCGCTGAACTTGTTCAAAGATCTTTGTAAAGCCAACCTGCAGCTAAAGTGTCAAACCTGCAGCCAGAACTCAAAGGACCCAGAAGATAAGGCCCTCAGCTTAGCTGAAGCTCAGATGCCTCTTTATGTGGCTTTTATGACATATTTGAGTTGATCTGTGTCAGAGATTCTTGGTTTGATGGAGCTTGTTGATGTTGTATGTTTTTAGGGAAACGCTACAATGTTGCGGATGTGTCTGCTGCTCTGTGCATGAGTCTTGGTCTGATCTGGTTCACACTGGCAGACAGTAAGATTGCCCCAAACTTCAATGTAACAGGTACAGGACTGCTTCTGCTTCAGTCTGTTGATTATGAGAAACAGGTTTTGTTCCAAAATCCTGCCTAATAATAATAATTTGAAATTGAATGTCCTTTTTTTTTAAATTGTTTTGTTTGTTGTTTCTAGGTGTACTTCTCATATCTATGGCCCTCTGTGCGGATGCTGCTATTGGAAATGTGCAGGAAAAAGCAATGAAACTCCATAACGGGACCAACTCCGAGATGGTACAAACTATTTAAAATGATGACCATCATTGTGGTTTGTCTCTCTTGTGTCCAGGTTTATTATTCATTGTTGTCTATGTGTTTCAGGTCTTATATTCCTACTCTATTGGTTTTGTGTATATTCTGTTGGGCCTTCTGTCTGTTGGGGGGATTGGACCTGCTGTTTCCTTCTGCTCTCAGGTGGGTTTTAACACAAATATAAAAATACACGACGTTCATTTTGAATTGAAAAATAGCATTTTATAATTTCCCAGATGTCCATTTATTATATTATTTCGATTGTTGCACCAAAAGCACTGGAATTAAAGATTAAATGGGCTATTTTTGATGATATACCTATAAGACTACTATACGTAAATGAAGTCTGATGTGATTAGATAACTACATATGTGTAGTTCTTCACATTAGAGCTGGGTGATGTGGCCAAAAATATCACATCTCTGTGTTTTTTGGTTGAATTGCGATATACAGTATATATCTCAGTATTTTTTCTTATTTTTTTTTTCTATTTGGATAAAAAAAAAAAAAGAGCAATTTGTATATTTTAGTCAGAGTCTGTTTGGCGCACATGCGCGCAGTCGGTGCTCATTCACAGAAGTCTGTGACATTTATCTGAGATTCGCTTTGCAGAAGACTCTTCCTCTCCTGACAGCAAAATGGAAATCTTTCTAACATTTACAGATGAGAATATGCCTGTGAAATGTAAATAATGCTTTGAGGAAAACAACACATATCAAACGCATTAAACAGCGCATGTATCTATCTTTCAACACATCCGACGGGGCAAGTTGCTTTAAACTATATGTGTTAACTATAAAAAAAAACGTTTAAATATGTAATTTTGGTGATCAAAGATGAGTTTCAAAGGGATACAATTATTGACCATAGGGGGACTTTAATATAAAGCATGTGTCATGTTTAGGACAAAGTGGATTATACACCTTCCCACAGCATCTCACTCTGCGTCCTCTGCATTGCCTCATTCCATATCGGTTATAATTTTTTTTTTTTTATATATTGTGCAAACTTGATGTTCCGCCCAGCCCTTCTTCACATTATCATTCATCAGGGCAGGTCAAGTTGCTGATATTTCAAAGGTGTTGATTAGTGCTGCTCGATGTATCGAAAATAAAATCGTATTTGTTACATGGCTTTGTGTGATTATCAAATCGCAATTTAATTCAATATATGCACTGCATGTTTCAGAGTGAAGCGCAGCACTGTGTTCTTTTACACGTGCAGCTTCATGGTGCAGTGTTTCTTCTCAGAGCAGCTTAGCTCACAGTAAATGCAGCTCCACTCAAACTCCATCCCTGCATTGGATATGGCCGTTAGTTTATAGTATACATTTAGCAACTCAACATGCACTGGCATTTCACCAGATTTCTAATGACATTATTTATAAACCTGTTGTCAACTAAGCAGAGAGACTTAAAGGTATCCCTGCAGTTTTGTAAAAAGTATGTTGTAATTTTGCAGTTGTACAATAAAATGATTATTATTTATTATACAGCACAGTAGTATTATTACAATACTACAATATTTCATTTTTATCTAATACAATTCACAAAAAAAAACATTAAAAAGTCTTCAGAGTAAAAAGTTTCTTTTTAAAGATTATCATTAAAAATCAATATTTTTAATAAATAATCTACAAAATCACCCCAATCATTCTAGAACAATTTATTCTTTCCAACTAGAGCTATTCAAGCCATCTAGTGGAAATGCCTGCATTTTCTTTTCTTTTTTTCGCAATATATTTTGCAGAAAAAGAAAATATTGCAGTGTCTGTTTTGTCCAATATCGTTACAGCCATAGTGTTGATATTTAAATGTGCATGGTCATATGTTAATGAGCTTATGATTGCTTTTCTAAATGGTGCATACCAAACTGCGACATAATTTTCATATTTACCGGTTCAGGTTAACTGATCCAAATAAAAACCATAATCACAAAGCTGCGATACAAATCTAACCATAATGTTTACATAAGCACAGTTGACTTTCATTTCAATGGAGCAAAAGCAAGACGTTTTACATGATATTAAACCTTCCAAAAACTGTATTTTTAATATCTAAATGTCTTATATCCTTAAAAAAACTGTTTTACTCACTCAGCATCCAATGACGACGTACGGTTACGCATTCTTCTTTTCACTGACGGGATATTTCGGCATTTCATTCGTCCTGGCTCTGATAAAGCTGTTTGGAGCACTGGTTGCTGTCACAGGTCAGTTAAGCGCTCTCATATGTATGTGTTTTTGGGGTGGTCATTGAGATTTAGCGAATAAATAAAGTGAATTGATGCCCCAACTCTGTTTTTCTTTTTTCAGTGACTACGGGAAGGAAAGCCATGACTATTGTGTTATCCTTTATGTTCTTTTCAAAACCTTTCACTTTTCAGTAAGTGGACCAGATTGGTCACGTTTGATATATGTTGAGTCTTGCTTGTAACAATGACATATTTCTATTTCTTTGATAATGACGTACACTGGTTCTTTCACAGGTACCTCTGGGGTGGTTCTCTGGTGGTGTTTGGCATCTTCCTAAATGTTTACAGTAAAAACAGTGACAAAATGAAGCTTCCCTCTTTAGAAGAGCTCAGAAAACGAGTGCTCAGCGGGAGGAAGGTGCGCCTGCTGTCTCAGGACGTGTAGGAGAATGAGCTCAAACGTTTTATTGACGGGACTCTCCAACCTCCTACATCAGCTGATGCTCAGGTGTGGTTCGGAGTCGAATCAGCACGCATGGAGCGTGGGGACCTGTTTGAATCAAAGGAACATTAAACTAGAGCCAAAAAAGCAAAGATTTGCACTGGACAAAGGTGGAAACTGAAGCTGGAAACTGTTTCGGTAGAAGATTCCTTTCTCTTTTTTATTTTATCAAATCATGTCCAAGTGAATGTTGGCCTAACGGAGCCAGTGACATTTTAAATGAAAACATTTCACCTGCATGTGCCATAAAATGATGGCAACAGTTGACATACCAAGTCAAGACTTTTTAGTAAACTGCAGTTGCACAGGTGAAAAAAAAAGTCAGTGATTCTGTCTGTTTAAAGGGCTGATGTTCGGAAAAGGATCAACTTATCAGCTGCCATTTTTGATAACCGTTTGTTTGTTGAAAGGGTGGCTGTTTTTACATTAAAAACAAACTGGGAAGTTGATTCAGACAGTCTGGAGTGTTTTCATGAATAATGGCGTCTCTTATCCATTGGCTCCAGCATGGAGAGTTGAAAAGCTGCCAAGCACTTTCTCAGATGTTTGGCCCTGCGATCGCCCAAGGCCTGTTTGATTAGTAATCCTGGAATAAGATAGCACCAGAAAGAAAACAAACACTGTGCACAGGGCTTGGCTTTAGACCTAATTTAGTTGAGCAGAACGTCACACGTGTGTGTGTGTGTGTGTGTGTTTGTGTGTGTGTGTGAGAGAGAGCACATGTGTGGTTTGTGCATGTTTGTGGGTGCCAAGTGTGCGACACTTTCAAAGCCTCAGGGAAATGATTATTGTGCAGTTGTTGCCACCCTCTCCCTTAGAGACACTGCCAGTTATAAAACACAGCATTAGTGCAGATACACAAAGGAGTAGCTGCTGTTTGACTGCACAAAATTATTACATTTTTAATATTGACCATACAAATATGTAAAGGCTTAAAATGTCACAGTATTTTGATTATGAAAATGAAGCAGAAGTGTTTATTTGTATTATGTCTTATGCATTTTTTAATACTTTTTATTTTCAGCAGCGAAGACTCCAGTCTTCAGTGTCACATAATCCTTCAGAAATCATTCTAATAAGCTGACTGGATTTTTTTATGTTAGTTCAGTCACATAAAAAAAAGTTCTCAGTTCTCAGTCATTTGAAGGCCACTTATTTTGATTAATAAATGTCATATTAGGTGGCTCACTTCATGGACCCACTAGTCTTGCTTTCAGAGCAAATGATTCAACCTATATGAGTTAGAAGTTACTAAACTTACTAGGGTTATAAGTGTGAACCCTTTCTATGGGCTGTCAAGTGCCAAAAATGCAACATAACAGTAGTCATATGACTTAAGTGCTATGTTCTTTGTCCTAAATATAATAAATAGATTTGTGTGCAATACAGACAGAAAAAGCAAACAGTCCAATATGTCATTCATGTATTCAAACATGAAGTGAGAAATGTGAGAACCAGTGGTGTCAGAGTTAAGGAAAGATTTTTTTTTTTTTGTGGTTTACCAGATTGTGTAGTTGTTTTGACATAATGTTGTTTGTCATACAGTTTTGGAGATATTGGTCATTCTGTGTCCGAGAAAGGGTCTTTCTAGTTTCATGACTAGAAAGTCGATGCCTACAGGTGTTGCCGAGTGAAATGACCTGCTGTGAAAAGAAATTTGGTCGTGTACTTGATCACTTTTTCTGATGAATGTCATCTGGCACTGGAGATGAACATCTGTGAGAACATTTTTCCTTGTTTCCTCCACTTATGTCCAGCTGGCAGTGGAGCTTCTCCCGGTCATTCTGTAGCGCTGGAGTTCACAGCCTCAACAGCTTGTTTTCTGTGTCTCTGTATGAGCTCTTGTGTTTCTGTCAGCGGTCTAATGAAGACTGACTCCACCACATTGAAATGTTAGCGTGCTAAATTATAGAGAACAGTTAATAATTCACAATATCACACAACTGACAGTTTCTTGTATATCTATAGGCCTATCTCAAAAAGGAATTTTTATTTTATTTTGCATTGTACACTAAACAAAGTTGATAAATCGGTATCGGCAACAATTTTAAATAATTATATCCAAAATGTAAAAAAAAAAAAAAAAAAAAAAATACAGGAAAGTTACAAAGACAGTTTCAAAATCAAATTATTCAAAATGTATTTAGCATTTTTGCCTACACTAAACAAAATGAATTGATTCGGTATCAGCAAAAATATAATTATATCAGTAGCAAGGTTTTTATATTATATACATATTTCCCCCAATATTGATCAACATAAACTAGATTTATTATAATATTGCCTTTATGTGGTTATGTGTGTAAAATTTGCTAAATACAGCAAACTATTCCATCAAAAGTGAAACATTCAACAACTGGAAAAGAGATGTTACGTCAATTAAATCAAACCCATTTTAAATGCAGTCCATTTGTCGAAGATAAATTGAGCCTAAAGGCAGTGGTGGACAGAAGTATTGCTGTAGCTATAGCCTACCTATTATTCAAGTATCTGTACTTTACTGGCTAATTTTATTTTGAGAAACTTTTACTTTTATTTCACTACATTCCAAAGCATAATATCATAATTGTTACTCCACTACATTTCATAAAAATAAATCGTTACTCGTGACTTTGAACTGAAGAAATCGTCACAAGCTCCAAGAGGCAACAACAGTCTCAGATTCGTGAACGAGACGATTCTTTTCAATGAACCTGTTAAATCGGTTTGCATATCGCACCGAACGATTTATTTGCGATTTGGACTGTTCTCGAATTTTAGGATTGATTATTGTTAATGAAAATCACATTTAGGTCATGACTTTCAATTGTTTGTAAACTAAATCTGCTGTAAAAGTGTGAGCTGTAGCCTATAATGCTTGGATGTGGGCATGTCCATATCACCATCTCAATGGTGTAGATTTTAAGAAAAAAAAGAAAGAAAAAAAAACATTAAATAACAAATTATTGCACTTGCATTCTTCCCTGCCATTTCAAATGATATAAAACTATTATGTTTGCATAGTGTTCACTGTAAAATGTTATGCATTTAGCCCTATGTGACATCTGTATTTATTGTTTGTTAACACATTAGCCTACATATTCTGTACCTGCTGCATCCACTAATCTTCCTTACTAGTGCTGGCTACTGACAGTTCATAATAATTCATAATGATGTTAGACCCAGCAATCCCCCCTCCCCCAGTTACTTTGAGCAGCAGGATTATATAAAATATATAATATAAAATGAATATAAAAGTATACAATTACAAAATAAACATTCATTGATCAGTACTTTTTTTTCTTTTAATACTTAAGGTACGTTCAAAATCAAGTAACCAACTTTTACTCAATTAAAATTGGAAAGAAGTTCTTAATCATTTTACAGGAGTAAAATAGTATCAGGGTATCTGCACTTTTACTCTAGTACTTGATTTGTGTACTTCGTCCACCACACTGCCTAAAGGTCAATTTTAGATCATAGTGTGTTTGAAAGCCCCAGCTGACCGCAGCTAAAAGAACCATTTATCTTAAGAGAAACACTAGCACATTGAACAATGAAGCCTTAAAACCCATTTGAAGTGTGAGCGTTTCATTCATCAAACAAAGTCTTTGACCCTATACACACTCAGAACACACACAGTACAGACTGCCTGAACTGATGCTTAACATAGAATTGAGGCTTTGTTAAAAACTCTATGGATGTCTAATGGAAAATGATTGTGTAGTTTTTTGTTTGTTTTTTTGCTTCAGGGCAAATTTTTTCCTAAATTGTTTATCATACAATCGATAAAAAAAATTAAAAAAAAATCTTAAAATCAAACGTTTAAATGTATTCATATTACCATTAGGCGTTATGATATGCCACATGAACTATTTTGTTAATGCACAAACAAAATGTGACTTGCCAACCAAACACTTATTTTAATATTGCTTTTCTCCGCTGCTGTCCCTGTCAGAACAGGACCCTGCAAATTCCTAACAAACACACTGAATTTAGCATATTAATGTCACCCAGCCTACATTGGGTTATATATAGTCTTGCCTGTATACAAGTGTATTCTCTCTACCTTTCTATCTTCCGTTGCTCTTTTGCTCTCGCATAAACTGAGACGTCCGCCCAGCTCTTATTAATGTATCGGGTCTACCTGGGTTCAGTGACCTCTGCCCCCCCTCCGCTGGCCTCCCTTCATAAATAATGGGGGATGTCTGCAGCTCATCACCTCAGTAAATAGGCTGCAGTATAACTCCATATAACGGCCCCAGCCACTCCAATAGCCCAGCAGGTCCCGCTGGCAGCCCATCCATTACCAAAGGGCCACGGCTGTATCGTCCTTGGGCCGGGGCCGGACTGGGCCAGCCGGGTGAGAGAGAGAGAGAGGCTATGAGCTTGTAAAAAAGGATAAAGGGGAAATGAAGGGGGTGGTGGGGTGGAAATGGACAAAAGTAGGTCACAGGCCTGCTTCAGAACTGAAATTAAATGAGATATTGGTGGTGGGGGGGATTGGTTGATCTCTCATCAAATCTGAGAGATAGAGATGAGTCAGTTTTTTTATTGACACTTGATGGACCCGTAATTTCAAATCAGTATGCTTATTACTTGGTGCAGTCAAAAAGGAATGGAAACATTATATTTTGTATCAGACTTATTTTCTGATGTTTGTTATTATTATTTGTCATATTGAATACAAATTTTTAAATCCAATTAGATAAAACAAAAGATCAGCAATTATTATTAAACAAATTAATTATTTTATTTAAATTGATCAAAAGTTACAGTAAAAACACTTACAAAAACAAACAAAAATTTAATTAAAGCTGCTTTTTCGAACTTTACATATGAATCTGATAACAAAAATAACAAGAAATGTTTCTACGGGCACCATTTTCTTAGCCTGGTAATACCAAACTCTTCTACTTCGCTTTGCTTCGTAGACAGAGTCTGGAAGGGCGTAATTGAAAAATGTTTTCTTTCTCGCGGGGGGGCGCTTGTCTGAAGTTTAAAATAATTGGTTACCCGTAAGCCAATCACATAACGTTTGGTTATGGCGTGTGTTATGCGCATGCTCAGCCGCATCTAACTTCCACTGTAAACACATGTATGATGCGAAAACAAAACCATCGAGCAAAATACCGGAGTGAACATGGCTGTGAACGACTTTTGCAGATTATGTGAAGTAAATCTACGCATCCACGGTACAATCAGCGTCTACGTTACGGCTCTCAGCCCGCCCTCTGTTCGTTGACTGGCCCGGCTGTTTTGAGGCCGGAGGAAAACGGGGAAAACGGTCGCTATCTCAGACTGAGTACAGAAGCGAACTGAAATTGAGCGGAAGTACGAAGTCTGACGTAGTCAGGCTACCATTTTCTACTAAAAACTGAAAACTTTTTATGCCTTTTGGCTTTTCATTTACGCGACAACAGCGTTTTAGGGGCCTGAAACGGGTTTTTTAAAAACCGATGCTGTTATCGTCTCCGTGTAAACTACAAAAACGTGAATTAAACGCAATAAAGCGAGAAGCTTTGTTTGTAAAATCATTTACAAAAGCCAGATTTATGCCATACACCTGCCAACGGCTCCCCCAATGGTTTTATATAGAATATATATATATATATATATATATATATTAATTCAGCGTACATTAGAGACTTTTCTAGAAAATCTGGTTCCCATCATAACAACTGTAAATATTCATCTCATGAATGTCTGAGCTGTGTAAACTGCCTGCTTCCACATGAACGTTCGCACGAGTGTGTGTGTGTGTGTGTGTGTGTGTGTGAGAGAGAGAGAGCAAGACAATATTCACATGATGTATCTTGCAGATTTGCCGTGTCAGCAGCAGCGTTACAGGAATGATCTGCACACACTTCACTCCTGACAGGACTCAAAGTGCTGGAGCCCGGAGAATATTCGGCGCTCTCTCACTGAGAGGAATTCTTAATAATAAATATCACACTAATAATGAATGGACCAGTGGCTGCAGTTGTCTTGAGGGCATAATATCTAATTTCCTCTCTCTGTTTCATATCTCCACTCTTTCATGTCAGTACAGTCTGTCATTAAAGCAGCGCAGGTCTGTATCGCTCTTATTTATTTTTCAAATCAGTGTGTAAATCTGAGCCGGGCCCTTGTTACAGATGAGTTCCAATAAATTATGACAGACCGACTGACAAATCCAGAATTTTAAACAGCCCTCTGTCGTATGTGGGGCGGCTGACACTCAACCTGGCTGGAAAATCCTTCATAACACTTCAATTCTCTCTAAATGAATCGTGATGCATCTAATATTCTCTCGCCCACAGATGTGTTGTAAAGATTTACACTGTCAGAATAAGGGGCAGCATCACAGCTTCATTTCTAAAGTTTGTACGGTACTGTATAGATTTCATATTCGGTTACATGTTTTACAGAATCCAAACTCCATTATTAAAACTGTCTCAGATATGTGGATACAATTGATTCTGAAATTACTATAATTCATAGAAACAGATATAAAGGGCATAATAATCATGTAATTATAAATGTACATGAAAGTGTCATTTCTAATAAAGTTGCATGTAAAACCACTCATTTGACAGTAAAACATTTATTTGCGATGCAGATATAAATTAATTGATATCTGTATAAGTTTATTAACACCTAATTTAAATGTTAAAATTCTTACTGTGGGACTAAGATTATCTCCTTGGAAATTGTTTTCTTTTTTATCGTTTACTTAATTACCTATTGGAATTTTTTCAAAGGCAAATAAAGGGAACAACGACAAAAAAAAAATAAAAAAAATAATGGAGGTACTTTAAAGTACTTAATTCATATCATTATGACAATTTACTGAAGGTTTTATTCCTGTGTAATATTCATTATTTTAAGTGTGGTATTTGTGATTGTAAAATGCCAACCACAGGTAAAACTAAGCATAGCTCTTCATTATCATGGTGGATTGAAATACATTTTCTATAAAACACGCTACTATAATAAAAATAAAAATAATAAACTTTTAAAGCTTTATAACTTTTTGTATTTCACAGAAGATAAGAATAGCATGTGGCTTTGAAACTTCATGAGGGTGAGTAAATGATGACAGACTTTTCATTCTTATGAAAATTAAGAAATGAAACCTTAGATAACACTAAAAGAATACAACCAAAGTTGTATGACGCACATGTGTAAAAGTGTGGGATATGACTAACGTGTACAACTCATAGTACAGGAGAACCAGAGAAAGAACAAGTGTAAAAATCGAATCTCAAGCTTTGTTGATCCTCACAAGCTCAGCTGCCACCTTGCATTGTGCTGTTCCTGATGGTGTGGAGTAAAGTCTTCTCCTGGGCAGATCACTGCACACGTGCGTTTAAGCAAGCCTGATACCTGAGCACGGAAACAGCCACCATCAACGCGAAACATGTTGCTATCAGAGCCCATAATGTCAGTGCTCACCTCTCGCCTGACACGGCCTGACACGCATATGTGCCGCAGCATGACCAACGCTTGCCGTGGCAGCATTGAGGCCGAGTTCATCAGACAGCGCACAGGGGAAGGTGTTCCAGCGCATTACAAACAGATACAGCAAAGCAGGCACTGAGGAACGTAAAGATGCATGTTGTTAGAGAAGCAGAAGAAATGACGGTAAACAAAGTGGAAACATCAGCGCTGGTGTGCACAGAGTTTACTATTAACACAGATTTACCCCTGACAGCGCATGTAAACAAAGCAGAGGCCCAGTGAGGCCGAAAGACACTACAGTATACTCATAAAAACCATACAAAATGACAGAGCCTTCTTTGGGCAGTTTAAACCAGGGATGGCAAAACTCAGTTCTGGAGGGCCACTGTCCTGCCAGAGTCCCCAGGTTTTATCAGGGTTTGGAGCTAAATTTTGCCAGGATAGTGGCCCTCCAGAACCAAATTTGTCCATCTATTACCATTAGTTCACCCACAAACTAAAATTCGGTCATGTACTTATTTTCTCACTATGAATGTTGTTTTAAAACCTATCATGACCTGAAACTCAAAAAAGATTTTTTTTAAGAATGTTCATGCTTTTTTCATATAAGAAAATGTATGATTACTGGAGCTGTCAAGCTTCAAAATTGACAGAAAATACCAACCTGATCTCACGAGAATTCGTACACTCTTACAGTTTGTCTAAACCTCAGTGATGGGTAGGTTTAGGGGCGGGGTCAGGGGTAGGTCATTTGTACGGATTCATACGAATTGGGCAACTCGTAAAATATGTACGATTTAGCAAAAAACGTACGAATTTGTACGAGTGAGATTAGCCACCTCGTAAAATTTGTACGATTTTTGCTAAATCGTACATATTTTACGAGTTGCCCAATTCGTATGAATCCGTACAAATGACCTACCCCTGACCCCGCCCCTAAAACCTACCCATCACTGAGGTTTAGACAGATCGTACGAATTTGTACGAGTGAGGGTCGTACGAATTCGTACGAATTAGCCACCTTTACTCGCTCGTACGAATTTGTACGAACTTGGTCGTGAGATAGCGTTGGGAAAATACATATAAAATTGTATCATAAAGTTGCCCATTTGACTTGCATGTTATTTTTTTCAAACATTATGAAGATTGTATTGTTGCTTTATGACATTTATTAAATCTCTCCCCCATCCATAATAGCTTTGAATTCTCAAATCATTAATGCAAATATCTAAAACTCTGCAAATGCAGTTATCAAGGGTGTTTGGTCACTGTCATCAAACGTAGCACAACATGAATCGACGGCAAGCAAGCCATGTATCTAGAATTGTTCTATTGTTCTAGATCAGTCAAATAAACAACAATTAACAGTCATGTATATTGCTGATTTATTATCCACCATGTGTGACGTGTGTTATAGAAGAATCTTTCCTTATAGAGTTCTGCAAAATAACAAAGGAAACCACCTTGGTATAATAAGAGCCAAGGAATCGCTTTAATAAGAGAAATAACAAATAATCTGGTTGTCTTCAGCGGCGAACGGAAAGCAATTTAACGCATCAGTGGCCGGTTGGCTATTAATTTGCGTAGAGATGGAGAGGGGACTCTGGGAGCAGGGATTCGAGGGACAACACGGCTGCTTTATGTATCATTCCGACTGCAAACAAGCAATGTGCACGCACAGTCTTTTTTTTTAATTATAGAGCTATTTCTCCACAATGTAAATGCTAGCATGGGAGAGGTATATTATGGTGAATTAATAAAAGGCTCTGAGATAGGGGCCCATATGGCCTGTCCTTGGGGCATAGCATCAATAATGGCTGCCCTCAGGCTGGTTTGCACGCAGCGCCTGCGACTGAATGTGAAATATGTGTATACAGTAATTGGTTACAAAGATTGTGACCCCCCCCCACCCACACCCCACACACACACACACACACACCCCACCTCACCCCACACCCCCCCCACACACACACACCCACACATACACTTTCTTCTCAATACCTTATATCTGATAGAGGAGGTGCTCATACCATCAGACTGCCTTTATTTCCCCCACATCATCACCATTACATCATCAGGCTTATAATTTTGTCGAACAACAGAGACCAGAATTAAATGTACAGCTATTCCGGTGAACAAAGACTTTTTGACACCAATTCTAAATATTGACGTGTTTTCCCAGACGTTGCGGACCAAAATAGAAGAGATCTAATTGTTTGGGACAGTGAAAGTTTGATCATAGCCAATAAAGTCTACTTACTAGTTTAGGGTCAAATTCCCTCTATTAACAATTGCTTATTAGCATGCATAGTTACTAGAATATTGACTGTTTATTAGTAGCCTACTTATAAAGTCAATATTAATGCCTTATTCTGCATGACCATATTCTACATCCGTAAATACATAACATTAACAACTACCTTGGTAACTAGTAATAATCAGTAATTAGAAGTTTATTGAGGAAAAAGTTGTAGTTAATAGTAATAGTGAGAATTGGACCCTACTCTTCCCCCTTCTCCACAAATAATCCAGTAAAAAACATTGTTTATAAGGTGAATTGATACAAACGCATTGCTTATGAATGTTGAGAATAAATATTCGATAGAAAACAGCAGATAAATAGAAATACTTGTTTTCAGATAATCAGATATTGCTCGTTCATAGCTCATGAGGACCTGATGGATTCCTCACATGTTGAATGAACTTTGTTTTTCAGATGTTTATTCTAAACCAGGCAGAAGTTTACACACATG